>NC_030812.1:95542554-95844949 GCF_001704415.2 Capra hircus | reverse complement strand
GTGAGGGAAGAGGAAGAGAACCTGAAGGAGCACAGACTTGCACTCCCTGAACTGTCAGAGAGGATGTGGCTGGAGTCTCTACCTGGAATATGGTCTGCGGGTGACAGACGACCCCCGGCTGGGCAGACCTCACCTCATAAGCCCATGGACTGCAGCATGCCAGGCAACCCCACGTCATGACCTGTTAGGTGGCATTTACCTTTGAGGAACTGACCTGCTTTAGTTCCTCTGCAGCATTACATAGATTTGATGGAGATGATTCTGCTTTTCTATTTTTATTCTTCCTCAATTTGAAGTTGTCGGATAAAATAGAAGACACTTTCTCACAGACTTAGAGAAAGAACTTATGGTTACGGTGGGTGGGGGCGGGGGGGATAGTTAGGGAGCTGGGGGTGGACATGTACACACTGCTTTATTTAAAGTGGATAACAACAAAGACCTGCTGTAGAACACAGGGAACTCTGCTCAGTGTTATGTGGCAGCCTGGATGGGAGGGGAGTGTGGAAGAGAATGGACACATGTATATGTACGGCTGCGTCCCTTTGCTGTGCATCTGAAACTAGTTCACATCACTGTTAATCAGCTATACCCCAATACAAAAGAAAAAGTTAAAAAAAAAAAACCACCCAGTTGAGTCTGACTTTCAGACAAGCAAAGAATACTTTTTTAAAGTAAAAGTGCGTCTCAAATATTGCATGGTCATACTTATACTAAACAGGTATTTATCTGAAATTCAGATGTGAGTGTCCCGTATATTTATTGCTAAATTTGGTAACTCTACCTCAATTTGAATACAGGAAAGACTTGGCAAAGCACTTAGTAGGAGTCTGAAGAGAGAGTCAAAGGACTCTTCAGAACATTAATGAAGGCACCATTTTTGTCAAGTTCTCAATGGCCTAACACCGTTCAAAACAAGCCCACTGACTTTACTAAAAGTGGACAACGCCAAAACATACCTCCTTATTTATTATTGAGATGAAATTCTATACCATGATATTCACTTAAAGTATACAATTCAATAGTTTTTAGTATGGTCAGAGTTGTGCTGCTGTTGCTGCTGCTAAGTCGCTTCAGTCGTGTCAGACTCTGTGTGACCCCATAGACGGCAGCCCACCAGGCTCCCCCGTCCCTGGGATTCTCCAGGCAAGAACACTGGAGTGGGTTGCCATTTCCTTCTCCAATGCATGAAAGTGAAAAGTGAAAGGGAAGTCGCCCAGTCATGTCAGACTCTTCGCGACCCCACGGACTGCAGCGTACCAGGCTCCTCCATCCATGGGAGTTTCCAGGCAAGAGTATTGGAGTGGGCTGCCATTGCCTTCTCCAAGTTGCGCAGCTATCACTAACTCAATTTTAGAACAGTTTCACCACCTCAAAAGAAACCCAATACCCATCAATACACCCCATTCTGGCCTCCACCCCCCACTTCCACTATATTCCCCAACCCCAGCCCCTGCCAACCACTCACCAACTTTTTGTTGTTTTAAAGGTACCCATTCTGAACAGTTCGTTTAAATGGAATCCACCATATGCGATCTTTTGTGTCTTCTTTTACTCTTAAGTGTATTTTCAAGGCTCATCCACATTGCAGCAGGTATCAGAACCTCATTCATCATGAGTAATATTCCTTTTTATATAAATACCAGGATGGGTCTATCAGTTCATCCACCGTTGAACATTTGGGTTGTTTCCATTCGTTGACTACTATGAATAACGCTTCTAGGACTGAACATTACTGCGCAAGTTTTTGCGGGGACAAACAGTGTAATTTCTGGTGGAATTTTTGGCCATATGGTTAGCGCTTCCCTGGTGGCTCAGAGGTTAAAGCGTCTGCTTCCAACGCGGGAGACCCGGGTTTGATCCCTGGGTTGGGAAGATCCCCTGGAGAAGGAAATGGCAACCCACTCCAGTCTTCTTGCCTGGAGAAGCCCATGGACTGAGGAGCCTGGAGGGCTGCAGTCCACGGGGTCACAAAGAGTCGGACACGACTGAGTGACTTCAGTTACTTATGGTCTAACACTGGGAGGAACTGTCAAATGGTTTCTAGAAGCATCTACGATTTCACATTCTTTGTGGTTTTTTTTGGGGGGGGTGTTGTTTCTGAATTTTTAAAATAAACAATCTTCATGGTCTTCTCAGGGTCCGTGAAGAGGGCCTACTCCCAGGGACCGTCTTTCAGGGTTGCCTCTGCCAGGCCCCAACGGTCGCCACCCCGTCTCCAGGCCGCTGGAAACCACCGACCCAAACGTCTCTGAGCGCGCACTGTGGGAAACCTAGCTTCAGCTCCGCCCCCTCGGCGCTCCCCGGCAGAAAAACGGACGCCGCCTGGCTGAGGCTCTGTGGACATTGTAGTTTCCTTTCCAGTCCACCGCGCAGAGACCTCGGTGAGGGAAACTACAATCCCCAGAATGCTAGGGTGCTACGGCAGCCGAGCGGGCCAATCCGCGAGACGCGCTCCAGCCCACCCTCCGGTCCGGGCTGCTCTCCAGGGCGTCTGTAAACACAGCCAGAGCCTGTCATGGAGGGGGAGGAGGAGGGGGCGGCGGCAGCGAAGGGAGGCGTTCTGGGCCGCCTCCAGGGTCCGCTCTGCCATTCCTGAACTGGTCCCTCGTCCCCGTGACTGTGGCATCAGGGAACCGAACTGTTAGGCGAGAGGAGGCGGTCAGAACCATATCCCCTTCTTCCCCTGGGGCGGGGCCGGGCCGGACCAGGCCGGCTGAGCCGGGGGAGGGCCGGCCTGTCTGCCGAGATGGATGACAGTAAGGTAAGTCCTGGGTTTTGCACGCTCCGCTGCCGCCGCCGCCTGCTTGTCGCTAAGTGCCCGTCCCGCCGCTGAGCCTCAGCCCCGTAGTCCACCCAGCACCCAACAGACGTCTGCCTTAGACACCCCTGCGCCTCCAGCTATGACCCCAGGTATCCAGACAAGAATTGAGGGAACAGCGGGCTGCGTTCTTCCTACAAGGGCCCACTCCGGAAAGATCACACTCAGGGCAAGCTTGTTGGTCAGCTTTTCCAGGTGGTGCAGACCCTAGTGCTCCCGAGATAAGTGAAGAAACTACTGTGCTTTTTCTTTTTGCCTTCCGTTGCCCCCAACCAGCCTTTTTCCACATCGGAGACCTAAATTAGGGCACCCTGAACCGGCCCTGTTCCCCTAGACCATCCCCTTTTCTTCTCTCAGGCTCCCTTACTCAATGCCCCATTCATATAATCAGTTCACTCCCCCTCTGAGCTATTTTCCTGTGGTTGGTTGGAACACTCTGCTAATCTCCTGTTGCTATTCGTCCAAAGCCTGGAATCTAACCTCTAGAAAGCCTTCTTCAAGAAAAGAAGTGAATTCCTTCTTGTTACTCTATCCCCACTCCCTCTTCGCTCATCCTGGTCACTTATCCCTGCGACGTTAAGATAACAAACAATATTCATTATTGGTTAATTCATACAGTTTGTTTATAACCTTCCTGTCTTTCCACGTTAGTGTCATCTAGTTATGTGTCATGAAGATAGTGATGCTCAGTTAATTGATCATCAGCTTATCGATGTTTTAGAATGTTTAGAAAGTTGGCCTTTTTTTTTTTTTTTAAGGCATCAGACTCTAGAATTTGACAGTTTTCAAAGCAGATACTCCTTCCCTCTGCTTTACTTTCCACCATCTCTGGCATGCTGCTTTTGAGAGCTTTTTCCTTCGTTTGGGTACCCTTTCCCCCTCCACCTAACCAGTAACACTTTGCTGCTATTAAGTTTTTGTTTCACACATCCTTAGAGAGGCTGAAAAAAATCTCCATCTTCTCTGTGCTGCTTGTGTTATTCTCCATTATCTCCTCTTCCTATTCCTGTGGGAGGCTCTGAGAAAAGTGACAGCAGGGACAGCCCAGGGCACTGCTCTGGAAGTAGGACTCACCTCTAGGAACTTTTACTTGGAAAGGGGTAAAGCCTTCCGAATAGGAAGTGGGATTTCCAAGTAAGAAGGAGGGAGTTCTGCAACTTTTCTAGAAAAATCAGAAGGTAATTTTCCGTAACAGTCTTTGCTAGCTTGATCTTTCAGTGTCAATTTTGGAATTAATTCTGAATACTGTATCCATTGTCTTTCCTAGATTCGGCTGGCTGGGAAAGGATGCCAAATTAACATAGTCTTTAGTCTCCTTGGTTGGAGACTCTCATGGTATATTCTACACACCTTTTGGTTGTTTCTTTTTCAAACCTTTGTAATATTTAATAACTTTCTCAAAGTCTTCAGTAATCTCAAATAAATTCAAGAAAAAAAACATAGGATTTTGAGTTATTTTACCTGCCTATAAAATCACATAGAACTTATTTCTAAAACAAGCAAGCTGTAGTGGAGGGTATGGTGTTATGGTTTTGCCTAAAAGAGTGAGGTTAAATTTTGTAAGTAGACTATTCATAACTATTCGCAAGTAACTTCTTAGATGGTTCATAGGTAAGCAAAATGAATTCAGTTCTCATTCTTTACTAGTTCATTGTTTTTGTGACAGTATTTAGAAACCAGCAGTTTCTGTATTCTTTAATGATTTTGGAAAAGGAAATCCATTTCAGATGTCTGTGGATGGATATTGCTTCTGTGAATGCACTGCTTTCACTTTGAATACATGTCGAAGCTATGGATGAGTAATATTTAAATGCCATGTACTGCAAGATTGGACTACTCTTTGAGGAGTCAGGCGGTATGAAACGGCCTTTTTAAAAGGCTCCCAATCCTGCCTTTCCCTGTGCTCTAATTGTTACAGTCCTGCAAAGTTATATTGTTCTCCCAGTATATCCATACAGGCTCACACACACAACACATTTTCCCTCCCATTATGTATGGGTGATGGAGTCTGAGGTTCTGAAGGAAGCTGTATGGGGAAGCTGAGGGTTGGGGCTTGGAAGTGTGGTTGTGCCGGTGAGAGCATAAAAGATGACAAACCGACTAACAGAAAGGCCAGGGCAGCAGGATGAGGACAGAGGGGGCAGGATCAGCAGTCAGAGAGAAGCAGTGTTTGAATGAACAGGCCAGGAAATAGAATGACGCTGTGACGACCTCTCTTTATAAAGATTCTGTATTCTGAGTTGTTTTCATCAGTGGTGATGAGTAAGTTTGCAAGAGCACTCCATGTTCTGCTCTCTGGTTTCCTGGAGTCAGAGGAGACAGATTGGAATGGCGGGTGCAGCTTTGCCTCCCAAGCGTCTAGCAATGTGCCTGGTACATTACATCATAGAGTGCTGGTTCACAAAGACTAAGCTGAATTGGAACAGAGAGGCATTAAGGAGACTGCTCGAGGTGTAGCTGGGATTTATTAATATTCATCAATGTGCTGTGCTGAGCCAGAGTATACAGACTACAGCAAACGGGAAAAAGAAAGCAAGAGACAGAGTGGGTAACTAAGACGGGGGGCTTGGGGAAGCGCTGAGTAGCAGATCTCAAATTCTGATTGAGCAGATCTCTACTTAACCTAGTTGGGAAGGAAAAAAAAAATCTTGGCTGAGTTAACCTTTTTGAGCTTCTCTTTTATCTGTTAAATGGTCAGTGCCTTCTTCCCAGGCTTTGTTGAGGATCAGAGGTGACGCATATGAAGCATCAAGTACAGAGTAAACACATACTAAGTAAGTAAGTAAAGTCACTCAGTCATGTCCGACTCTGTGACCCCGTGGACTGCAGCCACCAGGCTCCTCAGTCCGTGGGATTCTCCAGGCAAGAATACTGGAGTGGGTTGCCATTTCCTTCTTCAGGGGATCTTCCCGACCCAGGGATCTGGAGTGGGTTGCCATTTCCTTCTCCAGGGGATCTTCCTGACCCAGGGATCGAACCCGAGTCTCCCACATTGGAGGCAGACGCTTTAACCTCTGAGCCACCAGGGAAGCCCTTACTAGGTACCCAGAAATGTTATCATTGTTATATTACCTGGCAGTGATGTCCTTGGTCTTTTGCACAGTACAGCAGGCGCCCGAGATGCTCACTGTAGTCACTAGGTGTGTGCTTTTTCATGCTATTTGGAGCTGTGTTTCTCCCATACTACCCTCCTTTCTTAGCAATGCCCCCAAATGGGACAGGGACAATGGAATGGGACATGAAATGGCCCTTACCTGTCAGATTGTGTGCGAATGGTAGTCTCTTGAGCCCACCTATGTGTGCACCACTGGAGAAAAGTGTTTCTTTTTATGAAAGCCTCTTCTCCCTAACGTGCTGCATTCAATTAAAGAAAATTGAAAGGAGTCATTTTCAGGGGCTTTGATCATAGAGAGTTCTTATTTCCAATTTTATATTTGACTTTCACGTTTATCAAATGAATGAGTGACTTGAAATACCCTAGATCAGATGTGTTCCTGCCACAGACAAAGCTGGTAAAAGATGACATTTCTGTATAGCCTAGCTATAATATATAATGCCCTATATGATGTTTAGGGCATCAGTTTCCACTTGAGGGACTGGTGAGAGAGTCCCTCTCTTGCCTTAGTATACTGATATGAGCTGCTGTTCTCCTGCATACTTCCTTTCCACCTGAGCTCCACACAATTATCTTAAAATGCCTTATACCTTCCTTACCCCTTAGGTCTTTGTTCCATTCAGTTGTTCTGAGTAGTGCTGGTTCTCACAAAAATTTTTACTTGGCCAAAAAATCTTTTTTACATTCCCAGAACTCAGTTGGTAAGGAATCTGCCTGCAATGCAGGAAACCCAGTTTCGATCCCTGGGTCAGCAAGGTACTCTAGAGAAGGAAATGGCAACCTGCTCCAGTGTTCTTGCAGGGAAAATCCCGTGGACAGAGGAGACTGGTAGGCTGCAGTCCATGGGGTCACAAGAGTCAGATACGACTTAGTGAATAAACCAAACCAGAGCTGTCCTTTGGCCCCTAAGGTCCCTCTTCTTGGCCCCTTAGCCATCCTTTGCTACAGCTGGAACTACCCTTCCTGGGCAGTGACAGAGCTCAGACACTTTCTACCTTTTCTATCCTCCTGCTCCATCCATGCTTTCAACAAGACCAAGGCAGAAGAGCCAGCTCCTTTGCCAAACTAGACAGTTCGTTAACATTTTAAATGTGCCCCCTTTTCCTGTCTAGGTCCCATGTACATTGGGGTACCTCTACAGATATCAGTTGAAATTGAAGTTTCAATAACCTTATTCAGAATGTTTTGTGCTTTAAGATTTTCACAAAAGTTTGTTCATTTATTCATTTCTCCATTCCTCATCAAACATTTGTTGGACACCTAATATGTACGAGACATTGTGCTAGACAGTAGAGATACAGAGATGAGTAAGAGTTTATAATTATTCTCAGGAGTTGATGTTTCAGTGGCCTAGATAAACATACAGAAAAATAACTACCGTGTGGTGAGGTGAGAAATGAGAGCAGTGACAGCAAAGTGCTTTGGGGTCACCAAGAATGGATGCCTATCTGGGTGTGTCAGACATGGGTTCACACAGGAGGCATGAGTCTGTCAAGAAGAATAGAAGTGCCCCAGAAAATGGGAAAGAGGGCATATCCTATACTAAAGCATATTTCACTGGAAAATAAGTATTTTGGTACAAGCTGGAGCAGGAGTTGGGAGATTTTCTGTAAAGGACCAGATAGTAAATACTTGTGGGCTATGTGATCGCTGTTGTAATTACTCAACTCTGCCATTGAGACATGAAAGCAGCCATAGGCGGAACATAATGAATGTGTGTGGCGGTGTTCTGATAAAACTTTATTTCCCAGAACAGGCAGTTGCTGACTTTAGCTGGCCAGCTGGGCTGAAGTTTGCTGATCCCTGAGCGGAGCATAAGGCACAAGTAGAGATGTGGGCAGAGACAAGGATGGAAAGATAACCAGGAGCCCGATCAGGATTTGCTTGGCAAGTTAAGCTAAGAAATTTGGGAAGTCTGATTTCTACCACTTTCAAGCTATTATGATTTTGGACAGATTATTATTTTTTAAATTGAAGTATAGTTGATTGACAATAGTGCACTAGTTTCAGGTATACAGCAAAGTGATTCAGCTATATATATTTTTTCAGAGTATTTTCCATTATAGGTTATTACAAGATATTGCATATGGTTCCCTGTGCTATACAGTAAATCTTTGTTGCTTATCTATTTTAATCCACCTGCAATGCAGGAGACCCCGTTTCCATTACTAGGTCAGGAAGATCCGCTGGAGAAGGGATAGGCTACCCACTCCAGTATTCCTGGGCTTCCCTGGTGGCTCAGATGGTAAAGAATCAGGTGGCCTGCAATGTGGGAGACCTGAGTTTGATCTCTGGGTGGGGAAGATCCTCTGAAGGAGGGCATGGCAACCCACTCTAGTATTCTTGCCTGGAGAATCCCCATGGACAGAGGAGCCTGGTGGGCTACAGTCAGTGTGTGTCTGTTAATCCCATAGTCCTAATTTATCCCTACCCACCTCCCTTTTCCCTTTGGTAAATCATAAGTTTGTTTTCTGTCAGTGAGTCTGTGTTTGTTTGTTTGTTTTGTATATAGGCTAATTGGTCTTATTTTTTAGATTCTACATTAAGTAATATCATATAATACTTGTCTTTCTCTGACTTACTTCACTAAGTATAATATTCTCTAGGTCCATCCATGTTGCTGCAAATGGCAATATTTCCTTCTTTTTTATAACTGAGTAATATTCCATTATATATACATACTATACATATACATAACACACATATATTCCATTATATATACAAACACACACACACACACTCACACACACACACACACACTATATCTTCTTAAACCAATAGTCTGTTGAGGGGCACTTGAGTTATTTCCATGTCTTGGTTATGGACTTTCATAGTACTGCTATGATCATTGGGATGCATGTATCTTTTTGAGTTAGAGTTTTCCTCTTTTCTGAATATATACCCAGGAATGGGATTGCCAGATCATATGGTAGCTCTACTTTTGTTTTTTTAAGGAACTACCATACTATTTTCCATAGTAACTGTACCAATTTACCTTCCCGCCAACAGTGTGAGAGGGTTCCCTTTTTTCCTACACCCTCTCCAGTATTTATTACTTGTAGACATTTTTATGATAGCCATTCTGCCAGGTGTGAGGTAAACACCTCATTGTGGTTTTGATTTGCATTTCTTTAACAATTAGCAATGTTGAGCGTCTTTTCATGTGCCTCTTGGCTATCTATGTGTCCTTTAGGTCTTCAGCCCACTTATTGTTTACCTTTTGATACTGAGTTATATGAACTGTTTGTATATTTTGGATAGTAACCCCTTGTCATTTACATTGTTAACAAGTATTTTCTCCCATTCTGAAGGTTGTCTTTTTTTTTTTTTTTCGTTTCCTTTGCTGTGCAAAAGCTCTAAAGTTTGATTAGTGCCGTTTGTTTATTTTTGCTGTTATTTTGGGAGACTTTTGCCTTGGGAGACTGATAATGAAAATATGGCTATGATTTATGTTGAACAGGTTATCAGAACTGAATTTCTTTACCTTTAAGATAGATCTGTTAACCTTATTGAGTTAGTGTAAGAATTAAATGTATATGTATTAGAAAAAAAAAAACATGGTTCATAAGGGGTTCAAAATAAATGCTTGTTCTGTGTGACTCCTCACCAGCTTGGTTACACTGCTTACAAGAAAGACTTGAGCTAAAGACGATGCTAGAGACTGTTAGCATATAGGTGTATGCAGCATGCATAAAATCCTTGAAGGATGAAGAAGGTAGACAGAGAGAGCTAAAAAGACAGAACCCTGGCCGACTCTAAAATGATCAGAAGAGGTGGAGGAATAGGATTCAACAAAATAAACTGAAAAGAAGCGGTTGGTGATATAGGAGATCCACACACACACACAAAAAAGGGGGTTATTATTCCATCTAAAGGAAGTAGGGGAAAAGTATCCACTGAATTTCAAAAACAGGAGGTGGCTTTTGAACCTAGCAAGAGAAGCTTCAACAGAGTTATGGCGCCGAAGCTGAAATGTAGTGGTTGAGGAAAAGTGGGTGGGAAGGAGGCAAAGAGAGTTGAAAGCAGCGTGCAGGCCGACTCAGACGCACTGTAGGTTCACTTACAGACTACTGCAGTGAAGCGAATACCACGGTAAAGCAAGCCTCGGGGATTTTTTGGTTTCCCAATGAGAATAAAGGTTATGTCTACACTAGATGGTAGGCTGTTAAGTATACAATAGCATGATCTCTTAAAAAAAAAAAAAAGTACATCATTGCTCAAAAATGCTAACCATCATCTGACAATGCCGAGTTGCCATAAACCTTCAATTTGTGGAAAAAAAAAAAAAAATGGAGTAAAGTGAAGCACAATGAAATGAGATATGCCTGCAGACCACTGTTACTGAGTCAGTCTATAATAGTTTTGGGGATTGCTAAAATATATGTATAATCGTATTACATTTAGCTTCAAACAGTTAACAGCAAGGGGAGGGGAGGATTAAGGGTTAGGCTAGGAGAGGCAGGGGTGAACACTCAGTCACAAATGCCTGCTTTATCTTGTTATTCCTCCGTTGACTAGAAAACCTGGCAGAGAGGTTAGCAGCAGGAAGATGGGATTAGACTTTCTCTCTTTCTGAAGAGCTGGTAAATAAAAGAGAAAAAGCCTGAACAACAGCTGTGAAGGAAGTTAAAGGAGCCTTAACCCCAAATGAAAGTGTAGCTGCTTGTTTTTTTTCTTTAAAGTGGTAAAGCACAGTGGCTGGCCACAGTCATATCTGTCTTATTTTTCTTTAATCGATGGCAGATAAGGTTTCACTTTATGTTTTCAAAAGAAAAGTGAAACAGGCTTTCCTGCTGTTTTCCTTCTTAGCTGGGGCTGATGATACCACTTCATGTAAATACAGTAGTTCTTATACACTTAACAGCTTGGTACTTTTATGAGTTGCCTTAAGAATTAGAGCATGAGGATGGAAATAAGTGAAAGAGGGGTGGTAAAATAATAAGAGTTATTGATTGGTTTTTCAGATTTTATATCCCTTATGAGAGTGGTTTGGTTTTCTTTTTTCTCTTTTTTTAAAAAATTTTTACAACTTTTATAAGCTGGCGGTAGTGGTGGTCATAGTAATGCCAACTTAAATTAAATTGCAAAATATTGTTAATTTTTCTTTGCATTTATTCATTCAGTCATCAGTCTTTGAATAAATGTCTGGCTCCGGGCCAGATGCAGTGGGGACTGGAGAAGAAACAAAGAGCACAGCTTCTCTGCCCAAGGTGCTCACATCGCTTGAAGGCGACAGAACTTAAATCTGTGAGGCCACTGTAACATACAACTGTGATATCGACTGTATGTTCCACAAATATGGAGAAGAAAAGTAATGTATGGACAGAGGTGATTGTCAGCAAGAGCTTTGCAGAAAGAGGGCCAGGGCTGACTATAACCAAAGAAAGCTTAGTATTTGCTGGTTTGGATGGTGGGGTGGGAGTGGGCGGTGTGAAGAGGGAACATTTAGAGAATTGGTGAGGACAAGTAGGAATGCAGGGGGCAGGATGAGGTCCCTAGGGACACTGGCATGACTTGCTGGGGTAAATGAAAGAGAAAAATGGCTTGGTGAGTGGGAGCCTGGGTGTAGTATGCTGAAGAATGGCCTCTACAAAGATATATCCATGTGCTAACCCCTGGAACCTGTGGATATCACCTTATATGGATAAAGAGGGAATACTACATGGCCCCAAATGTGATTTAGTTAAGGATTTGAGAGGATGAGTTTACCTTGGATTCTCTGAGTGAGCTGTATATCCAGTGATAAATGTCCTCCTAAGAGTGAGGCCAAGGGAGATTTGAGAGACAAATGAGGAGGCAGTGTGACCGCAGAGGCAGTGATTGGACCAATGTGGCCGCAGATGAGGGAATGCTCACGGCCAGCAGCGGCTCCTGCAAGCGGCAAAGGATGACTTCTCCCCTAGGGCCTCTAGAGGGAGTGCAGTCCTGCCAGGAACAGAGAGAATACATGTCTGTTGTTTTCAGCCACCAAGTTTGTGGTAATTGTTACAGCAGACACAGGAAACTGGATTTGGTGACCTAGTAAGCAGAGCTGAGCCAGAGGTCTTCTCTTGAGCTGCAAAGAGACACAGCCTCAGTTCAGTTCAGTCGCTCAGTCGTGTCCGACTCTTTGTGACCCCATGAACAGCAGCACGCCAGGCCTTCCTGTCTATCACCAACTGCCGGAGTCCACCTAAACCCATGTCCATTGAGTCGGTGATGCTATCTAACCATCTCATCCTCTGTTGTCCCCTTCTCCTCCTGCCTTCAATCTTTTCCAACATCAGGGTCTTTTCAGATGAGTCACCTCTTCGCATCAGGTGGCCAAAATATTGGAGTTTCAGCTTCAACATCAGCCCTTCCAATGAACACCCAGGACTGATCTCCTTTAGCATGGACTGGTTGGATCTCCTTGCAGTCCAGGGGACTCTCAAGAGTCTTCTCCAACACCACAGTTCAAAAGCATCAATTCTTTGGCACTTAGCTTTCTTTATAGTCCAACTCTCACATCCATACATGACTACTGGAAAAACCATAGCCTTCACTAGACGGACCTTTGTTGACAAAGTAATAATGTCTCTGCTTTTGAATATGCTGTCTAGGTTGGTTATAACTTTCCTTCCAAGGAGTAAGCGTCTTTTAATTTCATGGCTGCAGTCACCATCTACAGTGATTTTGGAGCCCCCCAAAATAAAGTCTGACGCTGTTTCTACTGTTTCCCATCTATTCGTGATGAAGTGATGGGACGGGATGCCATGATCTTAGTTTTTCTGAATGTTAAGCTTTAAGCCAACTTTTTCACTCTCCTCTTTCCCTTTCATCAAGAGGCTCTTTAGTTCCTCTTCAGTTTCTGCCATAAGGGTGGTGTCATCTGCATATCTGAGGTTATTGATATTTCTCCTGGCAATCTTGATTCCAGCTTGTGCTTCATCCAGCCCAGCGCTTCTCATGATGTACTCTGCATATAAGTTAAATAAGCAGGGTGACAATATACAGCCTTGATGGACTCCTTTTCCTATTTGGAACCAGTCTATTGTTCCATGTCCAGTTCTAACTGTTACTTCCTGACCTGCATACAGGTTTCTCAAGAGGCAGGTCAGGTGGTCTGATATTCCCATCTCTTTCAGAATTTTCCACAGTTTATTGTGATCCACACAGTCAAAGGCTTTGGCATAGTCAATAAAGCAGAAATAGATGTTTTTCTGGAACTCTCTTGCGTTTTCCATGATCCAGGGAATGTTGGCAATTTGATCTCTGGTTCCTCTGCCTTTTCTAAAACCAGCTTGAACATCAGGAAGTTCACAGTTCACGTATTGCTGAAGCCTGGCTTGGAGAATTTTGAGCATTACTTTACTAGCATGTGAAATGAGTGCAATTGTGTGGTAGTTTGAGCATTCTTTGGCGTTGCCTTTCTTTGGGATTGGAATGAAAACTGACCTTTTCCAGTCCTGTGGCCACTGCTGAGTTTTCCACATTTGCTGGCATATGAGTGCAGCACTTTCACAGCATCCTCTTTTAGGATTTGAAATAGCTCAACTTGAATTCCATCACCTCCACTAGCTTTGTTTGTAGTGATACTTCCTAAGGCCCACTTGACTTCACTTCCAGGATGTCTGGCTCTAGGTGAGTGATCACACCATTGTGATTATCTGGGTTTTGAAGATCTAGGGGCCCTTAAAGTTTATTCATTCTGTAATGACTAGGTATTAGTTTTTCACAATAAAGAAAAACACACTAAAGTTATTTTAATAAGCGGGAAATAAAAGTTAATTTGGAAGTTCTTTGTAAGCTAGATCAACCGAGGACGTTCAGGACAGACATGGAGACATGGGAGAGAGACCTGCCAGGAACCTGTGGGAATAGTCTGTAAGTAGGGCAGTGATGTAGGAGGAATAGAAAAGAACTAAACCAAGGACTTTGTAAAGGAGTGAATTGGCATGACTTCAGTGAGTGGGCATGGAGAGTTGAGGGAAATTTCACAGAAGCATAAAGTGAAAACATTTGTTAGTTAACCTCCTCACCACTGCCCCCCATCAAGTGACTAGTGAGTTGGATTAAATGAATCCAGTCATTAAATGAGTGACTATTTAGCATTAATATAGCAGTGCATATAAAGCATCTGTCAGTTGTATAGTCTCTTTAGGGAATTATGTGTTCAGGTTAGTGAGTCCTACCTGGGAATCCAGAAGGGACATAGTCATGCTTGATGATAGTCATCTTGTGACAAGCTGCTATGATGCGAATCAGGGGACTTGGGTTCTAGGCTCTGCTCTGATGTTGAAAATCTTTGAACTAAAATTAGGTCATCCATGCAATGGAGCAAGATAGAAAGCCCAGAAATAAACCCATGCACCTATGGGTACCTTATATTTGACAAAGGAGGCAAGAATATACAATGGGGCAAAGACAACCTCTTCAATAAATGGTGCTGGGAAAACTAGAGAGCTACATGTAAAAGAATGAAATTAGAACACTTCCTAACACAATACACAAAGATAAAATGGATTAAAGACCTAAATGTAAGACCAGAAACTATAAAACTCTTAGAAGAAAACATAGGCAGAACACTAGATGACATAAATCAAAGCAAGATCCTCTATGACCCACCTCCTAGAGTAATGGAAATAAAAAGTGAACAAGTAGGACCTGATTAAACTTAAAAAGTTTTTGCACAGCAAAGGAAACTATAGGCAAGGTGAAAAGACAACCCTCAGACTGGGAGATAATAATAGCAAATGAAACAACTGACAAAGGATTAATTTCCAAAATATACAAGCAGCTCTTACAACTCAATACCAGAAAAACAAACAACCCAGTCAAAAAGTGGGAAAAAGACCTAGACAGACATTTCTCCAAAGAAGACAAACAGATGGCTAACAAACACATGAAAAGATGCTCAGTATTGTTCATTATTAGGAAAATGCAAATCAAAACCACAATGAAATATTACCTCACACCAGTCAGAATGACCATCGTCGAAAAGTCTACAAACAGTAAATGCTGGAGAGGGTGTGGAGAAAAGGGAACGCTCTTGCATGGGAATGTAAATTGATACAGCCACTATGAAAGACTGTATGCTGCTGCTGCTGCTGCTCCTGCTAAGTCGCTTCAGTCGTGTCCGACTCCGTGCGACCACATAGACAGCAGCCCACCAGGATCCCCCATCCGTGGGATTCTCCAGGCAAGAACACTGGAGTGGGTTGCCATTTCCTTCTCCAATGCATGAAAGTGAAAAGTGAAAGTGAAGTCGCTCAGTCGTGTCCAACTCTTAGCGACTCCATGGACTGCAGCCCACCAGCCTCCTCCGTCCATGGGATTTTCCAGGCAAGAGTACTGGAGTGGGTTGCCATTTCCTTCTCCGGAAAGACGGTATGGAGATTCTTTAAAAAACTAGGAATAAAACCACCATATGACCCAGCAATCCCACTCCTAGGCATATACCCTGAGGAAACCAAAATTGAAAAAGACGCATGTATCCCATTGTTCACTGAAGCACTGTTTACAATAGCTAGAACATGGAAGCAACCTAGATGTCCATCAGCAGGTGAATGGATAAAGAAGTTGTGGTACATATACACAATGGAATATTTCTCAGCCATAAAAGGGAACACCTTTGAGTCAGTTCTAATGAGGTGACTGAACCTAGAACCTATTATACAGAGTGAAGTGAGTCAGAGAAAGTTAAATATCATATTCTAATGCATATATATGGAATAGAAAAGTGGTACTGAAGAATTTACTAACAGGGCAGCAATGGACAGACAGACATAGAGAATAGACTTATGGACATGCGGAGAGGGGAGGAGAGGGTGAGATGTGTGGAAAGAGTAACATGGAAGCTTACAATACCATATGTAAAACAGATAGCCAATGGGAATTTGCTGTATGGCTAAGAAACTCAAACAGGGGCTCTGTATGAGCCTTGAGGGGTGGGATGGGGAGGGAGATGGGAGGGAGGTTCAAAAGGGAGAGGATATATGTGTACCTATGGCTGATCGGGTTGAGGTTGCCAGAAAACAACAAAGTTCTGTAAAGCAATTATCCTTCAACAAAAAATAAAAAAAATTAGGTCATCCATGAAATAAAGAGATCACCGTGCGTGTTGTGTGTGTGCCTGCGTGCGCTCGCACATGCACGCATGCACGCGCATCCCCTTACCAGCAGCACCTCTGTGTATTCTGATATGCTGCCCTTTATAATGTCTGCTGCATTTCACGAGTCAAAATACATTAAAGGTAAGGACCCTATTGTCTTGTATTAACATTTCTAGGGTTTACCAGTGTTTGGGGCAAAATGAGTGCTCAATAAATGGTTATTGAATAATAAAGAAATGAATTTCCCCCTCCTTACCTGAAAAAGGTGAGGATGACAGTCTTCCCCTCCAGGGGTGAGAAATAATGTGAGCTGCCAGGTAGAGGGTTAGGGTTAGGGCTTGTCGGCAGAGAGAATGAGTGCTGTCTCCCTGCACACCTTGAGCTGGCTCTGAATTTGTCTTTGTTGCTTGTTCTGAAAACACTGAAAGTAAAATGATACAAAAATCTTTGGAATAGGACTTCCTCTGGACGCTGGAGTCTTCCTCTTTTGAAAAAGCCCCTGAAGAACTTGCACCTAAATCACGCCTCCTCTTTCCACGGAAATTAAACCCACTGACTGGAGAGCCGGTGGCATCAGGCCCTCCCTCTTGCCTAAATGCAGTAGTTTTATCTTATTTTTCAGCCTTTTTAAACTCATAAATTAGGAGCTTTATGCTCAAACCCTCCATCCCCGTCATGTTTTTTTTCCTCCTCATCTGCTTGTGCCTCTGTGGCACCTTTCTTTTTCCTTTGCTGCTATTTTCTGTTCTCTAAGTTTCATGTCATTTTTAAAAATAGCCTGTACTATAAAATTCATCCTTTACAAGTATACAATTTTGTGATTTTTTTTTTAGTGTATTCAGAGTTTGCAGCAATCACCACTGTCTATTGATAACTCTAGAACATTTTCATCACCCCCAAAGAATCCCTTATAAATAAACTGAGGTATATCCATATAATGGAGTGTTACTCATTATTTAGTGATTAAAAAGAAACACATTATTAAGCTCCAAAAAGGTGTGAAGGAACTTAAATGCATATTGCTAAGTGAAAGAAGCCAGTTTGAATAAGGTTACATACTACATACTATATGACTGCACTACATGACATTCTGGAAAAGGCAAAACTTTAGATAATAACAAAGGTCAGTGCTTGCCAAGGTTTCAGGGCAAGGAGGGAGGACTAGGTAGAGTGCAAGAGATTTTTCAGGCAGTGGAAATATTCTGTATGATATTGCAATGGCAGATACATGACGTGATGCATTTGCCAGAACCCACAGAATTATACAACTCAGAGAGTGAACTCTTAAGTAAGCTATGGACTTTACTTATTAATACATACTAACATGAGGCTCATCGGTTGTAACAAATGCACCATGCTAATGCAGGATGTTAATAGAGGAAACTGTGTGGGCAGAGAGAGAGAGGATATATAGGAACTCTCTGTCCTTTGCTGACTTTTCTTGTAAACCTAAAACAGATCTTAAAAACAATCTATTCATTTAAAAAACAAACAAAAAGCCCTTTAGCAGTCACTCCCTATTCTCTCCCTCCCCTTCTCAGCCTTAAGCAACCACTGACCCATTGCCTGTTCTAGACAGTCTGTATAAATGGAATCATACACCCTTTTGTATTTCCACTTCTTTCTCTTGGCATGTTTTCAAGGTTCAGTCATGTTTTACCGTGTATCAGTACTTCATTCCCTTGTATGGCTGAACAATGTTCCACTGTTTGGATCCACTGCATTTTGTTACCCATTCATCAACCTTTGCACATTTGGTTGGTTTCCATTTTTTACCCTCATGAATAATGGTGCCCTGAGCATCTGTGTACAATTTCTTATGTGGATGTATGTTTTCATTTCTTTTGGAGATAACAAGACATAGAATTGCTGAGTCATATGGTAATTCTGTGTTTAATATTTTGGAGGAACTGGCAAACTGTTTTCCAAAGTGGCCACCATTTTACATCCCCATTAACCATGTAGGAAGGTTCCATTTCTCCACATCTATACCAATACTTGTTCTTGGCTATCTTTTTGATTGCGCAGTGGCAGCAGCCATCCTAGTGGGTTTAAAGAGGTATCTCATGATTTTGATTCACATTTCCCTAATGACATTAAGCATTTTTTCATATGTTTATTGGCATATATCTTTGGAGAACTGTCTGTTCAAATATTTTGCCCACATTCTAATTGGGCCTCCCTTGTAGCTCAGCTGGTAAAGAATCTGCCCGCAATGCCGGAGACCTGGGTTCGATCCCTGGGTTGGGAAGATCTCCTGGAGAAGGGAAAGGCTACCCACTCCAGTATTCTGGCCTGGAGAATTTTAGTCCATGGGGTCGCAAAGAGTTGGACACGACTGAGTGACTTTCACTTCACTTCACTAATTGGATTATTTATCTTTTTATTGTTGAGTGTGAGTGTTGTATTCCGGGTATGTCTCTTATATGTGATCTACAGTTCTTTCCCATTGATCTGTATGTCTGTCCTTATGCCAGTACCACGCTATCTTGATTCCTATTGTTTTCTAATAAGTTTCGAAATCAGAAAGTGGGAGTCCTCTGCCTTTGTTCTTTTAAAAGATTGCTTTGGCTATTTTGGGTCCATTGTGTTTCCGTATGAAGTTTAGGATTATCTTGTCAATTTATGCAAAAGTCAGCTGGAATTTTGATAGAAATTGTGTTGAATCTGTAGCTCAGTTTGGGGAGTACTCATTTTAACGTATTAAGTCTAGCAATCCATTAACATGGAATGTCTTTTTATTATATCTTATTTAATTTCTTACAATGATTTTTGTGGTTTTCAGTATATAAGTCTTGCAGTTCTTTTATTAAATTTTTCCTAAATATTTTATTATTTTTGATACTATTCTAAATGGGATATTTCCATAATTTCATTTGCAGCTTGTTCATTGTGTATAGAAACACAACTGATATTTTATATTGATCTTGTATCTTGCAACCTTGTTCAACTCATGAGTTCTAATAGTTTTTTTGCAGATTCCTTAGAATTTTCTGTATATAAGATCATATCATCCTCAAATAGAAATAATTTTATTTTCCTTTATAATCTGAATGCCTTCTTTCTTTTTCTTGATTGCTGTGGCTAGAACCTCCAACACAATGTTGAATAGAAGTGACTGGAGAGGACAGAATCCTTGTTTTGTTTCCGATCTTTGGAGAAAGAATTCAGTCTTTCACCTTTACATGATGTTGGCTGTGGGTGTTTGTTTCATAGATGCCCTTGACTAGGTTGAAGTTCCCTTCTATTCCTAGTTTTTTGAAGGTTTGTTTTTTTAAATAATACAAGGGTGTTGTATTTGTCAAGTGCTTTTACTGAGTCTGTTGAGATGAACATGTATTTTTTGTCTTTTCTCCTATTGATATGGTATATTACACTAATTCATTTTTAGTTGTTAAACCAACCTTTATTCCTGGAATAAATCACCCAATTATGGGATATAATCCTCTTTATATGCTGTTAGATTTGGTTTGCTAGTATTTTATTGAAGATTTTTCCATCTATATTCTTAAGACATGTTGGTCTGTAGTTTTCTTATATCTTGGTTTTTTGTATCATGCTAATTTTGGCTCATTGGATGAACTTGGTATGTTCTTTCCTCTTGTTTTTTTGGAAGGGTTTGTAAAGAATTAGTGTTAATTCTTTAAATGCTTGGTAATTTACCAATGAAGTCACCTGGACCTGGACTTTTCCTTATGGGAAATTTTTTGATTACTCTTTCAGTCTCTCTATTTGTCATAAGTCTTTTAAGATTTTTTATTCTTTCTTGAGTCACTCTTGCTACATTGTATCTTTCTAGAAATTTGTCCATTTCAACTAGGTTATCTGGTTTTTTGGCATACAATTTTTCATAGTCTTCTCTTGTAATCATTTTTACTTTGGTAAAGGTAATAGTGATATCTTTTCTTTCGGTTTTGAGTTTAGGGTTTTGAACGTTTTCTCTTGCTTCAATCAGTCTAGCTAAAGGTTTGTCAATTTCGTTAGTCTTTGTGAAGCACCAACTTTTGGTTTTATTGATTGTTTTTTCTATTGTTTTTTCATTCTCTATTTTATTTATATCTACTCTGATATTTATTATTTCTTTCCATCAGCTTGTTTTCAGTTTAATTTGCTCTTCTTTTTGCTAGTTTCTTAGGGTAAAAAGTTAGGTTATTGACTTTAAAATCTTTCTTAATTTAGGTGTTTGTAGCTACTTCTGAGCACTGCTTTAGCTGTATCTTATAAGTTTTGATATGTTGTATTTTCCTGTTCATTCATCTCAAAGTATTTTTCTGATTTCCCTTGTGATCTCTTCTATGACTCATTGGTTACTTAGGAATGTCTTCTGTGGTTTTTTAAAATTTTTATTTATTTTTTAATATATTTTTTTGGCTGCATGGCATGTGGGATGTTAGTTCCCTGACCAGGGATCAGACCCTCACGCCCTGCATTGCAAGTGTGAAGTCTTAACCACTGGACCGCCAGGGAAGTCTGTCTTTTGTGTTTTATCTGTCATATTTATTAAACATTTATTGTGAGCTCATTGTGAAACCCTACGTGGTAAAGAACCTGCCTGGCAGTGCAGGCGACACAAGAGATGTGGGTTCAGTCTCTGAGCCGGGAAGATCCCCTGGGGAAGGGCATGGCAACCCACTCCAGTACTGTTGCCTGGAAAATTCCATGGACAGAGGAGCCTGGCGGGCTACAGTGTGTGAGGTTGCAAAGAGTCAGACATGACTGAGCGCATGCAACACGCAACTGAAATCTAACATCCCTAATATCCTGCCTTTGTGAAGTAAGTTTGCTGTGCAGAGCAAGAAAAAGCATTGGCTAGCAGGTTGCTTTTCTTAATGCTGGGTGTTAGGGACACAGGCCCTGTGAGTGTTTCCCCTAGGACCTTCTGTCCTGAGCTAACAAATGTGCCTTGGGGAGGAAAAGGAGGTAAAGTGGATGGTGGATAAAGTACACTGTTTTAATTAAAACAGCTGTTTAAACTTTTATGTGGCCCTATGTTAGTAGAAGTAAAATTAGAACAGAAAAAAAAGTTAAATTGGGGAGTTATTTTAATAGTTTTCTTTGGAGTTGGTGTTGTGCACAAAAATTAGTACTTTTATTTAGCCACATTAATGCGCTTCCTCACAGAACGAGAGTATGTGGTTGCCTTTGAGTTTATGAAAATTTTAAGAAACATTGATAAGAATAACTTTTGTTTCAGACATATTTAAGGAATTCGTGGGGTTGATTTCAGTTTTAGTTCCTGGTTCCTTATTTCTAATTAACTTCCCTTATCCATCCCCCAAGGTTTACGGCTTATGAAATAACCTAAAGTTCAGTTGTTAAGGCAACTATTATACTAACCTGCGTTTGTATGATAGTAATCCCCTCCTTTTTAAAACAAAGTGCTTTCATACATTATTTTACTTAAGATTTACAATAATCCTGTGATGTGCTTGACTCTCTTGAAAACTGGTACACTAATCAGATTTTAGCTGGCACCAAGAGCCAAAATTTCAGTTTATTACTGAGGAAAAATTAAGCTAGAGAAGTGGTGGTTATGTGGTCTTAAATGTAATTTTACAGATGATGTAAAGTGCAGGAACCCTGGGTTTATTTACTGTGCCTTTCTAATTTAAAAAAAAGGAAATAGTTGCAGTTTAAATGTTTTACTTCTGTGAAAACTAAACAAAGGGTTATACCTTTTGTTTGATTTTTATGACTATACTAAGTTTGTGTAAAAAAAAATCAGTGAAGTTTGTGCAGTACACTATGTCCTTCTGACTTCTCAAAGGTGCCATTCCTGAATTCCATTCCTGAATTAATTAACTAAAAACAGCAATATATGAAGGTACTGGTTTGTAATGGTGTGTGATCAATGACTCATTTTACTACATAAAGAATAGATGTGATTACCATTTATTTAACTAAGGACATGGGTTTAGGCTGTAAATATATTGCTTTTTGGGAGAAGGCAACGGTGACCCACTCCAGTACTCTTGTCTGGAAAATCCCATGGATGGAGGAGCCCGTTAGGCTAGTCCATGGGGTCGCTAAGAGTTGGACACGACTGAGCGACTTCACTTTCACTTTTCACTTTCATGCATTGGAGAAGGAAATGGCAACCCACTCCAGTACTCTTGCCTGGAAAATCCCAGGGATGGGGGAGCCTGGTGGGCTGCCATCTGTGGGGTCACACAGAGTCAGACACAACTGAAGCGACTTAGCAGCATATTGCTATTTAAAAACTATCAATAGCAGATATACTTTGTTTTAATGAAGGGTGATTTCAAAATACTTTATTAAAATTGTACAGCTGATAAGCATAATTTAAAATT
The DNA here is from genome assembly GCF_001704415.2 of Capra hircus. Taxonomy (NCBI): domain Eukaryota; kingdom Metazoa; phylum Chordata; class Mammalia; order Artiodactyla; family Bovidae; genus Capra; species Capra hircus. The sequence continues at coordinate 95,822,632 of NC_030812.1, read as the reverse complement.
TAGCCCATAGTAATACTTGGATCAACTAGTTACCCTGCAATTGCTAATTGTATACTTGACCCTGAAGGAAACGTCCCAGGCATGTATATTATTATACTGAAATTTTAAAAGCGTGATGATGCAGAATAGGAAAGCATTAAAAGAGCAGTTTTTGAAAAGTTCAAACTAATTTGGGAGTAGTACTGAAGCAGTTAGCTTTTAAGATGGTGGTAGGAAGGAAAGATTTTTTTTTTCCCAAGAGCCTCAGAGTATTCAGTCTCATTTCAGAGCCACTCTATAAAATGCGGATGCAATGGTTAGCTGTCATATTATGACAGGATTTGGTAAATGTAGCTGATTCACATATGAAGTTTGGTTTTCCTGACCTAACCATGATACCAAGCAATGATCTGATCTTTGCAAGGTACTGGGCATTGTTGGTGTATAGTATTAATGGTGATTTCAAGCATAAAAACAAATCAGAGTTTTAATATCCAAATGAAGATTGATCCTTTAAGTTTTGTTACCTAGTTAAGACTTTTACATGTAGTTCAATGGTTTGCCAGTGTTTGAGTTTTTCATCTTCTCTTTTAAAATTGCCTTTAAAGCATCTGCCTGCAATGCGGGAGACCTGGGTTCGATCCCTGGATTGGGAAGATCCCCTGGAGAAGGAAATGGCAACCCACCCCAGTATTCTTGCCTGGAGAATCCCATGGATGGAGGAGCCTGCTGGGCTACAGTTCACGGGGTCGCAAAGAGTTAGACATGACTGAGCGGCTTAACTCTTTAACTTTTAATGCCTCAGTAATATTCCTTTCAGTATACTGAAGTTGTGACATTTTTATTCTCTGAGGGTAATCTTCAGAAAGAACTAGACATCATTTGGAACCTCATTGGATAAACAAAGTGAACAATCAGATTGCTTGGGAATTTAAAGAATAATGTATTACTTGAAAGTAATATGGTGCCTTGTGTTGTGGCCTATAAGAAACTGGCTCCAAAAGCAGCTTTCAAGAAAGCTTATTCATTGGAATAAATGGACACCTTTCAAAGTGACTCCTTTAAAGGAAATTCATTTGATGTATAAGTTCAGGTTCATGTATTTTCAAATTCATTACCTTTATCTCATAGTTATATCTTGTGTAATAACTTGGGGAAGCTCCAAAGCTAAACAATGAAGAAGATTAGATTACTTTGCCAGTCACCAAAAAACCATGCCTGTGCAGGTAACCAAATAGCAGGGGTATTGAGAGGATGTCGATGACACCAGTGGGAGCAGGCAGAATCTCCTGAGATAGTCCCAGGGTTATAATTATAGGCTGCTAATGGCAGGAGAGAATTATCCTGAAAATGTCAGGGTCTTCCTGTGTGTTCCTTTGGGCTCAACAAATTTGAAGAGGGAATTGAGAGCCAAATTGCTTAGGATACATACTTATTCATATAGACACCCAATTTTAAATAGAAATTTTATATTTTTCTAACTATAAATACTGAAAATAATTAATTAAAAATACAGATGAGAAAGAAGCTTTTTCTAGTCACAATCGGAGAAGTCCTCACTGACCTTTGGTTAAGATCCTTTCTTCTGTGTATTGTTTTGTAAGATTGAGATCATACTGAACTTACAATTTTCAATACTGATTTTTGTTTACTTTCTTAATAAAAATAAGTTGTGAACAAAATATTTAATGGCAGTTTTTTGTTATCCAGCTGCTTATGGTTCATAAAGTGTACTATGAATGTGTGCTCAGTTGCTTAGTCGTGTCCGACTCTTTGCAGCCCCATGGACTACAGCCTGCCAGGCTCCCCTGTCCAGGGGAATTCGGCAGGCAAGAATACTGAAGTGGGTTGCCATGACCTCCTCCAGGGGATCTTCCCAACCCAGAGATCGAACCCATATCTCCCACATTGCTGGCAGATTCTTTACTGTCTGTGCCACCAGAGAAGCCCAAAGTTTACTATAAAGCTATGTAAAGTTTATTATGAAAAAAAGTTTAGAAGAAATAATGAGCACGTACACTGTTTCTTCACTATTCTTGGTGTGAAAAAGTATCAGAAAAAAATATGAAGCAAAGAATCACAAGGCATTTGATGGGATTGTGCTTTCTTAGTTCTGTGGGGTCTATTTATTTATTTGTAAATGTTTTCCTTGCTAATATGCAGCCACAGTCACTTTCCTAGACTCAGAACTAAGGAAAAAAATGACTACTTCTTTCTCTTGCTGAAGGTGGTTGGAGGTAAAGTGAAGAAGCCCGGCAAACGTGGTCGAAAGCCAGCCAAAATTGACTTGAAGGCAAAACTCGAGAGGAGCCGGCAGAGTGCAAGAGAATGCCGGGCCAGGAAAAAACTGCGGTATCAGTATTTGGAAGAATTGGTATCCAGCCGGGAAAGAGCCATTTGTGCTCTTAGAGAGGAACTGGAAATGGTAAGAAAGCCTGTCAGTAAATGTATGAAACAATCAACCTAAATTGTATTAAAACCTGAAGATACAAGTTTTCAGCTATCCAGTTGACGAGCATGAGAGAGAATATTTATTAGCTAGAACATAGGGAAATACTCAGTTTTTATATATACCTGGTACGAGTGGAAAGTGACTATTTCACTAAGGGATTATTTATGATACGAAACAAAAAGGAGAATAACCCAAATGCTCAACAGTCAGGATTGGTTAAATAAATTATCCTGCATTCATATATTGGACTACTTTGCAGCCCATGAAAATCACAGTGCACATATGTGTGTACTGATATGGAAAGACACAGTATATTGCTAAGTGGAAAAAGCAGTATAACAATATGTAACAGTATGCATTGTACGATACTGTTAGGCCTGCTTTTATTCATTAATTCAGATTTCAAGAGAATGGAAACCTCGATAGTACTGTAAGCTCAGGGGAGGAGGTGATAGGTTGGAAAAGAGAGAGAATACTAACATGATCGTTAACATGGGGACAGGCTGCCCCAGCTTTTTAGAAGGTCAAGTTGGGGCATGGAGAGAGTCCAGATGCACACTATTCAGGAGACTTTTTTTTAATTTGCTGAATTTAACTTATAAATTATTTTTTACCTCCTGCAGTGTAAGCCACTGGAGGACATAATCTTTGGATTGATTGATCTTTTATACCCCCAAAGTCTATAGTATACACTTTGGTAGAAAATAGATGTTTAGTGAATATTTATGAACTAGAGAAAGGAAATTACAAATTTACTTACTTTAGGAGTGGAAATAATAATGTGACAGTCAGCACAAAGAGATGAATTTTGATGCGTGGCACTCTACTGCTGCTGCTGCTGCTAAGTCGCTTCAGTCGTGTCCGACTCTGTGTGACCCCATAGACAGCAGCCCACCAGGCTCCCCCGTCCCTGGGATTCTCCAGGCAAGAACACTGGAGTGGGTTGCCATTTCCTTCTCCGATGCATGAAAGTGAAAAGTGAAAGTGAAGTTGCTCAGTCGTGTCTGACTCTTAGCGACCCCATGGACTGCAGCCTACCAGGCTCCCCCATTGCTGGGATTCTCCAGGCAAGAGTACTGGAGTGGGGTGCTATCGCCTTCTCCGGTGGCACTCCACAGGGAGGTGGTATTTTAGCCAGAGGGGCCTTTTACATCTGAGCAGTACTCCAGCACATCACAGAGAGATTCAGTGGTCGTTTTTCACCCTCCTTTCTGAAGATAGCAGGCCTCATCCGTGTCCTAGGTCACGAATAGGAATGCAGTAGCAGGTGGGGTTCCCAGCAGCCAGTTTGACCTCTAGTTATGGGAGTTGTTCTGTCTAGGATTTTTAGAATTTTACTCAATTATATTTTACATATTTCAGTACAAGCAGTGGTGCATGGCAATGGACCAAGGTAAAATCCCTTCTGAAATAAAGGCCCTACTCACTGGAGAAGAGCAGAGCAAATCTCAGCAGAACTCAAGCAGGCACATGAAAGCTGGGAAGACAGACGCTAACAGCAACTCCTGTGAGTACGGTACATGGAAGAGTTTATCTTCAGAGGAGTGACTCAAAGTAGGCTTTCTGTTGACCACTTCCCTTGCTGTGTGTTTTCAAATAAAATGGCGATGTCATTTGTAATACACTGGTAACCAAGTGAAATGGCATTATATTCTAAATATTGAAATGTGTTATACATGGGGTCTATAAAGAGCAGCTGATAAATTCATGGCAATTTAAAAAAGTCGATAAATGAGAGTGTACCATTCTAGTGAAAAGTGAAAGTGAAGTCACTCAGTCATGCCCAACTCTTTGCGACCCCCTTGCCTGCACCAAGTTCCTCCATCCATGGGATTTTCAAGGCAAGAAATACTGAAGTGGGTTGTCATTTCCTTCTCCAAGGAGTCTTCGCAACCCAGGGATCGAACCCAGGTCTCTCACATTGTAGACAGATGCTTTACCGTCTGAGCCACCAAGGAAGTCTAGTTGTCATTATTATTATTGGCCTCACTGCACAGCTTGTGGGATCATAGTTCCCCAATCAGAGATTGAACCCAGGCCCACAGCAGTGAAAATGCCAAGTTTGAACCACTGGACCACCAGGGAATCCCCTAGTTATTGTTAATAGTAACAATACCTTTTATTTTGATTTTGATTTACAAAGTACATTCACTTATATTTATCTTATTTCCTCCAATCACTGTGTTAAGTATAACTGTACTTATTATTTTATAGATAAAGAAATAGTACAGGAGCTTGGTAAGGTGCCCAGGGTCACACAGCTATAGTGGTAGAATCTGTCCTCACCTAGCTCAGGCTCTATCTTTTCAGTAGCCTATCACCATAAGGATTTTTTTTTAGTTAGTTAGGGAGAAATTCACATAACATAAAATTAATCATTCTAAAGTAACAGGTGAGAGGCATTTGGGATTTTCACAGTGTTGTACAGCAACCACCTCTGTCTATTTAAAAAACATTGTATCGCCCCAAAAGAAAACTCTGAACTCATTAGTGGTTACTCGCTATCACCCTCCCTCCAGGCCCTGGTAACTATGAATCTGCCTTCTGTCTCTGTGGATTTACCTGTTCTAGGATATTCTGTATAAATGGACTCATACAGTGTGTGACTTTTTTGTGTCTGGCTTCTTGAATGACCTAGCATAATGTCTTCAAGGTTCATCCACTTTGTAGCATGTATCAGTATCTCATTCCATTTTATGACTGCATAATATTCTCTTACACATGTATACCACAGTTTATTTATCCATTTATCCATTGATAGATATTTGTTTCTACCTCTGGCTGTTGCAAACAGTGATACTACAAACATGCGTGTATAAGTATACATTTGAGTGCCTGTTTTCAATTGTTTTGGGTGTATACCAGAAGCAGAACTGCCGGGTCATATGGTAATTCTGTATTTTTTAGAAGAACTACAAATTATTTCCCACAGCAGCTGAAATGTTTTACATTACCACCACAGTGTATGAAGTTTCCCATTTCTCTGCATCTTGTCAACACTTTTTATTTTCCATTTTTGAAAAATGTAGCCTTCCTGGTGAAGTGGCATCTGATTGTGGTTTTGATTTCCATTTTTCCTTAACGATGCTGAGCAACTTTTCATGTGCTTGCTGGCCATTTGTATATCTTTGAAAAAAGCGTCTGTTTAAAATGTCCCTTGCCCATGTTTTAGTTGAGTTGTTTTTCATTTTGTTATTGAGTTGTAGGAATTCTTTTTATATTCTGGATTCTAGACCTTTATCAGATATATGATTACAGATATTTCTCCTATACTATAGGTTGTCTTTTCACTTTCTTGATAGTGTCCTTTGGTGCACAAAAGACTTTAATTTTGAGGAAGCCCATTTTATCTGTTTTTAATTTTGTTGTTTATGCTTTGGGTACCCATTCTAACAATTCACTGCCAAATCCAAGGTTGTGAAAATTTGCCCCAACGTTTTCTTCTAAGAGCTTTATGCTTTTAGGTCTTACATATCATTGATCTATTGAGTTAATATTTATATGTGGTATAAGATAGAAGTCCAGCTTAATTCTTTCGCATGTGAAGATACAGTTGTCTCAGCACCATTTGTTGATGAGGCTATGTTTTAGAATGAAGGTGTCATGTGTTGATTTCTTCATCGTTGTGATTGCTTTTTATAAGGAAATGTTATAAATTTTTTATCCTTTAAAACAATTGTTATGAGAGCCTCTCTGGTGGCTCACTGGTAAAGAATCTGAGACGTGAGTTCAATCCCTGATCTGAGAAGATCCCACATACTGTGGAGTAACTTAGCCTCTGGGCTGTAACTGTTGAGCCTGTGCCCTGGAGCCCAGGAGCCACAGTAGCTAAAGCCCGATCTCCGCAGAGCCCATGCTCCCCAAGAGAAGCTACCATAATGAGACTCTTGTGCACTGCAACAAAGAATAGCCCCTGCTCACCACAACTAGAGAAAAGCACGCACAGTAACATAGACCCAGCATAGCCAAAAATAAATAAATAAAATTATTTTTAGAATTTTTTATGAAGTTGAAGGATTGGCTTTTTGATCACTTTTATTATATGAAGTAATATTTGCCTTAATCTAAATTGAATTAATGGGAAAAAAGCCACTCAGTTCAGTTTTCTTTCAGTCTATACTTAAAAATAGTCATCCTGTAGATACTAAGTATTAAAAAATTCATTTTAAAACAGGTTAACCAAACCTCTTTATCTTTAAAAACATTCTTATATTACTAACTTTACTTTTCAGGGTGAAGATCATATAAAATGATGAGTCAGTGACTGAAGCCAATATTCTGACCCTATGGAGGATGAATAGGCAAGATTGTGCTTCTTGGCTCCATTTTCTACCTACTGCCCCAGTCATCTCTGTAAATCTGCAGTTTCTACCAAAATGTGTGATCATAGATCTCAAAGAATTTTGCTTTGATTTTCAACACTTAGAAAATTTACAGACATTCAGACTCGTTCTGGTTGGTATTGCCACGTTGCAATGCTTGAAAGCACAAGAAAAGAAAGAGTGAGTGAAGATTGTATTTTTGCACCTCAACTCCACATTGCTTTACTGGTTAATTTATATTCTTTCCATGTACTTCATGTAATTGTATTTGTATGTGTGTGTGGGTGTCATTTCCTTTCATGTTTTTGATTGCCCTACAAAGAGAAACCAAATGGGCTGATGATTGACTACTAAGTCCTCAGCCTTTTATGGACCTAATCTGATTTCTTTATATTTACTTGAGTCATGTTTATTTTCTGCATGAACCATGACTTCTCCTGTGAGCCATTCCAGCATAAGCTGTGAATATATAGTAACAAATATATACATTTCTATTTTTGTAATCCATAATGATATGCCTGTTTTAAATAATGTACACATTAACAAAATCCATTGAGAAAGTCCTTAAGATAGCTTCTATTTAAAACTTTAATTGCTGTCTTTTCAAACTGTATTTATACAAGTTTATTAGGGCCTGATCCATACTTGGAGAATAATCAGTCAAACTTTTAATTTTGAAACAAGAAATAACCTGTTAGGCATTTCAGCAGCATCTATCATCTTGACAACCCAGAGTATGTATGTATGTATGTATGTATGTGTTTCTATTGTATGTGTTTCTATATGTATATGAGGGAGGGCAGGAGTGAATGTTCACATACATTTCGTTGCGTAGTCAACTAATTTGGAGAATTTTTCTAAAGACAGTGGGATGAAATTAGCTGCTGAGATGGGCATTTCTGCCTCAGGAGATCCAGAACCAAATGAGGGACACATTGCTGGTGGGTCAAATGGCTTTAGCTATAACCAGAACACAGTTTCTTCCCTGACTTGAGTTTCCTTATGAATGTATTCTGAGCCAGAGAGAAATACACTGCGGGTGTGCATCCGGTTCGGCCCTGGCCCTGCCTCCGCTCCGGAGTGAAGCGCTGGAGCCAGAGTCTTACCCAGCACTGCCAGCCGGGGCCTGGTGGGAGGGGCGAGGGCAGAGGCATTTTCTCCGATTCCCATCACAGCTGCCTTTGCTTTCTTCCTGGCTACCAAATGGAATGATGGTTGAGGAATCACACTCATATGATACACTCAGACCTGGGAATCTTTTGACGTCCCCACTGAGACACTTTAATACTCTCTCTTTTCTTTCGCATAGTTAAATAAGGAGGTTGTGGTCTCCGTTGCTGCTAAATTGTAATTGTTCTTTGGTTTGATGAAGCAAACATTTGGTTTCCAAATGAAATGTGTTTTGTCACAAAATAGTTTAGGAGGAGGCATTCTAGTCTAGCTTGTCTGTGAGGTGGAACATGAGACGGACCACATAGTTTCAGGTGACAAGGTACTTCCGTCCCTTCTCTGAGGCCATGCGTTGGAATTAAGTGCCTCCCTGAGTTCTAAAGCTCTCTTGTGCGTAGGTCACAGACTCAGATCCCAAGTCCAGTCCTTTGTGACAGCTGATAAACCACTAGCCCAGTCTGTTGGGTCTCTCTGTTCTGGAGGACTAGGGGTTTAAGAGTATTTAATGTCTTTTTTGGATCATAAATATAGATAGTTAATATTCAGAATATAAGTGTTTTAAATACAGTGTTCAGATTGTAATGGGTTATGTTTTTGCCATTTGGTCTACTCAAATGTATATTTTTATTTTGCAAAACAACCCAAGACTTAACTCTCTGTTGCTTTGTTCAGTACCTTTTGAATTCCCCAGAAGAGTTGTTTTCAAAGCAAACATTCCAAATGAATGTGGCTCTTCTATGGGATGTCTCCATTGTGCTCCAAGTGTTTCTTCTCTGGTTGTGATTTTAAATTACTGGCTCCTTTAAGCTGTTCCCCTGCTGCCCTTCACAAGAAAGAGCACTGACTTTGTCCTCACTGAACTGAGAGGATGTGTAATTTTGGGTGAAAGTAAATTATAATTTCTTTGAGTTTATTCTGAAACCGGTCTATTTGGTATCTTGCAGTAGATCAAACCAAGAGAAAGTTCGTTGGTCTTAAATAAGATTGCTCTGATTGCTTTGGGTACTGTGCAGGCTGCACGCCTGGGCCACCTGAAGCATGTTAATAAACATCACTGATGAAGACAGCTGGAGCATTTCTTGCCCCATTCCAGTTAGGGGGCAGCAAGCTGAAATCCTGGCATCTCTTACTTACCTGTAAGGACAACAGACAGATGGAAAGAGAACAAAAGAGGGGGGAGTCAGTGAGCTCAGGCCCCTCTGAGTAGACAGAGCACTTTTCCTTTTTCCCAAAGGAAGGTAAGGAGGGAAATATATTTATGTATTTAGGCCTGTCATATTCTGTCATTAATTTAGCACAGACCTGCTGTGTATTAGAGCAACTGAGTATAACATGGAATAAGTTTGACTAGGTCAAATTTTAGGATATAGTTGACGTTCTTAAATTTTTTTCTATTTTATCTAAAATCTTTCTAATATATATGAATCAGAATCTTATCTTGCTGCAGCAAATTCATATCACTCTTTACCAGCTAATTGACAGTATTTATCAGCATCACCATTTAGCATTTTATCATCTTTGAATTGTAATAGGCTTGATTTGACTCATTATAAAAAGTATAGATTTAAACTGGTCTCACTTTAGTTAAAGGCTAATAAAAATGAAAAACATAAATGTGATATATCAGAAAATCAGTTGCATATTATTAATTACACTTTTAGTTTTAAAAGAGAGGAAATTTACTTCTAAACCACATGGTATTTGGGGGCATTGAAGGCATCCTTTTTCTGAAGAGCATTGTACAATTATATTTTTATGAAAAATAAAATATCTTCACCACAGCTATCTCAGGTTGTCTGTTTCATAGTACTGGGGTGTGTCTGTATAAGCATAGTAAAAAGAGATTTAGGCAGAACTGGTCTTGAATCCATTTTCTGAGTCACCTTGAATTATTTAATCTGTCAGACTGTTTCCTCATCTATAAAAAAGGGGATGACTTTCCAGAGTAATTGATAAGCTAAATAGAGTTATGAGGAACTGCTTCTTTAGTAAAGAACTACATTAAGTGTGACTGGGTTTGACTGTTGTTAAAATGTCATTCGTTAAAGATAAACATATTTAATGGACTAGAATCTAAATATGTAGTGTTGTATGTATTATGTTTCTGAAGCCTTTTTAGTTATATCATTATGTCTATCCCTGGAATGGTGTAGCTGGAAGTTCTTTTTAGCAATAATAGCCTTCATGGTGTGCTGTAGTCCATGGGGTTGCAAAGAGTTGGACACGACTGAGCGACTAAACTGATGAGACTATAAAACAATTAATGGCAGTAACCTGGCAGTAATTACCTGGCAGTAACCACCTGCATAAAGCAGGTTTTCAGGCTGCTAGGTAACCTGGTTCATTTTTCCCTTATTCCATCCACTTGACTTAATCACAGAGTAACATGGATTGAAGCCAGGACTGCTACTGAATGTGGACTGCACAAGGGCACACAGTTGAAGAAGTGATGGGCCTAAAATCACCTTCCCTTCAATAAGCCACGTGTGCAGGAAAGGGTACCTGCCATTGCTCACCAGGGCATACAGGTGGTGTAGGTCTGCCCAGAGAGGAGCCTTTCTTAATTTCTCCTTATAAAAGGAGGGTACCTTTTATAAAACGTGTAAAACAACTGTGTGCTGCGGCTGGTGTGTTGCTGGCCCCAGAGGAAAGCCAGTAGTGTGCATCCAACCTCACTGCATGCTGAGTGACATCAGATGGGCAGCTTTTAATCCGTAACTCTGGGAATATCGACACCACAGAAATCAGGGATTTCCCTCCCCTGCCAGAGAGTGGGTTTTTACCACACCACTGAAAAAGGGCTGGTGTAGGCTGGAATGGCCCTGATCAGAGCAGGCACATTTGAGGCCCCCAAACTACATGACTGGAGGACACATGGAGCTTAAAAGGACTCTAAGTCTGTAGGCAGCTTGGTGTCCATATCAGATTCAGCTTACAAGACAGATGGATGATGGTTGTGACTCAGAAACTGTTCTGGGTTGCAGAGAAATACCCAGCTGAATTCTGGAAATGACTAGGAGGCAAATCAGCTGAATTCTTTCTTAAAGCAAGCCTTAGGGTCAAAGTGATAGAACTAACTTACCAACTGTGACACTGCTCCTGGGCTGAGGGTTAGGCTGCAGTTTGGTAATAAGCTGTGGCTTTGCACTATTTTGACTCTGCAGGAGGGTAAATATTTGAGCAGCGAAAATATTCTGAGATCCAGCAGAGCCCAGTTCAATCCTGCTGTGCCTCAGTGCCCCTTTCCTGAGAGGAAAATAATGTCTGACAAGCGCTTTACAGCCCTAAACCCAATCAAGTCAGCAGACTAGAAGTGATGACACCTGCGTCTCCACTAGGTAGCCTTGGATAATAGTTCGGATTATTTCTACTTCTTGTGTGCAGAATCAACAGGCCAAAAGCCCATAGTGAATTCTGGATTTTGTCACTTCAGTGGAATAAAGACCATGCTTACTTATTTCACAAAAGTTATAGGGTTTATGATGAAAAGTAAATAATGATGTCGCTCAAACCTCAGGCCCTTAATGAACTGAATTCCAAGATCAGTCACATGAGCTTGGAAGCAAGATTCTACATCCACTGGACCTTCAGATGAGACCCTAGCCCTGGCCAACACTGATTGCAGCCTTGGGAATCCAACGACAGCCTTGGGAATCAAAGCTATGTCCAGACTCCTGACCCAAGAAGTTACGAGATTAAACAATGTCTATTATTTTAATCTGCCAAATTTGGGGGTAATATGCACTAATAGGGGCTTCCCAGGTGGCGCTAGTGGTAAAGAACCCACCTGCCAATGAAGGAGACCTAAGAGATGCAGGTTCGATCCCTGGGTCAGGAAAATCCCCTGAAGTAGGAAATGGCAACCCACCCCAGTATTCTTGCCTGGAAAATTCCATGGACAAAGGAGCCTAACAGGTTACAATCCATGGGGCTGCAAAGAGTCGGACACAACTAGCAATGGAGCCACAAACATATGCAATAATAACTAATATAATTTTTTCATTTTTTTCATATAAATGCAGATTTCATAGTTTATAAAAATAGGCTAGTTTCAAATATCTTTCAAAATAACAGTAAACAAAAACAATGACCACACTCCTCTTTTTTTCAGATCCCTTATTCATCAAGCAACTTACAGTTATACCTCCAGGTTCCCAGTAATTCCAAAATTAGTAAGAATGTGCCCTGAATAAGTCATCTAAGCTTTCTGATCATTGGAAAGGACTATACTCCCTTGTAAATGAATATATTAGCTTCTGGTTAATATACTTCAATCTCCTATGAGGATGACTAGGGAGAGGAGAGTCAACTTTAGTCTGTGGAATTTATTCTGGGATGGGTAAAGCCAGGTTGGGACAATCACACTAAGATCATCAGCAGTTCCCTGAGGCCAGGTAGTGAATGCCGTCCCTCCAGCCTGTGGTCCATCCAGCCTGTGGGCAATCCTGGCTGCCAAAGGGCAAAGTCTCACTTTCACCTTCCAGAAGGTGTGACAGCTCAGATAAACAGAACAGAAACAGATGCTACTAGAGATCTCTACCTAGTCTGTGGAATTACACTGAGTTTTAATATGTGGTCTTGTTTAGTTCAGAGTTCCTTTAAACCACAAAACATATTCTTTTAGTATTTTGCCCCTTTGTCCTTCCAATAGTATACATACTCAAATATCTTTTCTTAAAAAAAAAAAAAGCCACAAATCATTTTGCTGGTTTAAATTTTTCTTCAAAATAAACCTAAAAGTTCCTTACAATATTGGTGTTGATAAGTTTCAATCTCTGGCTTTTCACTGTGTTTTTTTGCCCTTTCACTCCAGTTACTAAATAGCTTAAAAAACAAAAAAACACCACCTTAAATTTCACTTGATTTCATTTAAATTTGTTTTTCTAATTACAGTGTGATTCACTTACAGTTCCACTGAAAATATACAATGGTTACATGTTTTTATCTACAGTTGCCTACAATTAACTATGGCCAAGAGCGCCTTAAGTCCTGTTTCAGGGGTTTTTCATGTTCTACTACAATGAATAACAGTTGAAACTAATTTCCCTTTGTCAGTTCTTTCTGTTGTATATGTGGAAATCCCAACTCAAGAATGATGATGAAAGTCTACATTCTCAAGTGTTCTCATAACCTGAATTTAGACCATGACTTATTAAGAAATAGAGCTTCCCTGGTGGCTCAGCGGTAAAGAATCTGCCTGCAATGCAAGAGACATAGGATACTCAGGTTCTATCCCTGGGTCCCGAAGGAGGAGGAAGTGGCAACCCACTCCAGTATTCTTGCCTGAAAAATCCCATGGATTTAGGAACCTGGAAGGCTACAGTCCACAGGGTTGCAAAAAGTCAGACACGACTGAGCACACACACAAGTACTTTCTTAAGAAATAGTTCTATGGCGGAAAAAATCCCCTTTGGGGTGAGTGAATAGAAGTAGCTCTCCCACCTCCCTGCTTTCCATTCAAGTTCCTTCTCCCAATTCTTTCCACCTTCAGTGTGCAAAATCCTAGCAAGGCTAAAAAAAAAAAAAAAAAAAAAAAAAACAGTTATAGAAGGAAAATAATGCCACAATCTGAGAATGGTATTAAAAACCTGTTTCTCCAAGAGTTAGCACATAGCAATAGGTACTAAATAACTTGAAAATGGAAACATCCATTGGGTTAGCAATGACTTAAATTGAAATAACAATAAACCTTTTTTTAAGGCTTCCCATGTGTTTAGTAATGCACTGAATGAATGATTGACAGGGATTTGGGCTCATTTTATTACTACAATTATTCTATTAGGCTGGAGCACTCAGTTACTTAATTAAACAGTAATCTAGGTGTTGTAGTGAAGGTATTTTGTAGTTGCCCTTTGATCTGCAATCAATTGACTTAAAGAAGATTATCTTTGATAATATGGTTATCTAATTGGTTAACGGCCTTACGAGCAAAAAATGGTTTCCCTAAGAAGAAATTCTGCCTCAAGGTTGTAGCATTAATTCTGCCTAATAGCCTGCCCTACAGATTTCAAACTCAAAACTACAGCAGCTACCTGATTTTCCAGACTGCTGGCCCACCATACAAACTTCCAGCTTGCCAACCCCCTTACTCACAAGAGTCAATTTCTTAACATATTGTCATCTATCCATCTATCTGTCATCTATGTCCTATCAGTTCTGTTTTTCCCAGAGAACCATAATACAGGTAGACATTTATTTCACCCCATTTTAAAAACAGAGATGCTGGGGTTTGAGAATAATTTGCTGGTTAATAGGTGGTAAGCAGAACCTGAGCTTCAACACAGAAGCTGATTCAAGAGCCCTTGAAAACAACCATCATACTTGTGATTAAGGAAAATGTTGCTGTCTGGAGGTGTCACTGGAGTCCTGTGCCCAATTTCTACTAATTTTTAAAGGGTCATTCAAGTACAGTGCATCTGCCTGGAGAATCAGATAGCCCAGAAGTTTAAATGAATCTGAGCGGATGAACAGCGCATAAATCCGTTCTTCTCAAGAACACAAGGGTCACCAGTGTGCCCCTCCAATCTCTCTACCTTATAACTCTTCGCATCTACCTTTTTGCTGCCTAGTTATCCTAGCCATGGAGAATCCCATGGTTGGAGGAGCTTGGCGGGCTACAGTCCACGGGTCACAAAGAGTTGGACATGACTGAGCAACTTCACTTTCTTTCTTTTCTTTACTTTATCCTAGCCAAGGTCTGTCTGGCACACTTAGGGTCCTACTAGCAGACCACAGTCTCCTTAAAGAGACTGTTCTTTGGGAGAGATCACAGGGAAACAGAACAGAGAGTATTCATTCAAAACCCCCTTCATCTCATGTCTACCTGCTGTGGGCAAATAGCTGGAACTGCTCTAGTGACTGCCTGCCGCTGAAACCAGATGATGTTCTCAAGCTTCCAGACTGGCATCACAATCCTGAAGCCAGATACATTACACATGCACTCGTCACCAGAGCCCAGCATTTCTGGGGGTCATTTTCCTGCAGAACTAAAATCACACATTCTTCAAATTATAGGTGAATCCTAATTCCATGGCTCATTAGGGTTGATTAGTATTTAAAGCAATACTTTTAACGAAGCTGCTTCTAGTAAGCCAGACAGAAAAAGATAATTATCATATAATAACAGTTATATGTAGACTCTACAAAAAAGATACAGATGAACGTGTTGACAAACAAAAGCAGACTCAGACAACAAACTTTAACGGTTACCAAAAGGGAATGGTGGGATGGGGCGGGATAAATGAGTTTGGGACTAGCAGATGCAACCTACTATATACAAGATAGACAAACAACAAGGTCCTACTGTGTAGCACAGGGAACTGTACTCAGTATTCTGTAACAACCTATATGGGAAAAGAATCTGAAACAATAAATATATGTATCAGTGAATCACTTTGCTGTACAGCAGAAACTAATGCAACACTGTAAATCAACTCCAATATAAAATAAAAACAACATTGTAAAGCAACTACAACAAAAATTAATAAAACAAGTAAAATAAACTGAGTTTAATCCAATAAGTGAAATGGAATTATTAATAAAAAATTTTTAAGTTAAAAAACCCCCAGAAATAGATTCACAGACATAGAAAACAAATTCATGGTTACCAAAGGGGAAAGGAGGAGGAGGGATAAATTAGGAATTTGGGATTAACAGATACACAGTACTATATATAAAACAATAAGGACCTACTGTATGGCCGATATATATGTAAGATATATGCAATATCTTACAATAACTTATCCTATAATGAAAAAGAATCTTAAAGAGAATACATACATATCCAGTTTACTGTACACCTGAAACTAATACAACATTGTAAATCAACTATACTTCCATTAAAATAAAATAATAAGGAGGCGTCTTCTGAGAAGACAGCTTTTGAACAGCAATGTCCAGCTGAGCAAAAAGTTCAGAACGGCCCAGATTGTAGGGGCTCAAAAAATTAAAGAGGTTCTATGGGAAGTGAGACAGGCTGAAAATAAATTTAACCTAAAATAAATTTAACTGCCTACTTACCAGGAGCACAAGAACATTTACTTTTAGAGAAAGTCTAGGTTATACTGCTGTGGAATCCATGAATTCGCAAATGATAAAAGAAAAAGAGAGAGAGGTCCCTGATGAGTGTGGGTGGTGCCGCTGCGAGACAATGAGGTTTTCGAAAATGCCGCCATTTGTAAAATGAGTTTAAAATAATATTTTGACAAGACTTCACGCCTATAAAGGGTATTAATTAGTTTGGCATTTCCTGCAGCGTTTAGATGCTTTGTATTTTGAACACACTGACTGATTAGTTAATCTGCAGCTGCTTCTGGGTGCTCAGCAATTCTTACTGCTTTGTTGCTAGGAGATCAGGACTTTCCCCAAAATCGCCAGAGTGACGGGTCCTGTGAAGAGCTGCTGGGCTCTGCCCACTGGCCACAGTGCCACCAAGTGGTCAATCTGTAAAACGGTGGGACCAAGTTTTCCATGGCCCTAAGCGATGGACATTAGTTTGAGTAGGCTCCGGGAGTTGGTGATGGATAGGGAAGCCTAGTGTGCTGTAGTCCATGGGGTCGCAGAGTCGGACACAACTGAGCAACTGAGCTGAACTGAATCACAGCTCTCTAAGGTTGGTGCTAGTACTAAAGAACCCACCTGCCAATGCTGGAAACGTTAAGAGATGCGGGTTCGATCCCTGGGTTGGGAAGATCCCCAGGAGGAGGGCATGGCAACCCACTCCAGTATTCTTGCCTGGAGAACCCCACAGACAGAAGAGCCTAGCAGGCTACAGTCCATAGGATCGCACAGAGCTGGACACGACAAAAGCAACTTAGCACACAAAGGTCATCTCTGTTCCAGAGAATCAGCAGGTTCACTGAACAGTGGGGAATTGTTTATTCTCTTCATATTCTTCCCAACACAGTGAAGATTTTTTTTTTCTCCAATGAACGCATCATGCCACAGCCAGCAGGATGGTGAATTTAAAGAATGTTGGACTGGTTGGCAGAAGGCATTGTAGTTTCCCCCTAATTTGACCTCTTTGGGACTTAATTTTCTCTTCTAAACAATGGGGGGGGGGTTGGGTTAGGTCTCCCAATGTCCCATTCCTTCTACTCTACAAGTCTAATTCTTTGCTTTTTTTCACATGTGGTTTTCTTAGAGGAGCATAACCTGGAAGCTGACTCTGGTCCAGAAGCTCTAACAGATCTTGCTTCTGTTGCTTCAAAGCGAGTTTGGCAGGTGGCAGCAAGGCTGGAGGGTGAATGGAGGCACTATGCCCACCAGGAGGGACAGAAGTGCTGACCTTATCTGGCAACTGACTCTGCTCCCCACGTGCTTGGTGGAGGCCCAGGGGGTAAAATTGTCCTTGCTGAGAGCACTGGCCAGAGCTCCAGCCCTGGTTCCAGGCACCCTGGGGAAACCTGTGAGGGAAGGTCCATGGGAAAGCTGATGGACTCGTAGCAGCAGGCTGGTGGGACTACCACTTTCACTGAAGATTAGAAGGAGAAATTCAAATCCTACCTCAAAGGCTGCAGCCCTGCCCCTTCCTCTGACAGTTTATGGGCACCTGGAATTGGCTCCAGGGAATTGCTCTCCTCGGAACCTTGCTCCCCATCATTAGCTTCCTTGAATTCCTGTTTTGAGGCCATATGAATCCATATTCACTCATCATGTGCCTGGTAAGGAGACTGGCGTCGTTTTCTTACTCCCCACAATAGCCTGCCTCTCGGTGACTGGTGCTTGGCGGGTAAATCTGAGTTATGGTGAATGTTGTTCTTGTATTGCTGAGTGCATGCATGCTAAGTTGCTTCATTTGTGTCCCACTCCATGCAACTCTATGGACTGTAGCCCTCCAGGTTCCTCCGTCCATAGGATTCTCCGGGCAAGAATACTGGAGTGGGATGCCATGCCCTCCTCCAGGGGAAACTTCCCAATCCAGGGATCGAACCTGCGTCTCTCAAGTCTGCACTGGCAGGCGAGTTCTTTACCACTAGTGCCACCTGGGAAGCCCTTGTGTTGCTGGGATTTATGAAAATCTTTATTAATCTGTATATTACATCCAGTTTCCTCCGAATTCAGGATCAAGTGAGACAACAGGAATCCTAAATATTAAGCTAAAAAAGTACAGTGAATTAACAACATGCTGAGAAAATATAGCTGGATTATCATAGGTCTTGAGCCTTTAGAGCTCTTGCTTTTGTGATTTAATTAACTCTATTTGTTATTATTTGGGGGGATTTTTTTCTAAAAAACTAATCTCAGTAAGACTTTGCATAAGATCCTGTCACTGAATTTCCACCCACTGGGGTAACTCACAGAACATTAAAGGCAGAATAGAGTTTAGTAATCATCTAGTCATTTTCAGCTTAACCGAGACCAAAAACATATACATAAATAAAATTAACGTAAATCAAATTTTATTTTTTTACAATTTGACTTTTAAAAATAAATAAAAGTACTGCAGGGTCTCTTCTATTTTTTAACAACCATGAATCATAAAAGTCAAGGGCCAAGTGACATCAAGCTCTGACTCACTTTGTCATTTTTGAATATCATATGTGGAGGAGAAAGAAAAGGAAGAAAAAATACAAGGTATTCTTTGTATCTTTTGACCTGGTTGATCGAAGGCAGCACCTCCACTTGAAAACATCAGTTCTATGTTTTGTAGATAGAATATTTTATCTCATTCTTTGCCCCCCAAAACCAAGCCCAATTGTGTCTTGCTTCCCTGTGTCTGCGAGACAGGATATGCCAGTTTGTTTCCAATCTCAGATGTTCAGCACCACAAGCCCAGGAACCTAGCCACAGCCAAGGAAAAGGGGGGGGGGCAGCTCACCAAATTTCTAGGCTCTCCTGTTAAGAACATCATGCTCTCCTAGACCTCAGATTTCTACCCAGGCAGCAGCTGTTAGGCCCACAGAGGTCTGGATGGGCTTGACTACTCAAGCGTTCCCTAGAGAGACACCTGTCATGTCAAGGAAAGAGCCACAGACCTGCAGCTAAAAACCAGTTCAGCCACGCTCTGACTTAAGCAAGTCCCATAACGCTGACGTCCGATCTCCTCGTCTAGAAAACAGAGATGGTTATAAGAACATCACAGACTTTTTTAAGAGGATAACATGAGACAATGCAGGTAAAGTTGCTGAACTACGGATGTTATTATTTGCAATTCTTGTTAACTAGGATGTAAACATGCACACCAATCTTGTTTGTAAACCTGTTATTGTTTAAACAAAACATTTTAAAAATGTGCTCGTCCTGGATTTGAAATAATGGAGACCCGACAACCAGAGAAGAAAATCTCAAGTTACCTCGGCCACAGAAGAGCGTGAGCTTGGCGAGGGTATGACCATGTGTCCTGAGAGAGAGATGAGGGACAGGAAGTACTGGCTGGAGAAGCGGCCTCATGTCTACATGTTCAGGAGAAAGAAAAAACTGCTCCTTGCCCTTGCTGTCCCAGAGGCTGGGGGCCGCGCCAGGCAGCCGAAGGTGTCTGCCTGAAAGGCAGAGCGCAGAGAAATGGCGTCTGCATGACTCCCTTTGGCAGCTTCTGGGCTTGCCCAGCCAGGTTCCCTGCGCATTGCTTGAATTTGACTCAGAAGGGAGGTAAGCATCCTAGACACAGCCTAGATGGGCCTGGATGTGAGGCCCACAGCACAGCAACTTCAAATGCTTCAAGGCATCATCAGCTGGTTTTAAGACCGAATGAGAATGAGAGACAGAAAGAGACAGAAATTAGGCCAACCAATAAGCTTTCTTTCCCTAAGCATCTTCATTAAAATTCAATCACAGAAGGCTACCCAGGCAAGTTCTAGTATATTCCAACATATGGAGTGCTCTCCATTAACAGATCTGGACAGAAGGTAATGTAAAAACATATAAAATATTAACACTTCCTAAGTGTTGCTCAGCAGAAGAAATACAAGTCTCTGAAATGTGTCACACAGGAGATTTGATTTGGAACAGAAGCCTATAGTTAACAAAAATTCAGTAAGGAGGAGAAAAAGGAAACAATAAAATCAGGTTAAATCATCAATCAAAACAGTTTATGCTTTTTGGACCAAATAGTAAATAAAAAGTCAGAAAGCATTCTTTTTTTTTTTTTTTAATGCATGTAACTAATATAGTAAAGGGACTGTTGACCATAAATAAGCTCAAGGTGAAAAGCTTCCTCTAAAACAAAAGCAACTAAATTAAAAAAGACAAAAACTAAAATCAATAGCGAATGCATTCTGTATAATAAAACATTTCCCTCAGAAAATTGATTGAAAAAATACATATACAGCTTGTTTTTATAGTTAAATTTTTAACCTCTGGTGCATAATAATAACTGAAAGAATTCTGAGAAATCAGACAAAAGTATTTGGTGGATTTGAATTAATGGGCCAAGCAAGCTTTTTTTCCTTGGCTTCCCTGTCAAACGAATCATAGATTGAGTCTTTGGTTATAGTTTTGGCCGATGGAGGGATTTCTGAGATGCCGACATAGTTTTTTTTGGCCATTCTTGAACTGGTTGTGATAGTATAGGCATTGCTTCGGTAGCACTTCATTGAGGACATGCAGAAAGTCTCTTTCATGCCTCTCCTAAAATTGGCATTATAAATGGAATACAGAGTAGGTTTAGAGGCTGAGGAACTAAAGGATATCCACGTGATAGCAGTGAACACAAGGGAACTTTTCTTATAGTCTCGCTCATGGGGGTGCCACAGCTGAGCGACATGAAAAGGCAGCCAGGAGAGCAAAAATAGCAGATTTAAAATGAGGAACATCTTGATTGTTTTCACTTTTGTCCTTGGGACAATGTTCATGGTCCGCCTCACTGTCCGGCCATCAGTGCCGATTCTCCAAATGTATTTTATGACCTTCTGGTAAAATAAGATTATGAGGATGCACGGGATCACAAAGCTCACCAAGAAATGGATGACAGTATAGGCGGTTCCTTCCCAAGAGGAGGGAAGGAAATAGTTGCAGTGGTTGTCCCAGCTGGAGCCGTAGAAGAACAACACGGGGGTCACAAAGGTCGCCTCGAAGATCCAGGATGCGGCGATCATCTTCTTGGCTTTCTCTCTGGACACCTTGAAGCTCAGTGGGTAGACGATGGTGTAGAACCGGTCTATGCAGATGGACAGGAGCACGTAGATCTGGACTCCCGGGGTGAGATACTGAAAGTAGCGCACGGCCCTGCACGTGGCGCTGCCCAGCATCCAGCGGCCGGTGGAGAACTGCAGCAGGACGAAAGGCGTGCTGGCCACGCTGACCAGGAGGTCGGCGCATGCCAGGGACACCACAAAGTAGTTGGTGGTGGACTGAGTTCTCCTACTGCGGTGGATGACCAGACACACCAGGGAATTGCCAAAGACAGAAAGCAGCCACAGGGCCCCAAAGAAAGTGCTGGCTGCGGCCACCTCCCCGGGGCTCGGGCCATACTGTGAGTCTGTTCCGTTGCTCCTCCAGCTGTGCTCTGGGGAGAGCTCGGTCAGGTCTCGGCTCGGCAGAGGGGTGGCTGTCTCTGCGCAGCTGTGGTTGTGAAGCGGCACCAGCAGTGTAGGAACAACCAACGGTGGCTTGCTGTTATCCATTCTGTGAGCAAAAACCATATTCATTTTTCCCCTCTTAGTTCTGGATAAGGAAAGAAGAATGAGGCCTCCTGTTAAAACGGTGTTACAAGGATTGATTCCTAAGGCTAACAATGATTTAGGATGCTTAGGTCAGTTGTCATTTGTCAAGGAGGACTTGTGCGTTGGTAGGAAAACATGACTACTACCCAGAAAAAGCTCTGGCTCTGTTTCTCTTTCATTTTAGGGCTGTTTCACCTGAGCCCAGCTCAGGGTCTCCCTGGCCTCTCCTCTCTCCTGACCTTCGTCAAATGTGGTAGAACACACTGCAAGCCCCAGTCCTCACTGACCCTTGTTCCCTTCACGCGCTGGGGATCGCAGAGGGGTAGGGATCTCAGATCTAGCTCACTTTTAGGGTTTACTCCCAAATGAAGAACTGATGGAATTCTGGGAAGCATATGAGAAGTTCCTGAATGTCCTAACACTAAAGTAGTGAGGCTGCAAGGGAGGAAAACTTGGGCAGATGGAAACACAGATGTCAGCTATGGAAATAGCTAACGGGAATCTGAATGCAGACTGGCTGGCTACTGGGAAGGACCCCTCACTTAGTGCAGAATTCCCATTACAGAAGCATCGTGGAAGTACATGGAGCAAAAGTAACACTTTCGGGTGAGCCAGAAGTAGCTCCTCATTTAATGACACAAAAACACAGCCTATTTTTCCCCAAAAGACGATGTGCCACCTGTCGATGACATATTTGATGCTACTTTTGTTACTGTTTCATAAAAAGACACTGACTGAGAATGTACAAGATGTCCCCTAATGAATGTAAAACCAGGTTGCTAGAAACCTTATGGCATTCAGATAATTATAAGCAATCAACTCTAACTTTACCCAGACTTTATTTTAACTTTTTCTTACTACTATTCAGTTAGGGGAAAAAAGTTACACTTTTTAACAGGGGAAAACACTGTATCATTGTGAGCCATTCAATTAAAATTGAGGTGACTTTGGCTGCGGTCATCTTTAAGGTTTAATTTGGTCTGAATCTCGTAAGCAGAAAGAGAAAGCACAGCAACTGAATCCATAATAACCAGGTCTGGGGCACAGGGGAGGGTGCCCCAGCAACAGGCTCTGCCTCTTGCCCTTCCTCGGGGGCAGCTGTCACTATACCTCACCAAGAAATGTTTCTGTGGGGTCAAAGGACAGTTCCTAATGACCCCTTTTGCCTTGAAGTATATTTGCAGTGATCTGTGGTAGGGAGAGGATGTTAATATATATTGTCCTCACCAAGAAACCCCATTCAACAAAAGTCTGAAGCTCAGGGTGATGTACCAATGGCCAGGTCCATGTTCCCTTCAAGGCTTTTTTTGTCCATGAAGCAGCCCTACTTAATTTCTTAAAGAGAAACATAAAGTAATTAATTATTTTAATAATTAAAAGACCTTTAAGCATGCCTGGCTGGTTGATAGTAAGTTGTAAGACTAGCAACCATACTTCCCATATAAAAAATTAGGACACAGTCTGAAAACAGGACATCAGATCTAAAATTAGCACTGTCCTTGAAAATCCGTAATGCATGTGTGTCATCCTTATAAAATCAAAATCATCTTTTCACCTTTATGTGTGCAAAAGCTACAACATTGAAAAAAGAAAAAAAAAACCTAAATTTTTTTTTTTTAAGGTTTTAAGTTTAAAAGGACTGATACTGAAGCTGAAACTCCAATACTTTGGCCACCTGATACGAAGAAATAATTCTTTGGAAAAGACCCTGATTGCTGGGAAAGATTGAAGGCAGGAGGAGGAGTGGATGACAGAGGATGAGATGGTTGCATGGCATCACTGACTAGATGGACGTGAGTTTGAGTAAAACTCCGGGAGTTGGTGATGGACAGGGAAGCCTGGTGTGCTGTAGTCCATGGGGTCGCAGAGTCGGACACGACTGAGCAACTGAACTGAACTGAAAGCTTAAAAATACAAGAGACAAGCAACATTCCCAGAGAGAAAGGGCAGTTCTGAATTTGTGGGGGAATGCCTGTGGCCGAAATAGAACAGGAGCTGGTGGCATGGGCACTTTCCCGTAGTTCCACACACACCTGGAAGCCTCTGAACTTCCTTCTGCTTCTTTCTTCCTCTTATAGCAAAGCTCTGCAGATCAAACTCAAAATCACCACCACCACCACTGATGCACTGCAGGGGCCTTCTTCTGTCCCTTCCTCCTGCAGCTTTACAAGTGTGTCCGACCCCCACCATACACACACACCGCCCCCCACACACCGCCCCCCACACACACACATACCCTCCTGGAAACGGGACAAGGGAGGGGCTTCCCCTGTGATCCAGTGGTTAAGACTCCACACTTCCACTGCAGGGGAAGCATGTTTGATCCCTCACCAGGGAACTAAGATCCCACAAGCTGTGGGGTGTGGCCAAATAAGAAAAGGAAATGGGAGACGACAGCCTGAGGAGTTGTTGAGTCTAGGTCTCACCTGATTGAAGGCATGACTTTTCTGATTGGACCTAAAAGTGCTGCACTTCTGTTTACTCAGTCAGTACACCAAGAAACTATGCTAGGTGCCAGGAAAACCAACGAAAAGTAAGGCCAGTAAAAGGGTAAATATATAAATAAGCTGTCTGCCATATTATAACTAAAGTCTATAATAATTAAAATTGACAGATAAGGAGCTAAGTGGCAGAGAAAAACAGGGACCCAATTGTGCTTGGAAAAGGGAAGGAAAGGAAAGGCTTCACAGAGGAGACCAAGGTGTGAGCCAGGGGCCTGGAGGATGAAGGTCCCTTCTTCAGGAAGATAAGGGTTTAAAAAAGAAAAAAAAAAAAAAAAAAAGTCCCAAACATTCCAAGGGAGAGAGATAGCATGTGGAATAACTTGGGGGTCATCCTTCTAGGGCTGACCTTTAGGGGGCCCTTTTCCCCTTCAGTTCAGCTCAGTTGCTCAGTCGTGTCTGACTCTTTGCGACCCCATGGAGTGCAGCACACCAGACCTCCCTGTCCATCACCAACTCCCAGAGCTTACCCAAACTTATGTCCATTGAGTCAGTGATGCCATCCAACCATCTCATCCTCTGTCATCCCCTTCTCCTCCTGCCTTCAATCTTTCCCAGCATCAGAGTATTTTCCAATGAGTCAGCTCTTAGCATCAGGTGGCCACAGTATTGGAGTTTCAGCTTAAGCATCAGTCCTTCCAATGAACACTCAGGACTGATCTCCTTTAGGATGGACTGGTTGGATCTCCTGGTCCAAGAGACCCTTAGAGGTATAGTTTTCTGCAGACCATACTGCTCAGACCATATAGTCTCTGCCCTACAATTAAACTGACCTATATTTTTCCTGTGGTTACAATGAGAAGTTACATTTTCCGCATTCATGGGCTGAAATGTAGTCACCCGGTGGATGAGAATATTAACATATGCAGAATGGCTGTGGTTCCCTCTTTCATAGAGCATTTTGTGACTCCTTTTCCCGGTTTGTTTCGCTTTAGAGCCATGCTGGACGTTCCCAGGGAGCTTTACAAAATGCTGATGCCAGGGTCCTTCTCTAGGGATGCCGGTTTAATTGCTCTGGGGTGCAGCCTGGGCATCGGGAGGTTTCAAGAGTTCCCCAGGTGATCCCAATGTGCAGCCCGGATTAACAGTCACTGTTTTAGAATTGCTTCCACGTTTCTGTCTTCTCCCATTAACTATGGGGTCCTGGGAAAAGGGCGTTATTCTTTGTCCATGCTCCACAGCTTCCACTGAAGTTCTTTACATTAATAATCGCTTATTAGCTATTGAATGAATTGACTTCATAAAGACAGAGAGCTGAAATACAGGCCTCCTACTCTAGGTGGCTCTGCTAGGAGAATTAAAAGCAGAGATATAAAACTCACTGTGTGTTCTCAGAGAGCTGGGACGCTGGTTACCATGGTGACAGGGGGAAACATGGCCCCTGACAAGAGCAGGGCAGGTGAAACTAAAGGCACCCAGGTCAACTCGTTTAAGGGCGAGTAAAGGCAGTTTAGGCGACCTCAGACAGCCTACTCGCAGAAAACATGGTCTGCCATATTATAACTAAATTCTAGAATTCTAAAGTAAATGTTAAGAAAGCTCTCCCCTGCTCCATTAATTTGGAAATAAATATATCTTTAAGGGAGTATTTCTGAAATACAGAGGCTGCGTAATTAGTAGTTGTGTCTGGGTCATCCATATTCAGTAATTTTAGCAGCAACAGGAAAGCCGTCTTCACCTCTTTCCAGCTCATCCTGTCTCTTCCCAACCAGCCCTGAGACTACCACATGACACACCAGATCGAGTTGAGACAGAGGGTCCCTATTAATATATTCCTTTATCTGTGTATTATCTAAGAGAGGAATTATTCATCTGTTGGGCTCTAAGAGATGTGTTTTAATATACAGGTTGGGAAAATGGTGGATGAGCTGACATGATATAGAGTTAGGGAGTGAGCGACCTCTGTAATGATGGGGCCTTGTGTCTATATATAAAATATGTCTGTCACTTCATACTGTAATTTTTATTTTGAGTGCTGTCTTCCCCTGTTGGGTTATGAATTCCTTAAGGACAGGGACTGTGTCTTTACTTCTAAATCCCTGCAGCACATAGATATTAATAAAGGTTTACTGAATAAATAAATGGGTAGATATGTTAAGAAAAATTATCCATTATTTGAAAATAAGGCACAGAGAGCATAGCATAATTTTTTAATATCATGCTAGGACACTGTTACATGGGCTTCCCCAAGGATTATTTAATTCTCTGGAAGAATGTATCTGTTCTTGATTTTGCTATTTACAAATGACTAGCACCCAGACATTACATGTAAACATGCAAATTTGTTTAGTAGAAAAAATAACCCCAAAGGTTATAGATTTATTGCCCTGGAGAAGGCAATGGCACCCCACTCCAGTGCTCTTGCCTAGAAAATCCCATGGACCGAGGAGCCTGGTAGGCTGCAGTCCATGGGGTCGCTAAGAGTCAGACACGACTGAGCAACTTCACTTTCACTTTTCACTTTCATGCACTGGAGAAGGAAATGGCAACCCACTCCAGTGTTCTTGCCTGGAGAATCCCAGGGATGGGGGAGCCTGGTGGGCTGCTGTCTATGGGGCTGCACAGAGTCGAACACGACTGAAGCGACTTAGCAGCAGCAGGACAATAACCAGTTTTGCGCCTCCTAGCAATCTTATGCTCACATTATTTACAGAAACAAACAAACAGGAACACTCCCCCCCAAATCCCTATAAATATCCATTTATTCAAATGCTCTTGGAAGCAACCTTATTATCTCATTGGTTCCTTCAGTAATAAGTTAATGAATTTTTGACATTATGTTCATTTCTATGCTTGAATGAGAATCATGATGAATGAGAACCATGACTTTAACCTTTGGAAGACTGTATTTCGATGGGTATATGAATGATTAGATACTAATGAGAGGACCACAAAAAAGAATCAGAGGGGCACAGATGATAAACTTCACAGTTTGCCAGAGGCTATTCCCAGATAAGTGAATCATTGCTGGGTAGGTTTCTTCCAGACTCGGGAAACCCTAACAACTGATTTATTTTTCCCTCCTGAAATTACACAGATTCAGAGATATTCCCATAATATAGGAAGACTATGGCAAATTAGAATTTTATGTTGAATTTATATATGATTTGGTTGGGAAAAAAAATGAATGGAAACATTTTCTGTAGAATTAGCCATACAGCCTGTGGCTAATAAGCAGTGAGAGTAACTGCAATGAAGACAGGCGTGATAGTAGCATCAATACCACCAAGAGTTAGCACTTTGTGTGTGTGTGTGCTTTTTATCTTTCAGGTATTTCACATGCAGAGACCTTCCAGAGCAAGAGGTAATGTTATTAGCCCTATTTTTCAAATGAAAAAACTGAAGTTCTTCCCCAAGGTCATACAATTGCAAAGTGGTCACCCAAGACTGCCTTGCTCCAAAGCCCACGCTTTTAACCACCACTGGCACTTCATTCACTTTCACTTTTCACTTTCGGGCATTGGAGAAGGAAATGGCAGCCCACTCCAGTGTCCTTGCCTGGAGAATCCCAGGGAGGGGGGAGCCTGGTGGGCTGCCGTCTATAGGGTCGCACAGAGTTGGACACGACTGAAGCGACTTAGCAGCAGTAGCAGCAGCAGCAGGCACTTCATCTCCCAGGGGAGCCACAATGGGCTGGATCTAAATTTGGAGGGTCAGACTGGCTGTACACAGACTTCTCAATCAAACACGAATATAAAATTCCCCCACAGACTCTTGCAACCCACAGATACATCTGTTCAATATGTTAGCTCAGAAATATGTGACACAGTGAACATTTTGGGGGAAAAAATCACTCCCACTATATACTGCAGGGAGGCTTAGCATCAGAAGTGCAGCAGACATGCTGGTCTGGAAACACAGCCTTTCTTCAGAATAAAGAATGTGAGAGTGTTGAAAACTCATTATTAGATGACTGACTGCTGCCTTGTAAATGTAGAATGAAAGCAGAACTCTAGACTTCAGTTTGAATCGAAGTGTAGAAAAAATCTGAACAATTCAGTATCACCCCAAGTAGGACATTCTCTTTTAAATTTTAACTGTTGTAATTTAAGAAATATGATGGTGGTAGATATTTTCCTTAAACCTTTCACTGTTTTGTACGCTTGATTTGCCTACATATGAAATAAGATTGGAACGGAGATGGGCTGGGACTAGTTTGCATGGGGCTCCTCAGAGCACATTCCTTCCCAATTCCAAGTTCAATGACATCATGTTGGCATCATGAATCAGCCAAGGTAGGAACAGTCACACCACGAGACTGACAAGCACCACCAATAGGCTCTTTCCCTGCAGAGCCAGCAGGGCAGTTCACAGACCAACCTATCCGAACGCCCTGAACTTACATACATCCCTGAATTTACGAACGGCTAAGGAGGTCACACAGGCTCTTTGGAAGCTTCCTGAGTTCCTATCTCGCTTCTTGGCTCTGAGCTATGGCTCTGGTGTGGACACTGAGCTAAGCACTTTATAGAACTACGTAAGGCCTAGGTAGCTACCAGTATGACTGTGGTGGAGGAAAGAGAGAATACATGTTCTCATAATGAGCCACGCAGACAGGGTTGCCAGATGAAACACAGGAAGCCCAGTTAAGCATGAATTTCAGATAAATAACAGATAATTTTTTAACACAACTATGTCCCATCCTATATTTTTATTACCTAAATCTGACAAACCTACACACCTAGAACATAATCTTCTGCTGAGAGACACTCATTTTTCAGCTCACAATATAGGACTATTGCAAAGTGGTTATGTGTACAGGCTTTGAAGCAGACTGAAGCAGGACTACCATCTCTGTCACTCATTATCTAGTTGTGTGACCCAAAACAAGTTATCCAACCCTCTTGATTCCAGTATTCTCATCTGTAAAATGAGAATCTGTTCAGTCATGTTTTTGTGACCCCATGGGCTGTAGCCCACCAGTTTTCTCTGTCAATGGAATTTTCCAGACAAGAATACTGGAGTGGGTTGCCGTTTCCTACTCCAGGGGATCTTCCCCACCCAGGGATTGAACCTGCATCCCTTGCATTTCCTGCATTGGCCAGTGGATTCTTTACCACTGTGCCACCTGGGAAGCCCAGAAAATGAGGACAATTAGCCCCTATTTCATTTGATTATTGTGAGGATTAAATGAGATAATATATGCTCAGGAGTTAAATGAGTTATTACAAGTCAATCTGTCTGGTACAACACCCTCAGTAAGTGTTATCCTACTATAGTTCTAAAACACACCTAGCTTGGTGTCTGACACATAGCAAGTGCTGAAAATATTAGCCCTACTGTTAGCCCATAAAAGTCTTCTAAGCCATATGACAAGCAAATTTTAGTAACCACAGCACACATCACACCCTAGAGTCATATTACTAACATTGGTCACATAATTTAGGATTAAGGATGAATGGCTTTTGTCAAGGGCCTGAATACCTCATCACTGACAGCACTGCTTTTAAGGGGAAAGTCACTGAGGTCCAAACAAATAAACATAATCTTTCTCCAAGTTTCTTTATGTTGGGGATTTGTGTGTGTGTGTGTGTGACATATTTTCAGATTAGGGCTTCCCTGGTGGCTCAGAGGGTAAAGCATCTGCCTGCAATATGGGAGACCTGGGTTTGATCCCTGGATCGGGAAGATCCCCTGGAGAAGGAAATGTACAACCCACTCCAGTATTCTTGCCTGGAGAACCCCATGGACAGAGGAGCCCGGTAGGCTACAATCCACAGGGTCACAAAGAGTTGGACATGACTGAGTGACTTCACTTTCTTTTTGCCAGATGAAATTTTTTCTTATACCCTGAACCAAAATATATATTGATAATCTAACTGGATTGACTGGGTCTTCCTCAAAAGCATACAGACTCTATCCTGCTTAAATTATTTCCTTTAGATAATTCTGAATAATTGCAAAAGAACCTCATAATTCCAGTGAAAGCCAAGTTTCTTCTCCACCATCTGAGACTCCTGGCATTGTGACTTTTAAGCTTGAAATTTTCCCTAATGCCCTTCTCTCTTTCCTCTGGTTATACAATATATATAAGTATTTCTTCATAATATTTCCAGGTCTGTGCCTTTCACTCTGTTTCCCAACTGAGATCAAGCAGTTTTCTGAGATCAGATGAGACACATTTTCTCTTGGTTTGAATATCTGTCCTGCTTTCAAGGAGAGCATGATTTTTTTTGAACAGGAAAGGGTTTTCAAAAAAGCCTCTTCTAACATCACAAATGCAGGAGACCTGGGTTTGATTCCTGGGTTGGCAAGATCCCCTGGAGAAGGGCATGGCAACCCACTCCAGTATTCTTGCCTGGAGAATCCCAGGGACAGAGGAGCCAGGTGGGCTACAGTCCACGGGGTTGCAACGAGGCAGACACGACTGAGCGACTAAACACACACACAACATCACAAAATATCCCCAGATAACGACATTGCTGGTGAGAAATTCTAGATATCTAGATTTAAGGAACTGTATTCTTCTTTCGGAGAAGTGGCAACCCACTCCAGCGTTCTTGCCTGGAAAATCCCAGGCACAGAGGAGCCTGGTTGGGCTACAGTTCATGGGGTCACCAGAGTCGGATACAGCTCAGCAACTAAACCACCACCACCACCATTCTTCTTTTATCGCCTTTACCTTTTTTTCTGTTTTTCACATAAATTTGAAAATATTAGAAATATACAGAGTCAGCATCCTTGGTGTGATTTCCAGAAATCAGGAGGGCTTCTATCCCCTCTGCTTCCCTCACCATTAGAGCAACATTCTTTTAGGGTCCAAGTCCCATTTTAGTATACATGCTGCTGAAGTGAGCACCAAAGTTCCATTTAAAATGTAAATGCTTCTTAAAGAGTAAATTTTAGAATACATTATCAGTAGAACAGTGGTGATATCTGAGACCCCTTCTATCTCGGAGAGCTATGATCTTAGTGAAAATGAAAACAGGAGATGCCAAAAAGCAAACGCCATAAGGAACAGTCAGGATCTAGAGAGAATGAAGATAGGGTGTTATATTGTGGGAAGGGAGGGTGGAGGGTGAAAGACTGAAGCTGAAGAAGATAAACTTCACTGACTTGACAGTTTTGTGTGGGTATGGCTGGCACTGGAGAGATACTTGACCCACAGAAGTCCAACAGAAAGGAGCCCAGGCTTCACCCACGTGGAGGATTATGTTGATCACAAGTGGCAATCCTCCCCAGACTCTCTGTAGACCTAGCTGCAGGAGGAAATGTTAGGTCATACCAGCTCCTCTTTGGGGGAATGTATCAGGGACATGATCCAGTATTTCCCACCCCAACTGCCACTTAGTCGGGATCTATGTGGAAGTTTGAATAACACTTCCTGTCTCTCTACTGTTCTCACAAAGTCTGTGGTCAGATAAAATGCAAAAGAAACAAACAGCAATAAACTTTACCCCACGAGATGAACACTTTGCTATGACAGTGTATACACAGCAGTCCTCAATCACATGTTTATCTGATAGTTTTTATCATCTAGGAGAAGCCAGGACTGGGCTAAGTGCTGGAAATAGAGAAGTAAACTAGAGCTCTCCTCTGCTGGGAGAAATGATATTACATAGCTAAATAAGAAAAAGTACACAATTAATAAATGGTTAGTGCCGTGGAGAAAAACAAAGCAGAATGAAGGTCCAGAATGGACAGGAAAGGGATGGCAAGAGGGTGGTTGGCTGGTCACCCAGTGGCCATTCCCAACACCTCCCCTGCCCTCGTGTCTCCAGAAGCTGACAAGCAAAGATAATCACCTTCCACCAACCCTTGCAGCTAGGGGTGGTCATATCAACATCATCTTCTCTGGCCACTGAGACAAGAGAAAGCCTCCTTGTAGGGTGCTGGGAGGCTCGTGAAAAAATCTTTCTTAATAAAAGGAAAAGGGCATGTTGGGAGGGTTCTTTCTTATGAGCCTGGCTATCCCTCACTTTCTGCCTTTGTAAACTGTCACATAATGATATCAGTGCAACTGGTGGTATCTTATGAGGTCAAGGGAAGTCCTAGGACTCCCAAAGATACCACCCAATGCTCTGACATTATGGAGCTGCCAGAACACCTGCCTCCACAGTACTTATTAAGTAGTCTTTGATGTCTTAAGCCCTTTTGAGTTTTCTGTTCAGTTCAGTTCCTCAGTCGTGTCCGACTCTGCGACCCCGTGAACCATAGCATGCCAGGCCTCCCTGTCCACGACCAACTCCCAGAGTTTACCCAAACTCATGTCCATTGAGTCAGTGATGCCATCTAACCATCTCATCCTGTCATCCCCTTCTCCTCCTGCCTTCAATCTTTCCCAGCATCAGGGTCTTTTCAAATGAGTCAGCTCTTCACATCAGGTGGCCAAAATATTGGAGTTTCAGCTTCAACATCAGTCCTTCCAATGAACATCCAGGACTGATCTCCTTTAGGATGGACTGGTTGGATCTCCTTACAGTCCAAGGGGCTCTAGTTTTCTGTTATTTGCCTCTAAATGCAGGGTCTTATTTCAGATAGTCATCAGAGAAGGATTCTCTGAAATGATACTAGAGCTAAAATCCCATTTATAGGAAGCCAGCCATGTGGAAATCAGAATGCATTCTAGGCAGAAGGAAGAATGAGTCCAAAGGTCCTGGGGCAGGAACAAGCTTGTTATGAGGCTGGAGTATATGAATGTGGAAGAAAATGGTGGTGGTGGTGGTTTAGTCGCTACGTCGTGTCCAACTCTTGCAATCCCATGGACTGTAGCCCGTCAGGCTCCTCTGTCTGCGGGATTCTCCAGACAAGAATACCGTAGTGGGTTGCCATTTCCTTCTCCAGGGGATCTTCCCGACCAAGGAATCGAACCCAGGTCTCCTACATTGCAGGCAGATGACTTACCAACTGAGCTAAGTGCTTCACATAGCTCAAGAAAGAAAATGGTACCTGATATAATCAGAAATGTAGGCAGGGATTAGGTCACATATAGCACTGTAGGGCACAGGTGTTATTCCAGTGAAATCCACTGCAGGCTTTAAGCAATGGATGAATGAGTATTACCTGATTTGTGTTTCAAAAATACAACTTTAGTTGCTGTGTGGGTAGCTGAGAGTAGAGGAGGAGAACAGTTAAGAGGCTCTTACAATTACCTAGGTACATGATGACCAGGGCAGTAGCAGTGTAAGTGGAAAAAAGTAGATGGATATTGAAAACATATTGGAGAAAGAGCCACCAAGATTTGCTGGCGTGTGACGGGGTAGGGGATGGAGATGTTTCCTAAGTTTGAGGATCTCAGACGCAGAAAGAAAAAGTCTGGGGAACTGGAAATCAGCAATTCTGTTTTGGCTGAATTAAATTCCTATTGGATATTCAAGCAGAGCTACTCAGGTGGCACCTGGACATATAAGTTTGGAGAAATGTCTCTTCGGATTCTTTGCCCATTTTTATTAATTCATTCATCGTTCCATAAACATATTGTAAGACCATACCATGCAACAGAATGTACTGTGCTAAGAACTGGACGGATATACAATGGCAAACAAAACTGCGTCCCTGCTCTCATGAAGGTCATAGCCTAATTAGCTGTGGAGGGGTGGAGAGAAGAGTAAGAAATAAGCACAAATAAAGACCGTAAGTTGCAGGCTTCCCTGGGGGTCCAGTGCTTAAGGATCCATCTGCCAATGCAGAAAACTAAGAGACTCACCTTCGATCCCTGGGTCAGGGAGATCCCCTGGAGGAGGGCACAGCAACACACTCCAGTATTCTTGCTTGAAGAATCCCATGGACAGAAGAGCCTGGCAGATTATAGTCCATAGGATTGCCAAGAGTCAGACACGACTCAAGCGACTTACCATGCATGCACGGGAAGATCCCATATGCCGCGAGGCAGCTAAGCTCGTGCACTGTAACTACTGAGCCCCCGTGCTAAATCTATTGAAGCCCGCACTCCCTAAAGCCCGTGCTCCCCAACAAGAGAAACCATTGCAACAAGAAGCCCGTGCACCCCAACCAGAGAGTAGCCCCCACTCTCCAAGACTAGAGGAAGACAGCAACGAAAACCTAGCACAACCCCCTAAAAGGACAGTAAGTTGTTAAAAGTTGTATGAAGGAAAAGAGCTATTGTAAGAGCTTGGCAGCAAGCCCTTTCTTGGGCTTCGAATCTGGGGAAGCCATGGAGGCAGGAGAAGCAGGGACAGAGGCCAGGGTCCTCTGCAGTAGACTCGCCAGGCCTCCTGCTGCAGACAGAACACAGGCCAAGGAAATCCAGTCCCCACTGGATCCCCAGCTTCCTTTCAGATCCCGAACGTTTCAGGCTCTTTGGGTTGCTCTTGTGACTGGCTGTTGTTCTTAAGCTGACTCAGAATTCTTTGCCCCATCACATGGGGGCAGGGAAGACAGAAAGGAGTAAGCGGGGCCTGGAGGGGCAGAGTACTTCTGGGCACTTCCTTTCACTCTGGTACCACAGAGGGGCTCCCCGTTCTCCCTCCCCACTCCCCACTATGTGCCCATCAGGTGCTCTGTGAGCAAAGAGAGGTAAGGAATCAGGGAGGAGAGAGGTCTGACACGCCTCTGAAGGTCATTGCTCCACAGGGGCAATGGCTGCCCACGGGTACGTGCAACCGGAAGACCCCGCTGCCTGGTATAGAGAGAGGTCAAGTCACTGAGATGCTGATGTGCGTGCACTGTGCTCCTTGCAGGGACTTTTTTCCTGTCCTCTGCTGAGAATGGACCCAGGGCTAAGCACTCTCTTGTCTTGGAGGAGAGTCGTCTTACCAGGCCTGAGACAAGCCTGTTTCCTTGGCTTTTGCTCTCTGGGTGCTGGGTTCTCTGGTTGGTGGGGGAGGGGTGGAATTTCTGTTATTTCTGTACAGGGGAGGAGAGAGAAACCAGGACCTCTGAAACAGGAGTGTGGCTGTGCCCCCTGGAGTCCTGCAAAGGGGAGCCCTGGATGAGCACAAGGGACCTTCTGAGGATGATGAAAAGGTTGTGAAATTGGATTATATGATGGTTGTACAATTCTGTAAATGTTAACAAAAATCACTGAATTGTACCCTTAAAACAAGTGAATTTTATGGCATGTAAATAAAGCAATTAAAAAGAAAAGGCAGGCCTGGGACCCTTGCCTCACTTCCTCACTGTGCTCCAAGTAAGGGACAGGTGGAGATGGAGGTTTGCAGGTAGGGAGGTGGGTTCAAGCAATGGAGCTCCCCAGCCGGAAAAGAGGCCACTGCTCCAGGTCAGGGGTGGGGTGGGGGCTATACTGATGCGGCAGCTTCACCAGCCTTCAAGCACACACACCAGTTCAGGCCACAATTACATCTCTACTATAATCAGAGGGGATCCAAGCCAAGAGGGGCCACCCTATCTTTTTGTAGTGTGTAAGAGCCCCGAGTCCTAGAAAGAGGATAAGAATCCTAGTAATGTTTGTCACCAACTTTCCCATTGTCCTGGTAGGATGGAGCCTTGCCATTATTTGAAGGTAATAACATGTACAGTCCACGGGGTCACACAGAGTTGGAAATAACTGACGCAACTTAGCACACACTCAGACAACATATAGACAGAATGCCACCCCCTACCAGGACGTCCATACTTTCACTCCTGTCAATATGTCAGACTAAATAGCAAAAGGGACTCTACATATACAATTATGGCTGTGCAATTTAAAATGGGAAGATGACCTGGAATTAGCCAGGGGGCCCAAACTAATGAGCCCTTTCAGAGATAGAACTTTCTCAGCTGACAGCAGAGAGCTACAATAGAGGCCAGAGACAGATTCCAAGAGTGAGAAGGAACTGGTATGCTGTTCTGGCTCTGAGGTGGAGGGACCCACATGCAAGAACCAGGGGGAAGCCTTGGGGAGCTACGGGTGGCCCCCAACTGACAGCCATCAAGGAAACGTGCCCTTGGTCCTACAAGGACGAGGCACGGGATGCTACCAACCACAGATACGAGCTTGGAAGGGGGATCAGCCCCGGAACCTCTACAAAGAGTGCTGTCCTGTCAACACCCTGAAGCCTTGTGAGACTCTAAGCGGAGAAACCAGTCAAGCCCACCCAGACTTCTGATCTGCAGAACTGTTACGTAATCAATGGCTGCACTTGTGGTGGCCAAGTTTGTGTTCATTTGTGACAGCAGCAACAGAAACATTCAATATAGATTTGTTATAAAACCGAGTGTGAAGAATGAAACTCATACCAGCCATTCTATCACCTTCTACCACCCTACCAGTATCTAGGATATTAGAAACCCCCAAAAGCTTAAAGAATGTAGTACTTTCTACTTCACCTTTAATGTTAGACTGTAGGCTGAGAAACCCAAGCTATAATTCTGATTATAAGCACTGAACAGCAAATCAAGAGACCCAGATCTTATTTTTATATCAGTGTAAGGACTTCAAGTAAATTAATCTCCCTGCATCTCTGTTTCCATGTCTGCAACAAAAATGAGTTGGTCCAGATGATTTCTAAGGTCATGTTCGCTGTATGTACTAAAACTGACAGGCAGACATCATAATGAGCAACACACACTCATTTAACTTATAAGCCACCACTCTCAGCTGGTGGAGAGCTCCTCCTGAAAGTGCACTTTGATGGGAGGAAAGGGAATCTGTTAAGGGATGCTGGGGTCCAGTCTGAGGTCACTAGTCTTGGTCTCCAAAGGAGAGAGGAATTGCAATGAGGGGTCAGCCAAGCCCTCCTCAGTAGTTACCCTGGATGTGCCAACAATCTCCTACAGAAGATCCCTCACCAGAAGCGGTCTGGTCTAAGAAAACCTGCCACCTGTGTTTGCTTCCCATCCCAGGTAACACCAGACTTCTTAGGGAGGAGAAGTATTTGCTAGAAACCCTAACTGTCCTCTACCAATTTTTCCACCTCTCTTCCTAGAATGGGATCTTTCAAGTTTTGAAGAAAATAATTTGGCCAAGGAATTTGCACCTCAGTAAACTCAGTTTATTACAACAAACATTGTTTGAACAGCTGCTGTGTGCTCGTTGAATTCAAGTTTTGTAGGGAAATGTTCAATTTCATTTCCAATCTCTGATTTCAGTATCAACATCTTTAGTTATGAGACTGAAATAGGAGAGATGTCGGGAGGCAAAGACCAGATTCATGACACTCAAAGCAAAGAGCTGAACAGTGGATGCGATCTACAGCCTTTTGAAAAGGAGAAGGATTCATTAAGAATAGAGTATAAGCACTCAATAGCGAGTTACCAAAAACTTCTCTTTTTCTCACATCAAGTTCACATCAACACTCTGGGTAAATTTTGATCTGCACCACTGTCCTCAATCATGGTTTTCCAAGAAAGCGACCCTCAAGCTCACGGAGAAGCTAGATTTGAATGTGCAGCACATGTATTTTTCATGGACAAATTATGCAACTATGTATGTAGTCAGATGTGATTAAAAATATGGTTGAACACATATTTGCATATGTTTCACATGGTTAATAACATATCTTAGTGCCATATATTTTTAGACATTTTATCAGTCAAAATGCTACTGCTATCACTTCTCAGTGCTTATTTTAATCCGCTCTGCATATAAGCAACGACTGACCGAAATCACCAACACCAGCAATTTTCAACTTCCTCTTCGGAGGTAGGTGTGACATTGAGTCCATACATGAGATATACTCCTACAGACACATCCAGAATTATGTGCAACACTTGGCACTCAGACCACAATCTTCAAGCCAAGAAGTCATGTAGTCATGTAGAAAAGAAAATAATTATGTTGACATCCTTAAATTTATTATAATAAGTTTTAAAAAAAATGAATAACCAGCAAACTTTGGTATTTTATTTAGCCAGAAATTATTTGCCACAGACACCCTTTGATTGGGACATATTTTGACACTTTGGATAAGCACTGCCCTGCTATACCATAAGCGTATGCTTGAAATCCCAATTCCTGAAGGCTAAAGGTGCACAGAACCACGGAAAAAGTTACGAGAGAGAAACACATTCTCCACACTGGGCAATGGTGGGATAAGATAGACCTGTGACAAAAGTCCGCTAATGAGCATTTTTCTGGAAGTAACTAATTTCCTACCTATGCTCTTTGAAGCCACTGACATCCCAGGCAGGTTTCATAGCCTGTATCCAAATTCAAAGGTGTATTTCTTTCTTGACATGTAGAAGAAAATACTCGAAACGCACTTAAAATATGAAGAGGCTATGTTATCTCAACCACCATACATGGTTCAAAGCACACGTTCTTAGACTAGTGGTCCAGAGGCCCTTTTGCTTCCCAGGGGACATCTGGCAATACTGGGACGCTCTTGATTTTCAGAACTCAGGGAGGAAAGTGTTGATATCTCGTAGGGAGAGGCCAGGGATGCTATTAAACATACTACAGTAAAGAGGACCGATGCTCCATTCCCAACACAGAGCTGTCTGATCCAAGATGCAGATCAGTGCTGGGGCTGAGAAACTGTGCTCTCGAGCCAACCTGCCTGGGTTTCAAATCACCTGTTTCTTGTATAAGTTACTTAACATCTATGTGCTTACTGTCTTTACCAGTAAAATTAGAATAATATCAGTCTCCACACGTTATTGATTTGTTGCGAGAAAAAAAAAATGACACAGAAAGGAGCTAAGAACAATGTCCAGAACAAAGCCAGAGCTTAACAAATGTTTACTTCTGTTATCACTATATGCACTGAAAAAGACAGAAGAAAAACACCAAAATTTTAAAATAAGTTGTTTCTAGGTGGCCAGACCACAACTGATTTTTATTTTCATTATTCTTTTATATGTCTTTATATTTTCCAAATTTTCTAGAATTGTATTTGTTATTACTAGAATATTAAAAAAAATATTTTTAAAAGAATACAGAGGAAAGAATTTTCCTTTGGGACACAGTGGAACCAGAAAGACCTGGATTCAGATGCTGGCTTTATTTGCTGTGTGTGGCTTTGGGCAGATTAGTTACCCTGAGCTTCAGTTTCCTGATCAGAAATTGGGTCTAGTAACACATATCAGAGAGCTTCCATGAAGATTAAACATGACAGTCATTCAGTGCCTTGGAAATATGCTGAATGACAGGCTCTGAGAGATGAGCGTTTTCCAAGTTTGGCCCAGGAAAAATGACGCTACAAACAGGGAAATATATTCATGATGGTAACTGTCCTTTTGCTTTTTAAACTGTCCTCTCATCTCAACCCACTGTTTGTCTGGACTCAGAGGAGAAATTGCACCCATACACTGATCCTTGTCTCTATTCCTTCTACCTCCTCACATACACATCCTAGGAAAGGATCTGCTAAGGGCAGGGCGGACTAGCAGCTGGAAGTTACTGTGAGTGAAAGGCAGGACCCAGGTATCACTTTCACAAGCTTCACGCACCCTCACTATTCCTCTTCATAGTTCTTCTTTCATCCCCAGCCTCCAAGCTGAAAGTGTTCTTAGCAAGGTCTCTCCTCCAGGGGAGCCTCTCCACTTTCTCTTTGTCTGCTCCTGTTTAGCTGGTTGAGAGGACTGTCCCCTTTCAGATTTGAGAGGGACGAGTGGAAGCCCGGAGAGGCTTCTAGATCCAAGCCTCTTGTGGGCACAGCCCTGCTCATCTGAGGAGGCCAGCAAGTGT
The DNA here is from genome assembly GCF_001704415.2 of Capra hircus. NCBI lineage: Eukaryota > Metazoa > Chordata > Mammalia > Artiodactyla > Bovidae > Capra > Capra hircus. The sequence goes on along the minus strand of NC_030812.1, from coordinate 95,783,075 downwards.
GCAGTGGGCAAGCAGCAACGGCCCAGCTGTACAGTGTTTCCAGCCGGGCTGTTTCTTTTCCACAACTCATTCACTCCAGGCCATACTGAAGGCTGGGCGGATGAGTAGACAGGATTAAAGGACACACACCTTATCCACAAACCCCACTCTTAATGTTCTTAACGTTCCTTAATCAGATGGAAGAAGAATTGTTGTTTAGTCCTAAGTCATGTCTGACTCTTTTGCGACCCCATGGACTGTAGCCTGCCAGGCTTCTCTGTCCATGGGATTTCCCAGGCAAGAATACTGGTGTGGGTTGTAGTTCCGTCTTCAGGGGATCTCCCCAACCCAGGGATCGAACTTGCAGCTTCTGCACTGGCATTGGCTCACTGCCGCTGAGCCACCAGCAAAGCTGGGGAAAAAAATAGAATGGGTTATATTTGTTTATGCTATCAGGAGGGGTAACTATTTTAAGCCTAGTCATTAACCTGATAAATTCAAATCCCAAGCAACCTTTAAAGATGCTCTGAGACAGTCTCTTGTACTCAGGTCCTAATCACCACAGTATGGAAAAGGCAGTCTGGCTCAATCCATTCTGACTCTGAAGCTTCCATGGTTCTCTAGGGAGGAGTCCTGTAGTCCGGTGGGATGGGATCTTGGTGCAATGTCCTAGGGAGTGGGAGGGATGGTTGGTTAGGACAGGACGGCCTGGGGCAGGAACTGATCTTCTCAAGGCATTCTCAAAGTGAACTATCTCAACTTGGGAGATGATGCCAGGCCAAAAAAACATCAGAGGAAAATGAGACTATTCAGGGTGCCTCCATCTAGATGTAAATACAAATATCCAGAGAACTACATTTTAAATGTAAATAAAATGTCAGGGGGACTGGTAATCAGCAGGAAAAAAATTTATGGATCTTTCTTGAACTCTAGTCTGCTCCAGGGTTGGTCTGACTAGCATATGTAAATTTCAGACATTGACTGTTGCCATGTTCTCTCCTACTACACTTTAACCTCCTCAATACCTTTCCCCATAAAAGCAAGCAAAACAAAATAGATATGGGACCCCAGAATGCTGTCAGAGTCTTCAGTCTTCCCACTCTTCATTCACAAGTGCATATTGAGACGATACCATAAACAGGCCAGGTGCTAAGTGCTAGATATCCAGAGATGGAAGAAGTGGGTCCCTTCTGTCCAGAAGCTGACTTCAGATGACTACGATAGTGTTAAGTGTACTTGTTCCAGGGAAATGTAGATTTCAGCAAGGATCAAAGGCTTAATCTAAGAACTAAAGTTCAATAAAGTTCAGGGTGTCAGGGAGACACCCTCCTCTCAAAGCGTTTTTCAGTGAAAGCTTGAAGGGAAACATCTTATACTAAGGAATTTCACAAATTTTTAATTCCTACCCCCTTTTCTTTCTCTCTATATCTTTGACCCACCCAGTAATTTCTCTCAGTTTTCCCACAGCATATAAGAATGAGATGTCATCTTTTCTTATCAGGGGCCAGAAGGGGAATGACACAGACCAAGAGGAAGCAAACCTTATATTTCAGATACTTCCAGAAGTTTAAAAAAAATCCCTCTTTTTCCCATAAAACCTAAGATAATTTGTAAAAGAGAGGTCTATTCCCTGTTTTAAAGTATGATAATGTTATTTTAAAGCAATAAATCTAGTCAGTTTGATAAAACATAGTTTCTGTTTATAATTTTAGAAGTTTTTATTTATTTTATTTTGAAAACCAAGTAAGTACTGTTAAAGATATATGGTTAAGCTGGTCTTGTTACTAGGTCCTGAGGATGGAAGAATGTTTCTGGATTTAGTTAAAAAAAAAAAAAATCAACCATGATGTAATTTTAGATTTCTTTTTTCCCTTTAGATATCATTTGGTCACCATAGCAACACAGTGTTTTACTACCAGATATCTATACAGCACAAGGGAAGAGAAGAACAGGCAATTACTTTACTGAGTTATTTGGGGGTACAGAATGTGACTAGTGGGATAATTAAAAATTAAATATAGACTTCACTGGGGATCTGTTTTAGCCAGGCAAGCCAATTCAACGTTCTAGTAGTGTCAGCTGAACACAATTTGTAGCCAAACCAACTGTTGACATCATTTGAAATAAAAGAAGCAGGGAAGCAACATAGTTCAGTGGTTAACAGCATGGACTCTGATGTCAAGTTTTTTCACTCCAAACCCCATTTCTCCTATTTGATAGCTGTGTGACCTTGGGAAAGTTCCTTAACTTCTCTGTGCCTTAGTTTCTTCATCTCCAAAATGTGGGTACTAATAATAATTCCCACAGAAGGTTATTATACAGATTAAATAACTGAGTGTGCTTGGAATGATGCCTTACACATAGCAAGAACTTTATAAGTATTTGTTAAATAAAGACAAAATAAAATGTAAATTTGCTAGTTCCTTTCTTTGTGCTGGGTAGAAATAACCAAAGGAATCAAGATTTGAGTGCATGGCAGATTCTTTTAGCCTGTAACTCTGGAAGATTCCTTTGAGAACTTCCTGGGAGCCTTCTTGGTAGCTATTCTAAAAGATACGAGATTTGGTGGACAGCCTACCATCCCTAACAGAGAGCTGAAAACAATCACAAGCACTCCTGGTATCAGGGACATGAAAAGGAAGATGATCACACAGCACAAAGAAACAGCATGCTAGCCCACTCAGGCTCCCTCAGCCACAGCCAATAACCTCTGGGAACATGGACACAGAATAAGCAGCTGAAAAAGCATGAAACAGGATTTGATTGTAGTGACATATGAAATCTGGCTGGTGTCAGTAACATTATTTTTTCCCTCTTTCCAGGATTCAAAGAAAAAAAATCTCTTTCAGCAATGAATGCTTTGTTTTATTCATTTTCACTGTATACAATGTCCATCTCATTTTTCTTCAACAGGCAGTTATTGTGGTGAATTATGCATTTTACAGAACTACCTAGGCATCTTTTCTGGACCTGTGACAAATCAAAAGCCCCTAACCCGCATGTAAGCCGAGACAAAATCTCCAAATGGCCTGGAAAACAGAAGGTATCATATCCTCTGAGCCAAATTTCAGCCACGAAACCGCGGGGTCTCTAGCACATACCTCCATCTGGACTTGATTTCAGAGACGGTCTCCTTGGGTCTTCTTGGTCAGGTTCAACGCTTGTAGAGGAGTTTGGAGGATGCCATAAACCACCACAGAAGCTTGGGAACACAGTCATATCTGTCCTCTGCCTTCCCCTTGGCTCACAGCCTGCTTCCTGGTAGGAAGACAAGATGACGCTGTGCAGGGTTGACTGTTAAACCATCTTCCCGCCCCCAGCCCCACTCTCCTGGTGCCCCTCCCTTCTCCTTTCCTGGGCTCTGGAATGTGTCACATGGGAAATGGATCATGTGGCTCACGAGGAGAATGTGGCCAGCTTCTCTCCCTTCCCCCTCACTTTTCCTTTCAGGAGCACAGAGGCAGAAATCTCCCACCTGATTGGCTCTAACCAAAAATCTCCATATGAAAAGGGGAAGATTCAACCATCCAAACCTCTAGCCTTCTCCACTATCTCTTTTATTTCTCATCTGAACGTTTTATCCTGGACATGCAGAATTGCTTGGAAGGGAAGGAAAGGATGCTTTCTCCCCAGGCCCTCCCTTTCTTTCTTGTCGTCTGTACTCTAAGTTGGCAAGGTGCTCCCTAAGCTCCCTCCGGAGCCACCTTGGCACATCTGACAAAAATCAAGTGTTCAGCACCACGGACAGCATTATAACCCCTCAGCGCTCATTTGTCTATTTCACTCTCGAGTAAATAGAACCATTTAAAAAATATTTCCCTGAGGTTTTGTGTCTAAATATACACCTGGCCATATATAAGTAGGACTCCAACTTCCCCTACTGTCAACTTACTGTTATTTATAAACACAAATATAATTTTTACATATCATCAAATGTCTATCTTCCCACCCCCATCCCACCATCCATCCACACCCTTTAAACATGCTCCATGTTTTGAGGGTGGAGAGGAAATTCTCATTACACAGTTTGCCATATGCCCATATATCTATGCTCACAGGCACAACCACAGAAATATGTAGGTTTCTTGAGTGTGCATGTTCAGATGTCTTCAGCCCCATCCCTAGGCCTCAGGCAGGGCTGAGTTAAGAGGCAGAGAGCGAGTCTGGTAGGAGCTGTTTTGTGCAGGGTCTTTCCTGCCTCGCTGACGTCCCGGTTGCCATGGTGCTAGGTAACTGCTGAAGGGGATGACTGCGTTCAGAACCAGTCACCATGGGACCCTGCTGACTAAAGAAAGGAAGAGGGAACAGAACTGAATTGCAGAGGAGGACTTTCAATTAGCATTTCAGAGCCAAATTTACCTAATGGGCCCCTTCTTTACTGAATTGCTGCTGACCCTAAATCTTGAAAGGATTCTAGGAATTAGTATGGACACTGTGACGGTAACTCCCTCCATCCTTCATTGCTTCTTTCCTTAAAAATCTATTTAGGTGCAACAGAATGAAAACGCCAGCTTCACAGAACGACTGTGGCATGCCATCAGAAGGCAGGGTGGGGGTGGGGGGTGGGGGTGGAAGAAGACAGGAAACATACTTCTCAGATTGCGGCTTCTGACTTTTATGAGGCCATTCATCTAGATCTAACAGTCTTAAGTGGGAGATACACTAGACCTACACCTGAACTAGGAACAACTGTGAATGCTTTATGAGTTTACAGGAGAAAAGATAAATATTGTTTAATGTGACTTGCTGGATTATTTTAAATAAACATAAATTTGAATAATAAGGTCAATCCCTTGCATAACATTTGGACTATCCCAAGTTAGGAACTGAATCTATACATTTGTCTCTTTAGACATACACATAACCTGTTTGTTTCTAACTCAGAATTCTAAGAATGGCAATTCTGAATACTGTATTTCTATGGGGAGGGGGGGTTCAGGTAGAAATACTGACTTTCAATGTGCAGTAATGCAAATTCTGTTAAGAAAAGAGGTAGCATGGAGAAGCTCCAGTATAATTTCACAAAATTTAAGCTCTTTCCTGGCTTAATGTCCATAGCGTAAGACATTTTTACTTCTTTTATTCTAGGATAAGAATCAAGTTAATTCTAGTTTTTCTATATAAGGCTCAGAGAAATTCAACTCTGTTAATTCTAACACTGGCCCCTTTCAGAAAATTAATTTATCAGGAAAGCTGGACATGTGTTTGAAGAGATTCTTAAGAAAGTTAGTCAGATGGTAACTTAATATCATCTCTCTTCTTTGAGTGAATAATAAGAATAATAATAACAGCAACAGAACCAGCTAATTATATACCATGAGCCATGATCTCATTTAACCCTCCTATCCAACCAGAGAAAAACTTAACTGTATTTTTCTTATTTAATAGACTTTTTGGAGGTTTGGCCTAACTTGATAAAAGAAATTATTGTATTTTTAATAAAACAGTCATCACACTGGTTAAAAAGAAATACTGGGATTGGGGTGATGTATTGTTTCTCAGCAAATTATGGTGGCTCAGACGGTAGAAATTCCACCTGCAGTGCAGGAGACCTGGGTTGGATCCCTGGGTCAAGAAGATCCCCTGGAGGAGGGCATGGCAACCCACTCCAGTATTCTTGCCTGGAGAATCCCCATGGACAGAGGAGCCTGGCGGGCTACAATCCATGGGGCCGCAAAGAGTTGGACACAACTGCACAACTGAGCACATCCAACCATAAGGAAGGTACTGTTATTAACATTCCTGCTTTACAGACAAGGAAACTCGGGGAGGAGAAGTAACATGCCCACAACCACTAGTTAGTACAGGAGCTAGGACTTGGGACTGTTTAGTCTGACTGCAGAGCAGGTACACTATACTATACTATTCTATATCATAAATAATGGATTCATTTAAAATAACTTATTAATATGACTGATGTGATTCAGTACTATAGGCCTTTGAGAGAAGAAATCAGAAAGACTGCTTTAAATCATTTGAGAGCAAAAAAAGATCAAATTATTCATTCTTTTTAGAATGACTGCACATGTACATCATAGCTTAATGATAAAATAAAAATGATTTCATAAGGAATCATAATCTGAAATATTAATACTATAAAATGCTATGTAATATACTAATTCTATTAAAAATATTTATAATCACCAAACTTATTCCCAGCCTTTTTGAAAAAAACAGACAGTTGTCTTCCATCCAAACCCATAAAATCCTGTAATATTTGTGTAACTGGGGTCATATTTTGAAAATAACTTATGTGATTTTTTTTTTCTCCTCTGCCTGCCTGGGGAATCAATTGGCCTTGGGGATAGAGAATGTGGCACTCTTCAGAGTTATCAAAGTGATGAGGAAAAAAGAAGGAATAAATATTCAGCTTCCGAAATTTAAAACAGGAGTGTGCAGCAAGACAATAGGCTTGAAATCCAAGCTACTGTTTTGAAAGCCATTCTCAAAATTCCTTTATTTGTCATCAACCAAATATAGAAGACTTTGCTCAGATTGTCTGGTACCATAGAGTAGGCCTTCAGACTGGGGCAGGCAAACATTTTCCAAAGGGTCCCAGAGTCTGAAGCCAGTTCTATGGGAATTAATTTTTAGATCCTTAACTTCCACAAACTGATCTTCCTGTGAACTGCTGCAGTCGAAATATCATGCTGGTTCTTGATTCCCATCTAGAAGTTTTTCTTCCCTTATACCACAGACTGGTGAACCTCTCAGCCACCTTACCTCAAATCCTACCATGGTGAATTGCTTGGATTTTAAAAAACTCCTGGGAGCCAAGCAAAGAAACAACTGGAAACATTGAGGATGCTATTGAGATATTAGTTAACTTGAGTTAACACATCCTTTTAAAAAACAAAAGCTCTCCAACTGCTTTAAACAAAGCTGAAAGCAAACCACTATCCGATTGTGCACTGAGATTCATTAAAACAGTTCTCTTAAAGGAAAGCTCTACTTACAAAAGAATGCCAGCTAATAAATGCAGAATATAATAGTTAGAACACCACTTTTGCAGGCCCCAGTGTAATGATTCAGGCAAGGACCACAACTATGAGATGAAAAGTTGTTGGGAACAGGTTGTTTGTAGATTATTTACAAACTTTCAATGGTGAGACTGGAAGAGGGGGGTCATCATCTTAACCAAGTAACCAAATTTAGCATCACTAACACTGGTGGGCCACAGTCCATAGATAGGTTCGCAGAGTCAGATGTGAATGAACAGACTTATAACAGGACAACCTGAAATTAGTGCCTAACATAAAGCAATGTAACCTACCCAACATTACTAATGAAGTATTCTTTCTAAAAACATTTATCTGAATATAATCAAACCTCTATACAGTGTGCCTCTCAGGGAGGGGAGGCGAGTGGGAAAAGCAGTGGTTGGAGAAACAAATCAAAGACATTATAAGAAAAAAATCAACCAAATTGAGAATATAGAATATTCTGTAAGAGAACTAGTCTGGACTTATCAGAAGGTCATTGTTTTAAAGTAAGAAGGGTGAGCTGTGACAGATTAAAGAGACTAAAGAAAACCAATTGCAAAGCACGTAATTTGATGAGATCCTGACTGAGGGAGAGTTAAAATATGTAAACAGTTAAAATATAAAATATATAATACATAAAATAGCTCTAAAATATTTTGGGGACAATTGGGGAAATTCGTCTTGTGATTTGTATTAGGTGGTGTCATGAAATCATTATTTCTATTAGGTGTGAGAAAGGAATTGTAGTTAATGGGTGGATTTTCTTATTCTTAGGAGACGTTGAAGAATTAAGGATGAAGGGTCAAGATGAATTCAAGTTACCCACACATAGTTAAACAAGAAATAATATGCACATACATAATCAGAAAGGGAAAGTAACAGCGGGCGAATATAGGTGAAGAGTCTGTGGGTGTTTACCGCACTGTACTTTCAACCCTGTTGTCTGAGTAAAAATGGAAAGTAATAAATTCTGCTCTGTGGTGGACAAGGACACGCCACACAGAGAGTAAGAGTCTCTCCCTCTAGATCTCAGGTTCAGAGAGAAAGAGATAAAGGAGAATAAAGCAGCCAGTCACTGGACCTGACTCCTAGGCCAAAGAAGGATATGGAAGTATTCATTTTCTCTTGGTGACTCTTTCAAATTACTGGAAACAATGGCTTCAAATAGCACAACTCTATTGTCTTATGGTATCGTAGGTCAGAAATCCAACATCAGTCTTAGGGCTCAGATATGGTGACAGCAGGGCTGTGTTCTCTTCCGGAGACTACAGAGAGAGAATCTGTTTCCATCCTTTGGCTTGTAACTCCCTTACTCCATCTTCAAAACCAACCATCCTGTATCTCTTTAACCATTACTCCACAGTCAGAGAGTAATGGAGAGTAACTTTAGCCATTCCAGAGTCACTCCCTGTGACTCTGATCTCAGATCGGAAAGTCACTAGGCTGGATCCACGAGATAATCCAGGATAACCTCCTCTCGCAAGGCCTTAACTTAGTCATATCTACAAAGTCCCTTTTACTCTGGAAGGTAACATATTCACAGGATCTGAGTACTAGGGTAAATATCTATAGGTGTCCTAATTCTGCATACCACAGTAAGTTACCTCCAGGTTGAGAGGAGCACTCAGGGCAAGAGATCTCTGCTTTTGCTCCCCTCTGGAAACAGCTGCCAAGGCCCCTCACACCTCATTCTGAACTCTGCATGGCCATTTGGGCCAACGGCAACTTTTCTACAGCGTACACAGACATACAGAGCAGCTGACCATCCCAAGCGTTTCCTGTTCCTTTGAAGCATGGATGCTAAACTAACAGCCATAGGGCCTGCTGTGGTCAGGTGAAGCGACTCGATAGCAAGAGCCAAGGAGAAGCAGAGTCTCTAAGGGGGAGAGCCTGTTCCTCCCTGGGAGATTTGCCTGAAGCCAAAAACGGGCCATGAATTCATGAGATCCAGGTTTCAGCATCACAGGCCAGCAGGTTCCCCAGTGATCAGGCCAGCAAGGGGCATCATGCAAGAACCCTGCCGGTGCACACACTAGGTCCAGGATGAAGCCAGGGAATACCCCTTACTCATGAGTCCACAGGAATGTATGTTACCCCTCCCCACCCTTCATACAAATGGACATTATCATCAGAGAAGATGTCGGGACCTCCTTAGGAAACATTATGAAATAGGACACATTTTTATCCAAAGGAGACTTATGCTACTTAAAGAAACCACTTAAATAATGAAATCTGATTGAACTATATTTGAGACTGAACTGGACACTTAGTTGGTTTTTCAAATCAAACAGTTGGGGTGGCTTTAAAATATGTCCACAAATTCTTCGATACGCCTCCCTTCAAATGGTGACAACTAACAATATTTCTCTTGAACATGGGCCATCCTTACAACCTGTTTCCAGTTAAAACGATGTGTTAGAAGTGATTCTCTGTAACTTTTGTGGCTACATCATCAGAAAGACAGTTTCTGCCTGGCTCTCTCCCTCTTGAATTACTCATTCTTGGGGAAGCCAGCCACCATGTCATGAGGACACCAATGCTGTACTGTAAGGAGGTCCATGCATGAAAAACTGAGGCCTCTCACCAACCAGCGCCAAATAGCAACCGGGCAGTGAGCCACCCCGGTATCAGATCCTCCAGCCCTAGTCAAGCGACTGCAGTCCAGACGACACCTTTTGCTGTCATTGTTCTGCTGGGTCTTCACTGCTGCACATGGGCTTTCCCTAGTTGCAGCAAGGGAGGGCTAATTTCCAGTTGTAGTGCAAAGGCTTCTCACTGCAGTGGCTTCTCTTATGTAGAGCACAGGCTCTAGGGTGTGCAAGCTCAGTGGTTGTGGCATACAGGCTTAGTTACTCCACGCTGCAGTGGAGAAGGCAATGGGACCCCACTCCAGCACTGTTGCCTGGAGAATCCCATGGATGGAGGAGCCTGGTAGGCTGCAGTCCATGGAGCTGCAGAGTCAGACATGACTGAGCGACTTCACTTCACTCACTTCATACTTTATCACTGAAGAAGGATATGGCAACCCACTCCAGTATTCCTGCCTGGAGAATCCCATGGACAGAGGAGGCTGGCTGGTCATAGTCCACGGGGTCACAGAGAGTTGGACATGACTGAAGTGACTAAGCACACACGTACTCTACGTTCTGGAATCTTCCTGGACCAGGGATTGAACTCATGTTCCCTGCACTGGCAGGTGGATTCTTATCCACTGTACCACTAGGGAAGTCACAAACAACATCCTGACTGCAACTTTGTGAGATCCCAGGCCAGAACTACCTGGTTAAGCTGTTCCCATATTCCTCACCCACAAAAATGATAAGATAATGCTTATTATTAAGTTCCTAAGTTTGGGGGAGTTTTGTTATGCAATAATAGATAACATACCTACATGAAAACTCTAGAAAGCAACGAGAACTACTTTTTCTTGACATATTTGAGCAATAGTGAGTTAAGTAAGTGTCCCTGCTGCATATGTGTGTGTTCCTGTTGTGGTAAATTGTGGTTTTATTAATCCAAGAGCAGGAGGAAACGGAGAACACAACTAGCCACATTAGAGAGCTATCTAAGGGGAAAAAAGAAAGCCACTCGGGTGGAGGTGGATTTATTATAAAGACTGAAGAAGAACTGCAGGGAACTCAAGAACAGGAAGTGGCAGTGAGACCAAAGATGGGACTGAAGTAAGGGACAGAAAGCTGTCAGAGCTGAGATAGCCACCGACTCCATCTCTTTCTCTCTTGAGGCTACAAGACCTATTCTCTCCCATTTTCTCTCTCTTAATTAGCAGCATTCACCTGCTTCTCTTTTGCAATCAGCTTGTTCTGATTACTGATGCACAAATGGTGGTCTTAGCTCTCTGCAAGTTACACGACCTTACAACTTCAATGCTTCTGTCTAAATGAACCAGTCTCAATTAAAACAGAACTACAATATGATGCAGCAAGCCTACTTCTGGGTATACTGTTGTCTAGTCGCTCAGTCGTGTCCGACTCTTTGCAGCTCCATAAACTGGAACCCCTCAGGCTCCTTTGTCCAGGGAATTTTCCAGGCAAGAATCCTGGAGTGGGCTGCCATGCCCTCCTCCAGGGGATCTTCCCGACCCAGGGATCAAACCTATGTCTCCTGCGTTGGCAGGCAGATTCTTTACCACTAGACACCTGGAAAGTCCACTTCTGTGTATATACCTAAAGGAAATAAAAATCACTGTCTAGAAGAGATGTTTGCATTCCCATGTTCATAGAAGCATCATTCACAATAGCCAAGATATGTGGAAACAACATGTCTGTTGACAGATGAATGAGTAAAGAAAATGTGATATACAAATACCCACCCAAACCGCCCCCCCCCGCCTCACACCCACACACACTGGAGTATTATTCAACCTTAAAAAAGAAAATTTTGATAAGCCAGACATAGGAAGACAGATACTGCATGATCTCACTCATACGTGGAATCTAAAAAAGTTAAATTCATAGTAACAGTGAGTAGAATAGTGGTTACAGGGCTGCGGGATTTCGCTACAGGGAGAGATACTGGTCAAGGGTACAAAGTTTCAATTATAAGATAAACAAGTTTTCGAGACCTTATATACATATATCATGCTGACTATAGTTAATAACAGCGTATACCTGAAATTTACTGAGAGAGAGTTCAAGTGTTCTCACTACACATGCAAAAATGGTAACTATGTGAGATGGGATATTATTTAGCTTGACTGTGGTCATCACAATGTACATTACAATGTACATATATCACATCACATTGTATACCTTTATTTGTCAGTCATACTTCCATAAAGCTGAGGAGAAAATATATGACCCAGTCTCTCAATATTCTGATCCAAATTCTTAGGAGGCAGTCAGTTTGACTCAGCTCAAGGAGAGCAAGGAGATCAAACTAGTCAATCCTAAAGGAAATCAACCCTGAACATCCATTGAAAGAACTGATGCTGAAGCTCCAATACTTTGGTCACCTGATGCAAAAAGCGACTCATTGGAAAAAGACCCTGATGCTGGGAAAGACTGAGGGAAGAAGAAGGCGATGGAGGATGAGATGGTTGGATGGTATCACTGACTCAATGGACATGAGCTTGAGCAAACTCCAGGAGATAGTGAAGTACAGGGAAGCCTGGCTTGCTATAGCTCATGGGGTTGCAAAGAGTCAGACACGACTGAGCAACAACAAAGTCAGATATAAAGTGGATCAAATCAGCTGGAGGCATGGCGATGGAGCAGAGCTCTTGTGCTTCCCCCTCAACACTCTCTAACAGATTGGCAAATATTATAAAGAGAAAGGACAAGGAAGGGGAGGAAGCGACTGGCAGAGGAAATGACTGACGTCTTAGTGTGTATTTTTTTTTTAATTCCATGAACTCTCCACTGCCGAGCCTGCCAATAACCACAATATCCTGGCATCAATAACAGCAGTAGTATGGTGGTTTCAACTTCTGAATTACTTATTTCCCTAGAAACCTAAAGAAAGTGCCCTTTCTCTTATAAATTCAAATTTGTGACCCACACATGCCATCCTTCCCTGTCCAAGTGATTCTCTACTCACTGAAAGGCGACAAACACAGCCTTGATTCTCACTATTCTCATTTGAAAGTACCGACAGCACCACTTGTGTAGTCAGAGCAGTGGTTCTCAACCTTGGCAGCAGAATGAGGAGCTTTAACAAAATACTGATATCTGGGTTCTACTTCCAGAGATTCTGATTGAATTGTTGAAGGTGAAGCCTGGACACTAGGACTTTCTAAAGCTCCCCAGATGATTCTAATGTGCAGGCAAGGTAAAGAATCTAGCCTCAGGTTCTTTGAATACAGATGCTACATTGAGCATGCACATTTTGGTGAGGAGATGGCAGGCATAAATGGTGAGAAGCTCAAGGCAGAAACTCTTATTTGTTAAATATACACTATAAGTTATGCTAGTAACTCATGCAGTTGTCAACAATATTTTGTTTCATCTTTACAGTCATCCTATGAAGAAGACACTACTGTTCTAATTTGACACACAGGAAAATCGAGACTCAGAGAGGTCACACAGAGAGACTGTCATACCTTAGCATTAAACTCCAGGTCTGATTCTCAATTCTATACCCTTTCTGCAACACCGTACTAAGAGATCTCACTTCTTACAGTTAGATGATCCCACTCCCTAAAACCAAAATATGAAGGCATCAATGCAGAAACCCTATTCTATTGCATGCGTAGATTTTTTTTTTTCCAGAACATTTTCACAAATGACACACATGTGGCTCAGTTACTAGGTTACACTAGTGTTAACTGCTCAGTCATGTCTAACTCTGTCACCCCATGGACAGTAGCCTGCCAGGCTCCTTTGTCCATGGAATTCTCCAGGCAAGAATACTGGAGTGGGTTGCCGTTTCCTAGGCTATACTATAGGCTGCCAAAATGAAGTGAACTGCTCTAGGGAGAACTTCCTGATAGGGGACTACCAGGACTGGACCTTTCTTACTGAAGCATTTCCATTCTATTGATTGATACCTGGATCCTTCTCCTTCACTGCTAACTTAAGTCCTGTGGCTTTCTATACTGAGTGTTTCTTACAGATGAAGCTATATTGCTTACCTACAAGCAATTCCTTTGCTGGTCGACTAAAATCACATAGTGCATCGTTCCTCTGCCTTGTATTCCAGACAGTACATAAAAAATCAAAATATATTCAAAATCAAAAGTTGACTAGAGATTGCTGCCAATATCAAGATGGACTCTCATACCAAGTGACTCTGGAGGCTAAAAAGCAGAATGTATGTACTTTTGTAACAAGCTGGTGTCTTGATAGCTCAGTTCCACTATTCCACTCCATGAAATCCACACTGCATCCTGCCTGAGGTGTGGCTGAAGGGACCCGCAGGGCCAGGACACTGCAGGAAGAAACTGAATGCTCGCCCAGGTGCCCCACGTATCCTGAGAGAGAAAGAAGTCAGATTAGTCAGTTCTCCCAAGATGCTCCCAGAATTCCAAACTCCTCTACTTCCTCATCCCAACCTCAGTCCTTGTTCAGGACTCTGGCTTCTAGAATCCTCCTTGGCCCACTCACTTAGGGACTTCCACCGTACTCAAGAGGAACTAAGTATGGGGGCATTTCTGTCTTTCTGTTTAGAAACACGAACATCTTTACACTATCTGGTGGGAAACGTTCTCTACTGCAGGAGTTCCCAACCTTCAGGCTCTAATGCCCGATGATCTCAGGTGGAGCTGATGCCATCATGATAGAAATAAAGTTCACAATAAATGTAATGAGCTTGACTCATCCTGAAACCATCCCCTGTCCCCCACCCACCATGGAATAACTGTCTTCCACACTAGTCCCTGGTGCAAAAAAAAAAAAAAAAAGTAGTGTTGGGGAACACTCCTCTACTACCAAGAGCTCTGTTTCCTAGTTTTCCCTCTCCACTGGGCTGTGTAGTTACTGCCTTCCTTCACCGCTTCTATTTCCCCATCTTCTCCTTCCCTCTGCATTACCTTACTTCACAATCCCTCTTGGTCTCCAGGAAAAAAAAAAATTTTTTTTTCACGGTCCTTAAAAATTTATTCCTTCTGTCGCACCCAGGGTTATCTTTCCAAATACATAAAGCCCATCACTCTGGTTTTCAAGCCTGAACGACTCTCCCATGTCCACTCCTTTATTATTCGATTCGCTGAATTCTCAGAGAATTCACGGCAGACGCACAGTAAGGAAAAGAGGAACCACCGTACGAGCATGTGGAGTAGTTACTGCAAAATCTCGAGCAAAGTAGTGTTGTGTGCTTGAATCCATCGCGCCAACGTAAATTATCCTCCGACCTTTCTCGAGGGTCAAACTAGCTTGACTGTTATTCACCAAAAAGTTTCAAAACGTTTCCGCGCTTAAAAAAAAAAAAAAAAAATTAGTCAGGCGCATGCGCAACCTCATACAGTTGTGGGGGGCGGGGTTGCTCTTCGCGCAGGCAAATCTCGCGATGTTTGAGCCAGACCGGAGCGTAGAGTTTTTTCTCTTCTCCCCTCCCCTCCACCAAGTGCAGTGATTTAATGCTGTAATCAAATTAAAAATATCAAGACTCCACGGCGAGAACAAACGAGGCTAGAAGTAGGCAACACGCCAGCGGCTGTTTTCCCTTCTAGGAAGGGCTTCTTGCGACGCCTCGAAGGCCCCACAAGTTCCTCAGAAACAAAAGTCAGAAGTATGTAAAAACAGAAGAAGCCAACACACTGTATCACCTTAGAGCGGTGTGGAGATTCTTGTTTTTCCACTTTTTACTGTACGAAAAATCCTATTGGCTGCTAGCAAACCAGGTTACACGCCTGTCGCCACTGCGCATGCGCTAGGTTTTGTTTACTACCTCGGACGGCCGCTGGGTCCCGCCTCGAGATCCTGGCGTGTAAGGACACGTTCTGGGGTGTAGTTGTAAGCCGGGGACACGGATGGGAGGTTGATACCAGGACAGGTTAAGTGTAAGCCTGAAACCAGGGAAAATACGAGCGGTAATGAAAGCTCTTGAACACTCAGAAACCGTTCTCTTGTCAGATCTGTCGTGTACTGAAGGTAATGAACGTGATAGCGCCACTCTTAAATAACTAAGAATTGGTAAGCAGCAACTCTAAGGCCCAAAGCGGAGATGGAATTTAGGTACTTGTTAAAAATATGGACTCTGTAATGGAAAAGATGCAAATAACCCTAACGCTTAGGCCCATCTTACTTAAATTTCGAGCAATACCTCCATGATTAAGAATCTCTTGCAGCAGAGTCAAGAAGGCAGCCATGCAAATTTTGAAACTAAAAATTGGTGACTCTAGAAGCAATAGCCGGAAAAAGCACCAACCAACAAGCAAATTTTTAAAAAATGGCTTTAAGTTCCCTTCAAAATCAGTTTCAAATGGGTTAGAAGGCTATGATACAAGATGATAATATCTGGTGAAACTTTGGTTATATTATAGATATGGCTAGATCCGTTTGAAAACAAGGCAAGTAAAAATTTTTTTAACGTATTTTTGATGGAAGAGTTCCTAATGGTGAATTTTAATGTGCTCTAAACGGCCTTCAGTTGCTGGTAGATTCAGCTAAACCTAGATCTGTATCTTTGAGTTGGATAATAGCATCTGTATCTTTGAGTTTGATGTTTACAATTTGGACTTTTAATGGGACTATTTGTTAGGTTTCAAATAATGAATTTGAAGACTTTAATTTGTAATAGAAACTTTCTACAAAAGGAAGGTGAGATTTTTAGGTCGTGAAATTAAGTAAGGGAAAAGTATGTACATGTGTGCAAATGGGGCCAAATTTTCAGGCTCTGGGCACTTCCACCATGGTTCTCAGAGAGCCTTAACCTTAAAAAGTTAACCTCTAGATTTTTCTCATATTTGACGTGATAGTAAAATGTAGTAAATGTAGCAATTTGGATGCTTTTAAGGCAACAATTGGTACCAAAGTCAGAAGGAACTTAAAAGTCCTGCTCCATTATCTAAGGTTGCACTCATTTGGTTGAGGTAAGGTGATAGCCAGTTTTCTAAGCAGGATTGAATTGACTTTTTTCCATGAAGGAAAAGAAATGTAGATAAGCTGAATTGATTCTTTGTTCACTTATTAAGGTGATTAAGACTGACTCATAAACACTGCTTACTTTGTCAAGGCAGTCAACAACTGTAAAAGAAACAATGCTTTTATTGCACATGATGAGATGGTGCTAATGGAAATAGAGAATGGAAATTGGATGAAGAGTTGATACAGAGCTACCAATCCTTTGAGACTACTGGTTCATTTACATGTGATGAAAACGTTAGTGTAAGACCAGTAACTGGTCAAATAAAACTTTTATCTTTGTTCACTGAAAAAAAATCTTTTAATGAGTAAAAGAAACTCACCAGTGAATTGGTTACCCATTCAGTTTGTCATGCAACTCAGGAAATAGACTTCCAGAATTTCCACAGTCAGTAGCTAAAAACGTTATCCATGAAATAAAAAAAAGCTATCCATATTATTTATTTAGCAGCATTCTGAGCATGCTCTACTGTAATTACCCTGACATTGTAAGGCAGTGAGAAAACTGCTGCCTTTTGTAGTCACATTTATGTAAATATGGGTTCTTAAATTATTGTGACCCCAACATAAGGAACTGCTGAACTAGGAATTGTCTATGCATTCCCAATTACCCCAAATTTGTTGAATCAATACAATATAATCTTACTTATTGCTTCCCTTGTGGCTCAGCTGGTAAGGAATCTGCCTGCAGTGCAGGAGACCTGGGTTCGATTCCTGGGTTGGGAAGATCCTCTGGAGAAGGGAACAGCTACCCACTCCAGTATTCTGGCCTGGAGAATTCCATGATCTTTATAGTCCACGGGGCCGCAAAAGTCAGACACAACTGAGCGACTTTCACTTTCAATCTTACTTATTAACTGAGTGATAGAATTTTTTTCATGACATAATTTTAAAGATTTTAAAAGTACTAAACATGTTACAGCCAAATTGCAGTGTTTGTGCGTGAATCTTTATTGGTGAACAAGGGACTGCCAGAGATCTGTGCTGCAGCTTCTAGCCCTGCACTCTTTCAAGTGTTGGGAGTAATTCTAGTACACTTGTCACACCTGAAGAAAGAATACTGCAGTCAGATGGAAGGGAATCATTAGCAAGGGGGGTAGGGGCATATGGGAGAAAAAAGGGTGAACTTTGGTTGTGAATATTTAGCAGTGCCCATTAAGGACATCATCTCTGCTACAATACTCTTGCGACAGCTAGAGAACTCCACCCTAGGCTCTCTGCCATCCTCATCTTTGCCCGGCTGGCTTCTTTATTGCATTTGCATCTTTCTGTTCTGCCATCCTCAACTTAGTAGTCTTCTGTCACAGTCTCAGGATGGCTGCCGTAGCACCGAACATCATGTTCTCATATGAAATGTTCAAAGAGAAAGGAAGGGATAGAGGGAGGGAAAAAAGAAAAGAGAAAAATGCTTTCTCTTTGTGTCCTCCGTTATCAGAGTGAAAAATCTTTCCCATATGACTTAACAGACTTCCTCTCACATCTCATTGCTCAGAACTATGTCATATGACTACCTCTAGCTGGGAGGAAGGGTAGGAAAGTATGTATATACAGACAAAAAAAAAAAAGTTTTTTTTTTAAACAGCACACTAGAAATAACAGGACTTACAGAAAATACAAGCTTAGGAACAGACCACTCAAAACCTATGCAGTTTTGTTACCTGAGGACCATAAAAGTTACTAGGCTAATGAAAAATACCATCACAATTAAATCTCCTCTGGTGTTCTCAACATCACAGTAATCTTTTAGAGCTGTATTGTCTGTTTTGTCTATGTGAGGCTGTTGAGCGTTTTTTAAGATGTTTTTTAATGTGGACCATTTTTTAAGCCTTTATTGAATTTGTTATAATACTGCTTCTGTTGTTTATGTTCTGGTTTTTTGGCTTCAAGGCATGTGGGATCTTACCTCTCCAACCGGGGATCAAACCTGCACCTGCAGTATTGGAAAGTGAAGTCTTAACTACTGGACCACCAGGGAAGTTCCATTCTTGAGCATTTAAATGTACCAATCCAAACTGAGATGTGATGTAAGTATAAGATACATACCAAACTTCAAAGACTTCAGTTCAGTTGCTCAGTTGTGTCCGACTCTTTGCCACCCCATGAACTGCAGCATGCCAGGCCTCCCTGTCCATCACCAAATCCTGGAGTTCACTCAGACTCACATCCATTGAGTCGGTGATGCCATCCAGCCATCTTATCCTCTGTCGTCCCCTTCTCCTCCTGCCCCCAATCCCTCCCAGCATCAGAATCTTTTCCAATGAGTCAACTCTTCGCATGAGGTGGCCAAAGTATTGGAGTTTCAGCTTTAGCATAAGTCCTTCCAAAGAATACCCAGGGCTGATCTCCTTCAGAAAGGACTGGTTGGATCTCCTTGCAGTCCAAGGGACCCTCAAGAGTCTTCTCCAACACCACAGTTCAAAAGCATCAATTCTTCGGTGCTCAGCTTTCTTCACAGTCCAACTCTCACATCCATACATGACTACACTACTGGAAAAACCGTAGCCTTGACTAGATGGACCTATGTTGGCAAAGTAATGTCTCTGCTTTTGAATATGCTATCTAGGTTGGTCATAACTTTCCTTCCAAGGAGTAAGCGTCTTTTAATTTCATGGCTGCAGTCACCATCTGCAGTGATTTTGGAGCCCAAAAAATAAAGTCTGACACTGTTTCCATTGTTTCCCCATCTATTTGCCATGAAGTGATGGGACCGGATGCCATGATCTTCATTTTCTGAAAATTGAGCTTTAAGCCAACTTTTTCACTCTCTTTCACTTTCATCAAGAGGCTTTTTAGTTCCTCTTCACTTTCTGCCATAAGGGTGGTGTCATCTGCATATCTGAGGTTACTGATATTTCTCCTGGCAATCTTGATTTCATGTTGTGCTTCCTCCAACCCAGCGTTCCTCATGATGTACTCTGCATATAAGTTAAATAAACAGGGTGAAAATATACAACCTTGACGTACTCCTTTTCCTATTTGGAACCAGTCTGTTGTTCCATGTCCAGTTCTAACTATTGCTTCCTGACCTGCATACAGGTTTCTCAAGAGGCAGGTCAGGTGGTCTGGTATTCCCATCTCTTTCAGAATTTTCCACAGTTTATTGTGATCCTCACAGTCAAACGCTTTGGCATAGTCAATAAAGCAGAAGTAGATGTTTTTCTGGAAGTCTCTTCCTTTTTCGATGATCCAGCGGATGTTGGCAATTTGATCTCTGGTTCCTCTGCCTTTTCTAAAACCAGCTTGAACATCTTGAAGTTCGCGGTTCACGTATTGCTGAAGTCTGGCTTGGAGAATTTTGAGCATTACTTTACTAGTGTGTGAGATGGGTGCAGTTTTGCAGTAGTTTGAGCATTCTTTGCATTGCTTTTCTTTGGGATTGGAATGAAAACTGACCTTTTCCAGTCCTGTGGCCACTGCTGAGTTTTCCAAATTTGCTATAAAAAAATAATGTTGAATATCTAATTAATAGTTTTTATATTGATTATATGTTGAAATAGTTCACCTGTTTCTTTTTACTTTACTTTTTGAAAATATAGCTGCTTGAAAGTTTAAAATTGCACATTTCTCATATTTCTGCCAGACAGTGCTGCTTTAGAACCTTTAACCGGGGGACGTGTGCTTTCTCCTTGGACATATAGGTCATTGAGGACATTTGATTCCAACTGAAAGCAGTTTCATCGAAATTAAAAGTCTGCTCCAGTGTCTCATGCTCTTGGATTGAAAGATATTGTTAAGAATGGCCATACTATCCAAAGCAATCTGTAGATTTAATGTGATTCCCTATCAAGTTATCCATGACATTTTTCACAGAACTAGAACAAATAATTTCAAAATTTACATGAAACCATAAAAGACCCAGAATTACCAAAGCAATCCTGAGGAAAGAGAAAGCCATATATTTATATCTGAAGTCAAGGTGAATATGTCATGGAGGCAGTGTATGTGTCTATATGTGTTTAGAGGGATGAGGGTGTGTCTGTCTGAAGAGTAGTTTAGTGGAAAAGGATCAGGCTTGGATTATTTTTCACCAGTTGCATGTGACCAGAGACAAATTCCTTTTATCTTTTTTAAAATATGTATTTATTTACTTATTTGGCTGAGCCGGGTCTTAAATGTTGCATGTGGGATCTTTGATCTTTGTTGCTGCACACCAGATCTTCAGTTGCAACATGCAAACCCTCAGTTGTAGTATGTGGGATCTGGTTCCCAGACTAGGGATTAAACCCTGGGCTCCCCACATTGGGAGCGCAGAGTTTTCGCCACTGGACCACCAGGGAAGTCCCCACCTTTTCCTTCATTTCTACTTACTCACTTGTTAAGAGCTATAATACTTATTTTGACCGTGCAGACAATTATTAAAAACACTCTGCTGTGATAAACTACATTAACGTTAAATTCAAATTATTATGTGAGTAATGTATGAAAATGATCTGAAAATGTTCAATAAGTAGAGTCTATGCAGATTTACAGTTCAGTTAAATTTGGAGGGAATGATGCTGAAGCTGAAACTCCAGTACTTTGGCCACCTCATGCGAAGAGTTGACTCATTGGAAAAGACTCTGATGCTGGGAGAGATTGAGGGCAGGAGGAGAAGGGGACGACTGAGGATGAGATGGCTGGATGGCATCACCGACTCGATGGACGTGAGTTTGAGTGAACTCCGGGAGTTGGTGATGGACAGGGAGGCCTGGCGTGCTGCAGTTCATGAGGTCCCAAAGAGTCGAACACGACTGAGCGACTGAACTGAACTGAACTGAATTTATGAAAATGATCTGAAAACGTTCAATAGGTAGAGTCTATGCAGATTTACATTTCGGTTAAATTTGGTGGGGTTTAAAACTCTGCTGTATGCATTTAGAAACGTAGGCTGTAAGTATGCTTACGGTCTGGACTATTTGCCAGATTGGGGCCGAGAGTTCTGGCCTTGTGCTGCCCTCCTGTGCTGTTTCAACAGCTCAGCAGGTCAGTTACATTCCTGCTTCATGAATGCTCTGCGGGGGAATTCTTATTACTTACCCTCTTCTGTCCTCATGTGGCGACAGAGGGCCTAACTATTCTGGATGTTTCTGTTTCTTTGGTGAAGGAAGCCAGATGGAAAACCACTCTGAAACATTTAGGTCAGAAAATCAAATCCCAAGTTAAGGAAAAAGGCAACAAATTGCAAATTGCATTAGATACTAGAGATGTAATTGGTTCACTGACACAGGAAGATCTTAAGCAGATTATTGAGGTTCGGAGAAAAATACCATTATGACAACGTCAGAAAAGGCTTTTTGTCAAGAATAGAAACACAACTCGATGTCCTTTTATTATGCTAAGAATTTACAATAAAGCGATGATTTTCTAAGCAGAACATTAGCCGGGTGAAATATGAGATTCACAAGCACAGCTCATTCAGTGCTAATTCTCTTAGCACAGCCTCCAAAAGCAATTCCTTTCCAAGAAGTTTAAGGTAATTTATCAACATGACAATTCTCTGGAAAGTTAAGAAAACACACTGAAGGAATGATAGGATGTGAAACCATACGGTGAAACAAGCAAAGGTGGTCAGTGGGTGGCACCTTCTTTACATGCTTAGCCCCCTATCTGCCAGTGCCCAGGCCCCATCCCAGGCCTGCTGCCACACTGGCCTCCTGCTATTAGAACCTAGCCACCCTCTATTCAGATGAGGTATGTGTGTGCATATTTTGTTCATGTGGGTATACAGCATGCAGGGACATTACATGACTTACCTTTTAGTCTACTCCTGCCAGGCTTTCATATCCTCCACTTGGCCAGAGCTATTCTTATCAAGATCACCAATGACCTTCGTGACCAAATCCAATAGTCAGTTTTCAGTCCTCATCTTACTTGACTTACCAGCAACATTTGAACCATTCGATCTCTCTCGTCCTTGAAACACTTTGTTTTACTTGGCTTCTGAGTCACCTCTCTCTTGGCTCTCCTGCACTCCATCAGTGGCTCCTTTATATTCTCTTCTGTTTAGAGACTTCCCATCATTTTTATTTCTAAAAGTTGTAATGCTCAGGCCTCTTCTCTATCTAAACTCGCTCCCTTCATGATCTTATCTAGTCCCAAGGCTTTAATATCATCTAAATGCTGAAAATTTACAAATTTGTGTCTCCAACACAAACCTCTCTCGCCTGACTTCCAGACTGGTATATACAGCTGCTTATTCAATGTCTCCACTTGGCATGTCTGTCTCACACTTAGCACACTCGAAACAAAATTTGTTCCTCCCTCAGTCAACCCCATTTCAGTATATGGCCAAACCTTCTTCAGTTGCTTAGGCCAAAAAGCCTAGGGGTCATTATGGACTTTTCTTTCCCATACACTCTACATTTTCAATCATTTGGCAAAGTTTTCTGGCTATATCGTTAAAAACATGTCTGTCCATTGACAGATGAATGGATATAGAAGTTGTAATACATACACACAATGGAATATTACTCAGCTATAAAAAGGAACACATTTGAATCAGTTCCAAAGAGGTAGATGAACCTAGAACCTATTATACAGAGGGAAGTAAGTCAGAAAGAGAAACACAAATATTATATATTAACGCATATATATAGAATCTAAAAAGACGGTACTGACCATCCTATTTGCAGGGCAGCAAAGGAGACGACATAAAGGACAGACTTTTGGACACAGTGGTAGAAGGAGGGGGGGAGTGATTTGAGAGAGTAGCATGGAAACATACGCATCACCATATGTTAAATAGATAGCCAGCAGGAATTTGCTGTGTGATGAAGGAAACCCAAAGCCAGTGCTCTGTCACAAACTAGAGGGGTGAGATCGGAAGGGAGGAGGGTAGGTGGCTCAAAGCGGGTGGGGGTGGGGTGAGGATATATGTATACCTATGGCAGATTCACGTTGATAAATGGCAGAAACAATATTTTACAATGTTGTAAAATAATTATCCTCCAACTAAAAATAAGATAAAAATTTTAAAACCCACATATCATAACTCTAGCCTTTTTTCCACATACATTGCTACCACCCTCGTCTGAACCAGCATGACCTCTTTGGATTACTGCAGTGGTCTCCCTACTTCTCTCAGGCTTCTTTGAAGAACTTCCCACACAGCAAAGTGATCAAAATTAGCCAAAGTCAAATCAAAACTCCCCTCTCAAAGATGGCTTACCTCAATTGGAATAATATTGAAAGTCTTTATCATATCTTATAAAGTATACATGATCCAGGCCCCTAGTTTTTTTCTGATCTCATCTCCTACCTCCCAGCCCCTATATACTCTAACTTGCAAGTCCCTTTATTGTTCTTTAGCATCCCAGGCACATTCCCCGGGGCTCTTGGATTTGCTATTTCCTCTGCCTGGAACACAGAAAATTATGTAGTCCATGCCCTCATTTCATTGAGGTCTCTCTTCAAATGTCATTTAATCAAAGAGTCCTTCCTAATATAGCACCTGTCTTCATCACTCTCTGCACCCTCAGTGACACTAGTTGAGCATCTTTAATGGCATGACGCCCTATGCTTACTTATTTGTGTATTGCCTGCCTTCCACACTTGAGTATTAACTCCATTCCATTAAGCAGGACCTTGGCTGTCTTTGTTTTCTGCTATGTCCCCAGAGGGTCTGGCATCTGGTAAGAGCTCATTAAAAATTTAATGAATGAAGGAATGAACAAATATTCATGTGAACAGTTATTCAGAGAGTGGTCAGGAACAGAAAATGAGCACTTTCCAGTATTTTTTTAGCTGTCTGTTTGTGTAAATTGAAGACTGAGGTGGTCATTGAGAGAGGTTTTCTCCTTCATATCATCTCAATGAATGTAGTTGAAAATGGTGAGTTGGTGGTGAATATGTTTTTTGTTCCAAATTCCATATTCTACTCACAGAAGTTGTCCATTTATGTTTCAATCATGGAACTTAAGGTCGTGAAACCAGAGTTTGCCATTTCCCCTTCTTATGAAACCAGCAATACTGCATTTTCTTACTATATTTTACTTAAAAATGAGAATTTTTTTCTCTAATTAAAAATGCCTCATGAATTTTTTTTCCTCTAAAGTCTGACCTAGCTCAGTTTTAAACCTTTTTGAGTCGTTTCTTTCAAAGATGCTATTTTTCTTTTCAGAAATTCGAATCTCCTTTTCTCCAGAGCCTTCTATTGATGAACAGTAGGTGAACTAAGCCAATGAAACTTCAGTGATATAATTTACAAACTCACTAAGTCATTGCATCATCTACAAGGGTCATCACAGTGGACTCTGGACTCAACTTCCAAAGGGCAGGCACACTGGTCCTAGCGCCTTGCCTGCACCTTTTTGTGGCTTTGGAACACTCAGTCTTCTTAATCTCCGGGCCTCATCTGCAAGAGAGGATAATGGCATTTATCTTGCCATGGTGGTCTTATGAGGGTAAAATGTGATGAAATCAAAGAAGCTGCTTTCAAATATGTAAAGTATTAATCAGGGATGTCTTGGGTTCTACTAATAGAAACCAGTAACAAACTAGCTTGGAGCAAAATGGAATTGTTTTACAGACACAGGCTGTCCCACGGAACTGAAATCCAAGTAATTGGACCTCCCGAGTTACAGGATCCAGAAACTGGAGAGTTTAGGGTGCTCAGTGTTATTTGTCTCTCTAAAACCCGGGGTCTCAGGACTTCCCTGGTGATCCAGTGGCTAGGACTCTGCACTGCTAATGCAAAGGGCCCTGGGGTTCAACCCTTGGTCAGGGAGCTAGATCCCACATGCCACAACTAAAGAGCCTTCATGCCACATGAAGATCCAGTACAGCCAAATAAGTAAATAAATGTGAAAATTTGTGCTCTCCTCCTCACTTTGAATGTCCCTTTCTTTCTTCTGACACTGCAGGCAATCTTTATCTCCATCTCCATCACATATGGGCCAAAGATAGCTTTATTAAAACTGTGCTTTCAATTCTGAATCTGTATTACCTTATGCATCTCTAACTTATAGTTTACTAATTGAAGTTTTTGAGACCTGGTTTCGAATATCCAGGAGAGAAGATTTGGTCAGCCAAGTTCAAATCAGATAGCTACCGACTCTCCCCTCTCTGGTTATCTTCAAGAAGCAAAATGGGAGTAATGTCATATAACCCCTTAGCAGAAAAGGCTAAGGGAGCAAACTCTCTGAGAAGGTTGCGTGGGGCAGTGAAGCAAAGAGTGTTGCACAGGTCAACTGTGATGAAAAATATGGAGAACATTCCGCATATACTTTTCCCATACTTTTGAAAATTTCTTGTGGGATCTGACCTGGTCATATGATTTCTTTTGGCACATTTGTAAATACAGACAGGTCTCAGAGAGTCCTGCCAACCGTACCATACCTTTACATTAGGTGCCAGATTCATGTCTCCAGTATTATCTGTGTTACCCAATTTTGTGTGGGGCAGGGATCATAATGCCTGTTTTTAAAAGTTAACTATTATTATTTGGTTGAGTTGAATCCCCATGGCTGTGTGATGGTTTTCTCTAGTTGCGGCAAATGGGGGCTACTCTCGAGTTGCAGAGCGTGGGCTCTAGGCATGTGGGCTTCAGTAGTTGCAGCACATAGGATCAGTAGTTGTGGCACATGGTCTTAGTTGCCCCAAGGCCTGTGGGATCTTCCTGGACCAGGGATTGAACCCATGTCCCCTGCATTGGCAGGCAGATTCTTAACCACTGGACCACCAGGGAATCCCCTCTTAAGGAACATAACCTCTTATTCTTTTTTCCCTCAAGGATATAGTTCATTTCAATATATATACTGACTGTAACAAATCAAATTCTCAATCTTCCCTATTCTTTGTCTCCCAGACTTTCCCATTTGTATTAGTTGTTATTGTTGTTCAGTCGCTAAGTCATGTCCGACTCTTTGCGACCCATGCACCGCAGCACACCAGGTTTCCCTGTCCTTCACTATCTCCTGGAGTTTGCTCAAACTCATGTCCATTGAGTCAGTGATACTATCCAACCATTCCATCCTCTGTTACCCCCCTTCTCTTTCTGCCCTCCTGTATTAGTTAAGACTGACTATAAAATGTTATAACATCGACCCAAACTAACATGGTTCGACAAAGTAGAAATTCATTTTCTTCTCTTGGGTCAAGTCATTGATGGCGGCTCTATCATCTTTAACGTGTGGCTTCCAAGGTTGCAGTAATATTCACCTTAACAGTCCATGGGAGGGGGAGAGAGAAGCAGAAGGGGAGGGGTCATGTGATAGGTTTTATACACTAGGCTGGAAGACACATATCACTTTTTCCTACATTCTGCTGGAAAATGCCTACCGTCAGACCACATCCAGCTACAAAGGAGGGTGGGAAATTTAACGTAGCTGGGCAGCTGTATGCCTGGTTACAATTCTGATACTGAGGAAGGAGAGAATGGAATTTGGTGGGCAGCAAGCCGTCTCTGCTGCCTCCTCCCTTTGTGCTCCTTCTCTTATTTAATGGCACCATTCTCTCAATTACCCTTAAAGTCATCCCCCATTTCTCCATCTTTCACCAGCCCTCGTATCTGTTCTGACTACCTAAGCAAACCCACATTCACTCCTTGTTTTCCATTCCTTCCTCTGCGCCACAGCTTAAGGCCCTTGTATCTCTTGCTTAGGGCTGCCCAGGTGGCACTAGTGGTAAAGAATCCACCTGCCAGTGCAGGAGATGCAAGAGACGTGGGTTCAGTCCCTGGGTTAGGAAGATCCCCTGGAGGAGGGCATGGCAGCCCCACTTCAATATTCTTGCCTGGAGAATCCCAGGACAGAGGAGCCTTGTGGGCTACAGCCCATAGGGTCACAAAGAGTCATACACGACTGAAGCGACTTGGCACACACACACCTCTTGCTTGAGCAACTGCAATCAGCCTTCAAAGTCACCTCCCTATGTCAGTGCCTCCATGCTCATCACAACCACCCTATACTCTGCTGTCAGATGCCATTTCTGAACCCAAACATCTGACTGTCCAAGACAGCTTGGGGCCTTTTAATTTTTTAATTAATTAAAAAAACATGTATTGATGTGGCCCAAGAGAACTTTCAGTTGTATATACAAACTGTTAGTTGTGGCATTTGGGGTCTAGTTCCCAGACCAGGGATCGAACCTGGGCCCCCTGCATTGGGAGTGCATAGTCCCAAATTTTTTAAATTAATTTTTATTAGAGGTACTTCCTTGGTGGTCCTTGGGCTAAGACTCCATGCTCCCAATGCAGAGGGCCCAGGTTCAATCTCTGGTCAGAGAACTAGATCCTGAGGGCTGCAACTAAAGATCAAAGATTCCCTAGTATCACAACTGAGACCCTGCACAGCCAAATAAATAAACAACTTAAAAATTTTATTGGTGTATAGTTGCTTTACAATGTTGTCTTCAACTGTGCAGCAAACGGAATCAGCTACACGTATACACATATCCCCTCTTTTTTGGATTTCTTTGCCATTTAGGTCACCACAGAGCACTGAGTAGGGCTCCCTAAGCTATAGGTAGGTTCTTATTAGTTATCTATTTTATATATGGTATCAATAGTATATATATATCAATCCCAATCTCCCAATTCATCCCACCCCCCACCCCCTTGTTAGTTTGTTCTGTACATCTGTCTCTATTTCTAGACTCCACATCTATCCAGCTTGGGTCCCTTAACTGTTACCTCCACTCCTGGTCAAGGTGGTGATCACTGCATACAAAGTATCTGCAGCTACGCCTTTGTAACTCGGTAGCTCACACCAGACAGCCTCCTGTTCTCTGTTCCAAGCCCTTTCTCTGGTCTCGTGGCTCACGCTTCTACCGTTTTGCCTTACATCTGTGCTCTGTGCAAAACTCAGTTCCCTTTCGATTAGGACCATAATGGGACTATCCACCCAGCTTTCATTTGGCTCTGTCCCTAGACTCTGTTTCTCAGGGCACAGGCTTGCTCTTGGTCAGGAAACATGTTTGAACAGTGATCATGTTATTCTCTTCACCAAAAGCTCCTTTGCTTACTGAATAAAGCAGACTTTTTCACTAGCATGTTACCCCCATGCCTGCCACTGTCTGATCCCAATCCCCAATTACCACCCCTGCCAATACATCTTTATAATTTTCATGCTCTCTCTGGAGTCCTCAGAGCATCTCTCCAAGGGCACTTTCTCATTCTTCAAGATCTGACTCATATCACCTCTTTGACAACTTCCTCTTTCTCTCTCCTTTGTACTCCATCTTTGAACAAAGTTCTTCCATATTTTGCTTTCCATCTATGGAGTTTCTGTGCAGAGGGTGGTCTCCTTATCTAAGATGAAAGTGTTAGTCGCTCAGTCGTGTCTGACTCTTTGTGGCCCCATGGACAGTAGCCCTCCAGGCTTCTCTGTCCTTGGGATTCTCCAAGGAAGAATACTGGAGTGGGTAGCCATTCCCTTCTCCAAGGGATCTTCCTGACCCAGAAATTGAACCCCGGTCCCCTGCATTGCAGATTCTTTACCATCTGAGCCACCAGGGAAGCCTTCTAGGATGAATACTCCCTAAAAGGCAAGAATTGTGACTTCCTCATCCTTCCATTCTCCACACTGCTGAGAATACCACCTTGGGGAATACCTTACCCATGGTGAGAGGACATCATTCCAGTGCTTAGAACCTCCTACTGCTTCAGTGGCCTCCCCTGCCCTTCATTCGTGGATTAAAATCCTGCATAGGCCTACCTTGCTTTGTTTGAGCAGGTGCTGCTGCTGTTACTCCCTCCTCTCCCGGTTGTTCCTTGAAGACAAAATCACACTTCAGAACTTTTGTGTTTGCTGTTCCTCTCCATCCTCCAGTTTTAAACATTTTTTAAAAAAGTCTTTTGAATTTGTTACAATATTGCTTCTATGTTTTAGTGTTATTATTTTTGTCAGGAGGCACGTAGGATCTTGGCTCTCCCACCAGGGATGGAACCCCCACCCCCTGCATTGGAAGGAGAAGTCTTAACCGCTGGACCACCAGGGAAGTCCTCTGCTGTTCCCTTTATGGGGACACTACATGGCTGCTCTCTCTGGAGTCCTCAGAGCATCTCTCCAAGGGCACTCTCTCAATGAAGGCTTCCTGGACCACACTAGTCACACTGGGACCTCACAACGCTCTCTTTCCCCCTCCTCGTGTTATTCTCCATAGCATGTATCACTTCCTTCCGCGGTATGTATATTTCACCCATGTATTATTGTGTATTTTCGGTCTCCTCTCCCCTACTAGAGTGTAAGCGGTCATCCTAGTGTAAATCTTGTTTACCTCTGTATTCCCAGAGTCTCGGATATCAAGGCACTCAATAAATATTTGTAGAAAGAAAGAATAAGCAAATTAATATAAGATGCTCAATAAGTATTTATTAAATTGAATAAAAAGGGTCAGAAACAGACTGTGAAATTTCCAAACTCTAAAAATATGTCGGTTTAGGAGCATACTGAAATTGAGCGAGCGTCGCCTCACCGTAAACATCCTCGAGGAAGGATTAAAATCTTGTGCTCAAGGTGGGAGGGGCAATGGGGCCAGGAAGCGTGCGCCTTCGCAGAAGTTTTGGGGGCTGCTTGACTTCCCCCTGCGAGGAACTGCACCTGGGAGGCGAGATTGCTCAGCCGCTCCGCCGGGACATTCGGCTACCACACAGGTGTTTTCTTTTAAGTAAAATTGGTCTTCGTCTCCCTCCTAAGCTGTTAAAGGACACACACAAATCTTGGGTGGCTTATGGGCCACTTCTCAGCTCTAAGGAGAAAACTACCAAGAGGGAAACTGACAACAAAAACATCACCCAGGACGAGATTCTGGGTCTTGGGGGCAGCCGAGCCCCCTTTTTCAGAGCAGCGCGAGTGTAACTTTCTGTCTTCTCCCCAGGCTCCGCCTTTAGGCTGTTTATTGGAAATTCTCCCGGGCTCAGTCTTTTAAAGCCGCCGCCTACTTTCCACAGGAGGATGGCGCTCACAGCTCCGGGTTCTCTTCCCTCGGGGACTCTGTCGTATTTTTTTCACGCTTCGTCGCTACTACAGCAGACGCCTGCCCTCTCACTATTTGCCCCGCAGTTCTCCGGTGCCTCGACTGTAAGCAAAACACTTTAGATCATAGCAAGGTCGGAGTAAGCACAGCCTTTCTGCTGGCAGCCAGACGTCTTAAGGTGGCGTCACTGTGACTCGTTTGGTTTTCAAGATTAACAAAGCGACAAAATGGTGGTCCTACATACTAGTTAAAGAAATATTCAGGGTGCGTAGGGGATGAAAATATCCATTTTTTACTTTTCTGGAAGATATTAATTCCACGAATAAAATCAAACATCTGTGGCAAGGTGTAATACTCTAGAATGTCTCCATTTACATAAATGTGGTAGTTGTGTACTTATGCATCTGAATTTATGTTCATATAGAATACAGAATTTTGGTGTAGTCCAACAACTGTGTAAAGATTTCAACAACAATAATCTATAATTTCAGGAGTAGGGTATTGAGACCTACCCTAATTTTTCTGTCCCTCTTCTCCATCTTCTCCAATTCAGTAAATTAAGTGGGGGCATTCGACCTAAAAAATAAAGAAAGAAGATGAGACCTTTTACTTAGATGCCAGATGAAATATTTCCTCTCCATCAGGTAGGAAGTCTGGCCTTTGAAAGCACTGTCTCGCTCGCTGCTCTCTGGGTCTCACCCTGCCCCTTTGGAATCTGCATTTTAGTCATATTAAGTGCAAGGTCATACCAAAGGCCAGTGACAGTCCTATTTAAATATCAGGGACCACAGGCCACATCAAGGAAGCAGCTGCAAGCAGCCCAGAGCATGAGAAGGAGCCATTTTGAATCATTTATAGGAGAGGAGGACCTGCAAACTATAGATAGGAGAATCACTCTGGGTGATACCCAGAGAAACCTCTCTTGAGTCTCAGTTTCCTCAATGGTTAAAAGAGAAGGTTGAACCACAAGGTTTCCAAGGTTCCTCCTAACTCCTACATTCTGGAATGTCTGAAGCAAGGAAGGCACACAAAGTGGGCAAATACTATGTGGGTTAAGAAAAGTTAAATGTCAAACTCACCTGTAGCATAGATGCCTAAGAAAACTGTTGTGCACAATTGCTGTTGGGCACTGTTAGAACCGGAGATTACTTTCCAGTAAAATGTGTAACTTTGATCCAGAACAAAAGGAGGATAGGGAGGGCAGTTAAAGACCCTTTGTTTCAGATATAACAGCCTGTCCATCCTGTTTTAACTTCCATCACCTTGCTCAGGAGCACAGTTAGGTAAATGTCAAGTTGCAAAGGGGAGCAGAGAAATGCCGAAATACTGGGTTGACCAAAAAGCTCGTTTGGGCTTTTCCGTAGGATCTCCCGGAAAACTCTGAACGAACTTTCTGACCAACCGAACAATCTCAGACGTGAGGACACGGTTGTGGTTGCTTTAGAAATCACTTCGCAATCCGGACTTTCCGATTCCTTTCACTCTTAGAAGATCCGCCGCCCTTTAAAAGCGTCACTCACTTGCATCTGAATGGTGTTCTGGGTGGGTTCCAAGAAGTTGAGTCTGGTGGGAGAAAAGGGTGGAGGAAGGAAGAAGCTGTTGTGTTTGGCGGCTGGACTCAGGTAGAGGAAACTGCTACAACCCGGCAAAGAATTGAAAAATACAAAGAGGAGACGAGTTCCCACACGCAGCCCACGTCAGTGAACTGTACTTGGGAGGCAAGAACCTGGGCCAGGGATCTAACCTCGCTTTTTTTTTTTTTAACTAAATGTGTCTGAGACAGCTACAAAGTTTATTAGGGACTTGGGAGATCAGTTGACTTTTTGATCTTGCAATCCTTTCTTATTTTTTATTGAGAGAAACCTTGGGTTCAAAATACATAATAAAGACTGCATCTATTCCAGGATAATTTACAGAAAGACGTCCTCCTAGGCTTCTCTCCTAAGCCCCTAACCTCCCCTAGAAATAGCAGACTTCTAGGTTAAGGCTGAACTAACCACTGCTCACCCCCAGCTTAAGGCACCCAGGCCGAGGGGCTCCCCGCCTCCCCCGCCGTGTGAGCGATTGGGGGCCCCCGGGGGAGAGCCCAGCTAGGGGGCCGAGCTCCCACCCTGCGTCCCCCCATCCCCCGCTCGGCGAGTGCAGCGAAAACAAGATCGCCAGCCAAGGGTACCACCACCGGCGGCCGAGCACCTTGGAACTCTCCCCCGCTTTCCCGGGCGAGGAGCCGGGGAGGTCGGGGCTCCCGAGCAGTGGCGCGCGGGTCCGCGCAGCGCCCGGGATCAGAACACCCGCCGGCCGGCCCCGCTGCCCAGGCCCCTCCCCGGCTCCCCGGCCGTTTGGCGAGCTCGTTTGTCTTATTTGTAATTTCTCCTAGGCCAGCCGGAGCAGGTCTGCTGGCAAGCCGTGCGCCTCCCGCAGTCACGCGACCAGCCCCGGGTCCCGGCCGCGCGCTCGGCGGCGGCGGCGGCGCGCTCGGGAGGCGGGGAGGCGCGGCGGGGCCACCTTAAGGCCGAGCTCGCCAGCCTCGGCGGGGCGGCTCCCGGCGCCGCGACCAATGATCTCCTCCTCTGTTTAAATAGACTCGCGGTGTCAATCATCTTCTCCTTCGTCAGCCTCCCTTCCACCGCCATATTGGGCAACTCCAAAAAGGGGGCTCGTCTTTTCGGGGGTGTTTTTTTTCCTTCCTCCCCGCTTTCCTCTGGGCTCACTCTCTCGCCGCTCCGCGACTCCGCGACGCCCGCAAGGTTTGGAGAGGGCGCTCGGGCGGCGGGACCCGCGGGCTCGCGGCGGCCCGGACTCGGAGCGGCTCTGCCCCCTCCTGTCTCGGCGGCGCTCGGCTCCCCTCCCCTCCGCTCCCCGCCCTCCCGCTTGATCGGCCGGGATCGGGGCTGCCTGGCCCCGGGGGGCTGCCCCTCGCCCCCTCCCCCAGCCCCGTGCGCGCCTAGACGCTCGGGCGCTGACTCGGCTCGCGTTTGTTTCTCTTGGCTCCAGGGGCCGGCGCAGGGCTTATAAAGAGGGGCTCGGGCTGGGTCGGGGCGTTTTGTTTTGTTCGGTTTTGTTTGGCGAGAGAGAGAGAGCGCGCGCAAGAGCCTCAGTCGCCGAGACCCCCCACCCCCACCCCACCCCCTGGGAGGAAGATGTCAAACGTGCGAGTGTCTAACGGGAGCCCGAGCCTGGAGCGGATGGACGCCAGACAGGCGGAGTACCCCAAGCCCTCGGCTTGCAGAAACCTCTTTGGCCCGGTCAATCACGAAGAGTTAACCCGGGACTTGGAGAAGCATTGCAGAGACATGGAAGAGGCCAGCCAGCGCAAGTGGAATTTTGATTTTCAGAATCACAAGCCCCTGGAGGGCAAGTACGAGTGGCAGGAGGTAGAAAAGGGCAACCTGCCCGAGTTCTACTACAGACCCCCGCGGCCACCCAAAGGCGCCTGCAAGGTGCCGGCGCAGGAAGGCCAGGATGCCAGCGGGGCCCGCCCGGCGGTGCCTTTACTTGGGTCTCAGGCAAACCCAGAGGACACGCATTTGGTCGATCAGAAGACTGATGCCCCGGACAGCCAGACCGGGTTAGCGGAGCAGTGCCCTGGGATAAGGAAGCGACCTGCCGCAGATGGTAATGCCCCTTTCCGATGCCTAAAATGTCTGTCTCTGTCTGCCGCGCTCCTTTCCCTGCTTGAGGGTCTTTAACCGCAGCTTTCTTTTCAGCGCGTTCTGACTTAGCTTTTGGGGCGGAGGTGGGGGGAGCGCACTTTCCTACTTTGAGGTACATGAGTACATGCTATTTATTTAGTTGCCTGCTTGTCTGTTTATGACTTTTAAATCAGAAGCTTGAGATTGTGTTATCTGATCATTTCTCTAACTGAAAACATCGCGGCTCCTCCCAGCTAGACAGCGGTAGGTATGTGACAACGTTGGGATGTTTATCAACTGCCTCCTTCTTCGCTTTGGAGAGAGAGCTTTGAAGCGTAGAAAATACACTTTCTGTTATGTGAAAACAACTTCATTTTGTGCCCTTAAAGGCCACTGGGAATGACGGACCCAAGATTGTGGGTGGAGGTAGTGGGTTTTTTGTCCCTTGACTCTTGGGCTCACTTCTGTCGGCCATTGTTTTTTTCTAATAAAGATTGTTTGTGTGTGTTCTTTTTTAAAATTCCCTCTTGCCCTTAGATTCCTCTCCTCAAAACAAAAGAGCCAACAGAACAGAAGAAAATGTTTCAGACGGTTCCCCCAACGCCGGTTCAGTGGAGCAGACGCCCAAGAAGCCTGGCCTCAGAAGGCGTCAGACGTAAACCACTCGGTGGGTTGATGACTTGGAGCAAATAAGTGACACCCCAGTTGGGTTGCAGGAACTCGTGGGCTTTCAAGCCCCAAGATAACCCGATCTCAGTGGGGGCTGGCAGATGAAAACTTGGGGGCTTTTGTTTTATGCTTTGGGAGGACAAAAAGGTAGGAATGGGGAAGACTGGGAATCAGTGGGGAGGTACTATAGTTCTTCCCAGTTTTCACCTCCTGAGATTATTTTCCTTTGAAGCACCAACTGATCAGAGCAAGTGTCCCAGGCAAGTTCTTGTAACCAAGGCTCCGTGAGTAGGAAGGTCAGTTCCCTGAAGGTGCCATCAAAACATGTCCAGAACAATAGGTTCTTTTTCCATCTGACCAAGAGCAGGGGTCTGCCTCCATCCCACTTCATGAGAATTCATCTCCCAGAGGACCATGTTGACTCAGTAACAGATTTTGAGCTCTACATGGGCAAAAATGGCAAATAAATGATTTAATTAAAACTTTGAGGGAAAAGTGAGGCACTTTTCCTCACTGAAAAAGTGGTTCATATCTGGATAATCAAATATTTATAAATGTGACAGAAATATATGACTTGCTTTTGTCTTTATCATTTTCATATGCTCTCACACTCTCTGGCTTCTGATAAGTTTGGAGGATGGAGAAGGAACCTGTGTGTTTAAAAAAATAAAACTGAAATGGAAGGCTCAAAAATACTAAGGTCCCTGCGGAATTTCTGATAACACTGAAGTTGCAAAGCAGAAGTGACTCTGCCAGAGTAAGCAATCCAGGAACACGTCAGCATGCGTATGCTAATCATGCTATAACAGGAGAAGCTGGGTGCTTGTAGAGGAAATGGAGAGTAGTTATCGGGGCTGGCAGGGGTAGGTGTACCCCCAACATTAGAAGTGGAGATTTTTGCCATTTACTAAAATATGATCAACATGAAAAGCTAATTTGAATAATCAGCCCCCAGCTTTACATGGATTGGTCTTAAGGATCAAACTACACATATTCATAGTTTGTAAACTTAGAATAACTATGTCCTTCTTTCTCTCTCCACTCTCACTAGCCTAGCATATAAAGAGATCCTAAGAAATGTTTACACTAACTTTTAAAATCCTCATTTGTAAAAATTTTAAAGAAGGATGAAGGTGAGGTTCAAGTTTGTTGTGTTTTTAAATCAGTGTCATATATAGGACTTGGCTACATATACGTGATATTTTTCAGAGCGTATATAAAACAGTGCTATGAAACCTCTACATCACAGCTTATATATATGAAGTAGGTAAATTGGATGAAAATGATTTCTGAAGTAACCCTAACACCTGCGGCTCTTGGTTTGTGACTTGTGGCATAAGTCGTCAGATGAGCAAATCAGACCTGTTGAATTTTGATCTGGCTCCATTCTCACCTACCGAGAAGCACTTGTTAGTAAATATTGCCAGTTCAGAGAATACAGGAAATCGTAGTAAGGACCTATTCATAAGCATTCGTGTGTATGTTTCTACATATGACTAAGACTAGAAGATTTTGAGAAAAAAAAAAAAAGTGAATAGAATTTTCTTTGGAGAGCCTTTATAAATATCATTGCCAATTATTTTTCAGACAGAAAATTCTGCTACTCTTAAGTGTTATTGGTTTCTGAATTTTTCCATGTCTGTTCTTTCTCAGTATCTTTGACCCCAATTCTCTAGACCAGGGTTTCTCAACCTCTGCACTGCTGACATTTGGGGCCGAATAATTCTTTGTTGAGGGAGGCTGTCCCGGGCATTGTAGAATGTTCTGGCAGCATCCCTGATCTCTTGAAGCACATGCCAGTAGAAACCTCTCCAGTCATACCCAGTGTGACAACCAAAAATGTCTCCAGCCATTGCCAAATGTCCCCCTGGGTGTGGGAGGGTGGCGAGGGCAGGCAGCAAAATGACCCTCTGCTGAATACTGCTGTTCTAGACAAAAGCCTATAGCACAGGGGAGAGTGAGAAGCCAGTGAGAGAAATGTTGGATGGAGATGACTCTAGTCACCAGCTTTTAGTATGTTCGTTCTTTCCCATTGCTCAGGTATTTCCTAGCTAAAACTAACAGAATAATTCCGGTAATATATTGGCAATGTTTTTCTAGTGCCTTTTCTTCTAATTCTTTCTCCTTGTTTCTTTTGCAGAACTAAGAGTATGTTTCCTTGTTTATCAGATACATCACTGCTTGATGAAGCAAGGAAGATATAAATTAAAAATTTGGAATACATATCGCTGACTCCAAGAATGGACATCCTTTACAAGCACTGAACAGCAACAGACTTAATAACACTAAAGTTTTAGGCACTCTTAAATCATCTGCCTCTAAAAGCGTTGGATGTAGCATTGTGCAATTAGGTTTTTCCTTATTTGCTTCATTGTACTACCTGTGTATATAGTTTTTACTTTTTATGTAGCACATAAACTTTGGGGAAGGGAGGGCCGGGGGGTACTGAGGAATTGGCATGGGGTGGGTATTAAGAGCTTGCTTCGATTTAGAGCAAGGACAAAAATATTTGGCTTGCATGAAGAGAAGCAGTTTAGGGGAAGGGTTTGAATTATTTTCTTTAAAGATGTAATGTCCCTTTCAATGAAAATGGATACTTCATTTAAAAAATCACCCAAATTTGAACACTGGCTGCAGATAATTGCTATTTATTTTTACATGAAGTTTTTTTTCTCATTTGGGAGCTCTGATGATTCCGTTATATGGTAGCAAATGGCTTTTTTTTTAAAAACAACAACAACAACAACAAAAAGCTTAGTGCTCCCCACTAGTCTCCCTTACAATTGGAATTTACCAGTATTCATCAGTCTGGTAATCACTCCGGGTACCTCTGGGCACTCTGGCATGTATGTGGGGAGTGTTCTGAATGCACAGAATTGACCATTTAATTTTTATCAGAATTTTGAGAACATTTCTTAATTTTCTTTTCACTTCAGGGTGTGTGTAGACACAGACAAAATAATTCTAAATCCTTGGATATTTTTAAAGATCTGTAAGTAACATAAAAAATAATGAAATAATTTTTAATTTACAGCTTCTCATTCTGTTTCTTAATTTGTCCAAAGGATAGTGGTATTTTTAAAGGAAAGTGCATATAGAGAAAAGCACCCGTGGGTTGGCGAAATGGATACTACATCTTTAAACAGTATTTTTACATTGCCTGTGTATGTGTATGAAACAAAACCATTTGAAGTGTACCTGTGTACATAACTCTGTAAAGACACTGAAAATTATACTAACTTATTTATGTTAAAAAGAGATTTTTTTTTTTTTAATCTAGACAATATACAAGCCAAAGTGGCATGTTTTGTGCATTTGTAAATGCTGTATCGGGTAGAGTAGGTTTTTCCCCTTCTTCTGTTCTTCTGTTAAATAATATGGCTATGCTTAAAAGGTTGCATACTGAGCCAAGTATAATTTTTTGTAATGTGTGAAAAAGATGCCAATTATTGTTACACATCAAGTAATCAATAAAGAAAACTTCCAGAGCTATTCGTTGAGTTGAACTGTATGTAAATATACCTTACTAAGCTTGAGGTGTTCGACTTAGCATTCTAGTCATTTCCACAAATGTAATACGAAGTGGCAAATACCTAGATAACTCAGGCCTACCACTCAGATGATGTTTATGTAGGACCGAATGTAGTAGTCACGCTTTTCCACTTAGTTCTATATGGGTGGACAAAACTTTAGAAGTGGAAAGTGGGAAAGTCACATTTTCATATTAATAAGATGGTAATATTTATATCTTCTAGAATATGAATGTGTCAAAACCAAAAATTCTTACATAAGTGTAGACTGATCACACACTTGCAGGATTGAAAATGAAACTAACATGGTGACTTCTCTAAATTCTGTATTTACACACACAGAATGTTGTAAGGAGCTACAGCAGTTGTTCAGACGCTCTTAAGCTACACCTCTCTTCCAAAATATTCAGGTATTTAGGTCCTTTAGAAGGGGGTGTGCATTCCACACTAATTTAGATAGAACAGGTATCCTTCAAATTGAACTGGCCATCACACACCAATTCCTCAACTTCTACATTTCCTGGTTACACTCTATACAACCTAAAACTGGTTAATCTGAATACCCAATCTGAGGGTTTGGGGGTCCCATATCCACATAGCAAAGTTATTTTTTATTTAAATAAGAAAAAAAGTTAAACAGCATCTTAAAGTAAAATTTACTAAGATGATCCCTCTAATTTAAAATTCTCTTAGAAAATGTGGCTAAGGTGTAAAAGTAAATTATTTTTTCTAGGAATCTGCAAATGGTTAAATCGCAAAAATCTGGATTTGGATTAAATAGTTTCTCTTGAATAGTTGCATTTAATTTATTGCACCTCAAAGGGGGCAATAAATTAAGATAATTTCAGCTTATTTTGACCCGAAATTGCTTATCCAAAAAAAAAAAAAAAAAAAGGATTGTCTGTCTGCGACTGCCGGGAAGGGAAAAATAGGTCCTTTGGTGGCTGGGCCACATCTTCCAAGTTGGGGTATTATTTTAATTAAAGACTAAAGGTGTTTTTGTGATTCTATTCAAAACACGAAGGCAGGGTGTTTTTCAGGAAGAGACTGAGAAAGCAAGAAAAACAATTCAAAATGGGGAGGAAGGAGTGGAGAGTCAGGAAATAATGAAATAAAGTCTCTCTGAGCCAAAAAGAGTACTTTAAAACGTGTTTCTAACAGATGAGGGGCAAAAATCCTCTTCTAAAAGCTGCTTCTGCCCCCCCACCCCCGTTTCTTTCCCCAAGAGGCATCGTTAATCCGAATTTTTAGAGAGTGCGTTTTAGGAGTACAGGGCCAGAAAGAAGTGGATGCTCGCCGCGCCAGGCACGTTCACAGGAACGCAGCCCCTAAAGTCATCGTGTCGGTCCTTCGCCCGTTCTGCGTCAAGTCTCTGAACGTGTCCCTGAGATTCTGACCGTCCTCTCCCCGACCCCGGACTGCCTGGCCCGCCGCGGGCGTCGCTCCGAGGGGATGCGGCCGTCGGCCCAGGCACCCCCCCACCCCGCTACTCGGGCCACCGCGCCGTAGTCTCTCCGCCCTGAGCCGCAGC
The DNA here is from genome assembly GCF_001704415.2 of Capra hircus. Lineage (NCBI taxonomy): Eukaryota > Metazoa > Chordata > Mammalia > Artiodactyla > Bovidae > Capra > Capra hircus. Next base: position 95,743,319 of record NC_030812.1, on the reverse strand, counting down.
CCTACGATCGCCCGCCGCGGCAGTTGCGGGGTCGGGCTGACCGGAGCCTCGGCAAGAAAAGACTATCAAGTCTAGCTCCTCATCTGCTACCGGTGGCTCCCGCACCTCCCGGATCGCTGCGCGCAGTTCCCGCGCCCCGGGCACCCGCAGGCCGTGAAGGGCTGCTACGCCTCGGCCCGCGCAGCTGGGCTGGGCAGTTTCTCCGAAACTTGCCTCTCTCATCATCTCCCCTCTGGGCTCAGAAAGAAGCGAAAACCCCCCTTCCTCTCCACAATCAGACCCTGCCTATCAGTACCCCGTCAACTCCAGGGCGCTGGGGAGATGTGAGCGGATGGGAGAACCTTTCCGAATTCGTGGACCCTCCAAGGCAGCAGTCCGCTCCCACCCCCACCCCGGGCTCCAATGATCCGCAGCCCCGCGCATTTCGAAAGGCTTCTCGGCTCGCCGGCGGCCCAGGAGGGCAGCAGCCGCGCGCTAAAGGGGCCGAGCGCCGCTGCCGCTCGCGGGGGTCGCTTCCTCGCTTACACCCGCTCTGCCAAGTCCCCCGGTCCCATCCCCGCTGCCCAGTGAAGGGGATCAGGGCAGGGCAGGGAAAAACTAGGAAACTGTGGGTCCAGGGGCGTGATTGGAGACGAAGGGGACCGTGGAAATCTACAGAAGGGGAGCGGGGCGCGCGCGGCCTTTCAGGCCACGGTGCGCCCACCGGCCGCGCGCCGGGACCTTTCCCGGATGCCGAGGAACGTTGCCTTCGCCATTTCGTCTTCACCCTTGTTAGCGTAGACACTTGTTCTTCTGAAGCTTTTTCTGATTGGGAAGAAAAGTGTTTTAAAAGCTCACCTAGGATCTGCTATCTGTTTTCCAGACTCTGAGGTTTTTTAAGTTTGCCAAGTCTTTCACCTGGGCCACACCCTATGCTCGCTCCCCTCCCTCCCGGCCAAAATTAAGGTAAAAATCCTGCGCAGTGGGGGAGGGCAAGAGGGTCCACGGTCACGCTTGACCCTCCCTTCCCCCGGGTGTCGGCATGGGGGCGGTGGCACCGCTTGTATCTCAGCTTGCGTGGGGGTGGGGCAGGGTGGGGTCAGCGCCAGCCCGGACCCCGCAGAACCGAAAGTGTAGCCTTCACACGTCAATTCGAGGCCCCGTGGAGCGGGGGGCAGGGGATGGTGGTGCTCTCCGCGTACTGGGCCTGTCGCGCGTGGGAACACACATAAGAGGGAGGCAGGAATCAGTAAGTGAAAAGTACAAAAAGGAGTAGAGGCGGGCTGGGCGCGAAACATCGACGCGCCTCAAAAGGAAGGCGAAGAAAAGGCCGGGAGAAGGGCGCGCAGCCGGGGGACCGCGGGGCCGGGGGATTGCATCATTGCAGCTCCCCCGCCAGAAAAAATGGGCTCCGAACCGCGGCCACCATCATGGCGCTCGGGCCGGGCCGCGCTTCCCGCGCGCCTTCCCCGAGCGCACGGGGCCACGGGCGCTTCGCGTCGAGCGAGAGATCTGCGGATACGTCCCCCTTCCCTCTTTGGCACCCGGCCCCCACCCGCTCCTGTCTTTTGTGTGCTTGTGGACATGTGTGCGTGCCTCCCTGCGAGTGTGTGTGCAGACCCGAGAACTTGCAGATTATTTTTTTTTCCTCTTTTTTTTTTTCCTCCCTCCTGTGCTGGTGGTTGTAAACTTGATTGGCATTGGCTGCGCCCACTGACCCCGGCGCCGAGTCCACTGAAGATTTAAGGTGGATCCGAGAGGCTGCAGCTTCGGGCGGAGTCTCGGGCTTTTAGCTAGTTTTGGAGGAAAAAAAAAAAAAACCCCAAACCGTGCGCCCGCCGTGTTTTTACGCATCCCCTGCGGTACCAGCCCTGGCGCCCGCCCCGCCCCGCTGGCTCCTCCCTCCTCTCTCTTCTTTCCCATTGGCCCGCGAGGGTAGTTTGAATTTTTTTTTCCTTGGGACGCCTGTTTTCTCGGGGGAAAAAAAAAATACTGCACCCCAGATCGTGTGATGAAAGCTACTTCGGCGGCCGGAGGTGGGGTGTTGTAGCCGGTTTTGTGTAGGCGGGACCGAGGTGGGTTGGTGGGCCGAATTTCTAGTCCCAAATTTTCCTCCTAAGAGCGGTTGACAGTGTGCGCGCGGGTCGGGGGGCGTGGGGCCGCTGTAAACAATCTGGAGACGCTCGGGCTGCGGGGCACAGTGTAGTATAAAAACGTTAATGGATGTCCAGGGCGCGTCGTTTCCCCGGCTGCTGGCCAGTGGGACTGGGAGGCGCTGGCAGGAGCCCTAGAGAAGACGCACCTTTCCCCTGCCTTGGGGAAGCATCGGGAAGGGCGGGGAACGGGGAGGTGAAGGTGGCCGGGAAAAGTAGACCGTTTCATTTCCTAGGAGGCTGGGTGGGCGGGTGGGCAGTGGTAAGAAACCGAAGAAGTACGTCTATAGCAAAAATGTATTATTTCAAAGGTCATCCAGTCGGAATCCCTCAAGATTCAAGCAGTGTCATTTTTTACTGAATTTGTGGGGGGGAAATTGCTTTCTGTCTCTCATTTCTAGGGTGTTTTTGAATAAGGAAAATGTTGTAATCGAGATAGAGATTGAAACTGAAATGGCTTTTGGTTTTTGAATCTGAAGGGAATTCTTTCTTTACCATGTAGGATACTGTTATTTGTAATACAGGTCTAATACAAATGATCTCCTTCATTAATTTATATCCCAGTTGTGTTTTATTGTGAAAATTTTGAAAGTTTATGATAATTCGGGTTATTCTCCAAATTACTGTATTTTCAGATGAATGAAGTTAGCATATATACAGTTGTTTTCCCTGTTATTTCTGTGGCAGTGTACCTGATGATTTTCACCAGCTATCCAGCCCCAGCCTTCAGTATAACAGTTCCTATTCTGTCCAACCTACAGTCCATTTTTTTTTTTAACTACTAAACTTCCCCAGTACTTCCTAACCTCACTGACCCCTTAAGGTTAGCCCAAACCACCTGAGCTCTTCAGACCACCATCAACCAATCTCCTTGTGCCCTTAGCAAGGAATTTTTGATATTAAAATTCCTCCCCCCACCTCACCCCAATAGACAGGTTAGCGTTAGAAAGCAGTGATCTCCTTCCTGGAAGTACTGGTCAAGCACTAGTCTCCATGGCCCCTTAATAGGGACATCGCGGCAAAGATTCAAATAGCAAGTGAATATTAGGACTAACTAGTGATTTTTTAAGTCTGTTCCAGACCTTTGAGATAGTGTATTTCCCATCTTAGAGTTTCTGGATTTCTACTAAATTAAGCAATTTTTCTCATTCATTACCATTTTCTTTCTTCTTTTTTTTTCAAGTATGGACCGTTTTAAAAGGTTTTTTTTGGATTTGTCACAATGTTGCTTTTGTTTTATGGCCAAAAGGCATGTGGGTCTTAGCTCCCCAATCAGAGATGGAACCTGCACCCCTGCGTTGAAAGGGAAAATCTTAACCTCTGGACCACCAGGGAACTCCCTCCTTACCATCTTCTAGTGTTATGTTATCCATGTGGTAGCCAAAAGCCATATGTGGTTGTTGAGCACGTGAATGTGACTAGTCCAAGTTGAGGTGTGCTATAAATGTGAAATACACTCAGGGCTTCCAAGAATTAGTATAAAAAGTGTTAAATATCTCATTAATAATTTTTATATTTATTGCATGTTGAAATAATCATATTTTTGGTTATTGAGTTAAAATATTAAATTTAATTTCATCTCTTTCTTTTTACCTTTTTTGTGTGTGGATACCCGACAGTTTTAGTTTATAGATGTGACTCATCATGTTTTCATTTGGACATTGCTGTTCTAGACCAACACTCCTGGTAACTTGAAGCCCCATCTTTGAGATCTTTGGCTGTTAATTCTGAGGAGTAGGTGGTAATATCTAGCTGTCATTTTCACTTCCCAAGTTAAATCAAGGCCCAGAGTGGCTTCAGGGACCGTTAAAGAAATCTGCCAGCACCCGACACCTACTGTTTAATCTCTAATGCATAGTATTGGTTTTGAGCCCAGACTGTGGAAATATGGTACAATTCTGTGGCTCAGTGCTAAAAGAATCCACCTGCCAGTGCAGGAGATTCAGGAGCCTCAGGTTTAATCCCTGGGAGGTCCCCTGGAGGAAGAAATGGCAACCCACTCCCGCATTCTGGCCTGGAAAATCCTATGGACGGAGGATCCTGGTGGGCTATAGTCCATGGGGGCCGGAAGAGTCAGACACGACTGAGCATGCACTGTCTGAAGAAATCAGACTTGATCACAGCTTTCCACATTATGTAGAGAACCTGAGAAATTCAATATGTTAGAAATGACTCTGAAAAAAAACATTTAGACTCCAAATGAAATCTCCATTAGTAACTTTTCTCTAGCCCTTATCAGCAGAGAGGAGGATGGTGGGGAGCTGAAAGTGTTCTCATTCTAAGATTGTATCTCTATCAGAAGATTTGAACAAATGAAAAGATGTGCCATATTTTGGGGTAGGAATACTCAACATGATAAAGATGGCAAAAAATTTATACCTTTGCACTATATTCTAAGTTCTTCTCATTCTATTTCATTCCATAGTTCAATCAGTTTAAACACTGAGAACTATTTTACTTTAATTGCTGTAAATTTAGAATAGTTACAATTACTCATAACACTAATCCTCCACACCCCAACCAGTACCTTTATACTTCTTTTTTTTTTTTTTCCCAGAATTTTCCTGGCTTCTTTTCCTTGCCTTTTCTCCCCCACCCAATGGATTTAAAATGAATTTTGTCTAGTTGCAAATATAATTCTTATTGCGTTAAAATATAAATAAAGTGGGATCTTTTTCTCTCGCTTCATACCAGATAAATTCCTGAAGGATTAAAAAGTGATTTTTTTTTTTTTAATGAAGCCATAGACATACCAGAAGAGATCTCAGAGAATTTTTAAAATATAATCTTGGAATGAGGATTGTCTTTCTAAGTATGACATAACATATAAAATCTATAACCTGAGTTTCCCCAAAATCATTACATTATTCTGGCTTTGCCTTCTTATTCAGAAATCCAGTGACATAAAAGTGTTCTGTGTGGAAAGCTCACCATAGAAGGTCAAAAGACAGTGACTTGGTGGTGATAGCTGCACATCAGTGTGAATGGACTTCACTGAACTATATGCTTAAAAGTGGTTAAGATGGGAAGTCTTATGTTACATTGTAATTAACTGTGTGTGCACGCTCCCTCTCAGTCTGTCTGACTCTTTGCAACTCCATGGATTGTAGCCTGCCAGCCTCCTCTGTCCATGGGCTTTTCCAGACAACAATACTGGAGTGGGCTGCCATTTCCTACTCCAATAATTAACTATAATAGTAAATAAATATGCAACTCCAGTGGTCCCCCCTTATCCTAGTGGATGTCTGAGTCTGAAGATACTTCTGAACCCTGTATACACGGTTTTTTCCTAAACTAAGGAGTAGCTATGCTAGACAGTGGGATGATTTTTGTCCTGGGCGGGATGGGGCCCAGACCATTGAGAGATTTCATCATGGTACTCAGAAGGTTCTGCAATTTAAATCTGTGAATTACTGCCAGAGTTTTTCATGGACTATATCTGGACCCCAGTTAACTGAAATTAACTGAAACTGAGAACATTGAAAATCTGGATAAGGAGAGACCACCATCCTGGAAGAATTTTATTTTTTTTTAAGTTAGTTGTTTTTTAATTTTTTTTTTTTAATTATTTAATTTGGCTGTGCTGGGTCTTTGTAGCTGCGTGGGATTTTCTCTAGTGGTGATAGGGGATGACTCTCTGGTTGTGCACAGGCTTCTCATTCCAGAGACTTCTCATTGCGCTGACTTCTGTTTCAGAGCACAGGCCACAGACCATTTGGGTTTCAGTAGTTACGGTCCCCGGCTCTAGGGTGTAGGCTCAGTAGTTGTTGTGCATGGGCTTAGCTGTTCCCCGGCATGTGGGGTGTTACCAGACCAGGGGTGGAACCCATGTCTCCTGCATTGGCAGGCAGATTCTTGACTGCTGAGCCACCAGGGAGGCCCCTGGAAGAAATTTTAAGCTCATCCGTGTCCCACCTAAAAGAATCTCATAAGATTCTGGATCCCATCTTTTTTGAGGCTCTGAAATGAGACTCTTCAGGGTAGAGTTACCCAACTTACTCCCTGCAAGGCCATTTTGGAAGTAATTTCACCTTCCCTGGTGGGTCAGGTGGTAAAGAATCCGCCTGCAATGCAGGAGACCTGGGTTTAATCCCTGGGTTAGAAGGATCCCCTGGAGAAAGGGATGGCAACCCACTCCAGTATTCTTGCCTGGAGAATTCCATGGCCAGAGGAGCCTGGCAGGCTACAGTCCATGGAGTCACAAAGAGTTGATCACGACTGAGTGACTAATACTTTGACGTTTTATAGTTTCTATTTCTTTAGCTATATAATGAGGATGCTTATAGTTCTCTCAAAGGATTATTAATACTGTTTGGTGGCATAATGTGTGTGCAGTATTTAGCACAATACCTGGTATATAATAAATAATAATCATTGTATTAATATATACAATTAATAAGGAGAGCCAGTTTTTTTGTTTGTTTGTTTGGTTTTTTTTTTGTGGTCCATACCATGTGGCATGCAGCATCTTAGTTCCTTGACCAGGGATCAAACGCATGCCCCCTGCAGTGGAAGCTTGGAATCCTACCACTGGACCACCAAGGAATTCCCCAGGATACCCAGTTCTTATTTTGGATTCTCAAGTAACCACAACCAGCACTATACTAACCTTGTCAATTTATTTTCTCATTTTTAATGACTGCTATTGTTACCCTTAAGAAGAACAAATGATTTTAGAGGAGGGTGGTAATTTAATGAACAAAATGAATATATTGCAAAAACTTGTTGAAACGGTAGAGTTTAATGTGGGAGTTCCCTGGTAGCCTAGTGGTTAGAGTTAGCTTTCACTGCCATAGCCTGTGTTCAGTCCCTGACGGGATGAGTGAGATCCTTCAAACCAGGAACCGAACCGAGGCCAGGCCAAAACAAAACAAAAAGGCATTTGTTTAGTTTGAAAAGTGTGTTAGTCACTTAAGTCATGTCCAACTGTTTGTGACCCCATGGACTATAGCCTGCCAGGCTCCTCTGTCCATGGAATTCTCCATGCAAGAATACTGGAGTGGGAGAAGGAAATGGCAACCCACTCCAATATTCTGGCCTGGAAAAGTCCATGGACGGAGGAGCCTGGCGGGCTGCAGTCCATGGGGTTACATGACTGAGCATGTGTGCGTGAGGGTGGAGGGAGATGGGTTGGTAGCAATAAAGTGGTAGAACTTAAAGAAAAAGAATACTGGAATGGATAGCCATTCCCTTCTCCAGGGGATCTTCCTGACCCAGGGGTTGAACCTGGGTCTCCCTCACTGCAGGCAGATTCTTTACTGTCTAAGCCACTGGGGAGGTTTGCTGCTGCTGCTAAGTCGCGTCAGTCGTGTCTGACTCTGTGCGACCCCATAGACGGAAGCCCACCAGGCTCCCCTGTCCCTGGGATTCTCCAGGCAAGAACACTGGAGTGGGTTGCCATTTCCTTCTCCAGTGCATGAAAGTGAAAAGGGAAAGTGACGTCGCTCACTCGTGTCCGACTCTTAGCGACCCCCTGCTGCCTACCAGGATCCTCCATTTAGGGTCATCATTTATTATCTTGGAAAGGACCTGGTATAGATTTGTTTGTGGTACTAAGTCAGTAACACTCACACCCATACAAAAGACAATGCAAACTGGAAAAAATGTTGGCAGCCTGTATATCAAAGACCTTGTTTCCCTGATAAATAATTTCTACAAATCAACAAGAAAAAGCAAACGAAGTAGAAAAGTAAGCAAAGTATGTGACCACAATTTTCAGAAAAGGAAATACAAGAGACTCTTAAAAGACATGCTCAGTTGTAATTGAGACTGTTAGCATATGTCATATACAGAATAGGTAAGTTTGGGTAAATAGAGTTACAGTTAGCATCTTAGATGCAAAGTTGACCATTATTCTTGCTTGAGATTTTGACGTTTGCTTCCCTCCCTTTTGTCCAAAGCTGAGTGATTTTTTTCCCAGCTTCACTGAAGATCAACAAGCAAGGAATTTGCATTTGTGGAAGCCATGACCACCTTTCAAGTTGAGTGAGAAATCCCTCTCATCCAAACCATCTAATTTTTGGCTTTTGGCATCACCTTACTTTGCCCATAGAAGTAGGTGCAATGACCTTTGTCAACACATTTCATTCATTCTTGCTTTTTTTTTTTTTTTGGACATACCACCATGTAGCTTGCAGGATCTTAGTTCCCCAGCCAGGGACTGAACCTGCAGCCCTGGGCAGTGAGAGCACAGAGTCCTAATCATTAAACCACCAGGGAATTCCTCATTCCTGGTTTTAATGGCTGTATATCATTGGATAATCTGAGTTTCTTCAAAATTGTTGCCTTATTCTGGCTTTCCCTTTATTTTCTCGATTGTTGTAAAAAGGTTCAAGCAGAATTCATTACATGATAAATATGAAATGTCAAATCAGAAGAGAATGTGCTGTGCTGTGCTAAATCACTTCAGTCGTGTCTGACTCTGTGTGACCCTGTGGACCATAGCCTGCCTGGCTCCTCTGTCCATGGATTCTCCAGGCAAGAATCCTGGAGTGGGTTGCCATGCCCTTCTCCAGGGGACCTTCTCAACCCAGGGATCAAACCCAGATCTCTTATGTCTCCTGCATTGGCAGGCAGGTTCTTTACCACTAGCACCACCAGTAGAGAATATTATGGAATAAATACTAGGTTTTAGCTAATCATGTGAATAAAGGGTTAAATCCTTCCTACACACACATGTACACACATACATATTGCATTTTATGTTATCTACTGTAGGTGTAGTCTTTGATTCAGCAGTTCTACACATTTACTTTATAGAAATAATCATATGTGTGACTAAATATGGGCTTCCCGGGGGTACACTGGTGAGGAAACTGCCTGCCAATGTGGGGGGCATAGGAGACTTGGGTTCGATCGCTGGGTCAGGAAGATCCCGTGGAGGAGGGCGTGGCAACCCACTCCAGTGTTCTTGCCTGGAGAATCCCATGGACAGAGGAGCCTGGCGGGCTACAGTCCATAGGGTCACAAAGAGTGGGACATGACTGAAGCAACTTAGCACACATGCCATGTGTGACTAAGTATATATTTACCAGAATGATTGTTGTTAAGTTCTATATTAAGCTTCAAAAGGAAACCAAAAAAGTAAACAACCAAACAACCTCCCCTTTGATATAGGATTGCAAGATTGATTATTTGATTGAACCAACTGTAGAATATACAAAAAAGACACAGATTACAGCTACTAAAACACCCCAGGTAGCTTTGTTTGTATGAATAGGGAAAGTTTATAATATTAAACCTGGCACAGAAAAATATTTATAGTATAATCCCATTTTTGTAAAAATATTTTTTAAATACCTGGTAGCTCAGACAGTAAAAAATCTGCCTGTAATGCAGGAGACCAGGGTTTGATCCCTGGGTTGGGAAGATCCCCTGGAGAGGGGAATGGCAGCCCACTCAAGTATTCTTGCCTGGAGAATCCCCATGGACAGAGGAGCCTGGGGGGCTACAGTCCAAGGGGTTGCAAAGAGTCGGACACGACTGAGCCACTGACGCACAGACACGCACACGTGATAGACTCATGTCTATGGAAGATTACCTCTTCAGTTTTTGAGAATGAGAATTATGAAGTGATTTTGCTGTGGACGTTTCATTATTGGTTGTATTTTTTAGAATGGATTTTAACAAGAGCAAAAACATGAAGAGATTGCCAATTTGAAAAATAACTCCTTATAATTCTTGAATGTGGAGTAAATTTGTAAAAAAAAAAGAAAGTTTCTCTTTGTCTCATACAGTCTCTTTTCAGACATTAGCAGGGAACAAGGCATTTCTAGAGTTCGTGTCTTCTCCATTTTTCTATTTAGTTTCAGATATTGTTAAATCCGTGAATGAGTTATGAGAAGTGTGTGAGTTTGGGTATATGGTTTTGCTTCCAGGGCACATCAGCGAGGTATAAATATCATTCCTATTAACTCAGGGGTAACTTAACAAGCCATGGAAAATTGAGCCTATTCCATCTTTTTGCCACATGGGATCCCACTGGTAATATTATCCCAAACCTCACATTCCTTGAACTTTGGCAGTTATGGATTCTGTCTGAAATTCAACAGATCAACTCCCTGCCGTAGTTTAGTTACTTAGCACCTAGTGCTGGGGAGATCGTTTTAAATTTCAAGTGAGTAGACCAGTCTTAAGCTGTCACTCTCCGTGGGACTGACCTGGGGCAGAACTTAGAAATCTCACAATACCCGGGGTGGGAGATCACCGAGTTCAGTCTTCATTAGACAGATGAGGACAGTTGAATCCATGACTTCCTGTCAAGTGGAAAAGTTAAACATGATGATTTATAGGTTCCTTCTGGCTTACAATTCAGAGATTCCTGTTTCCTAGTCCAGATCACGCTTTCCATCCCTGTGGATCAGGTTATTTTCCAGGAAGCTACATTCTTGATTTTTTGGCCACAAACCATATATTCACCGGAGTCGAAGGAAAATGGTAGTTCAAGAGTGCAGGCTGAACACTGAACATTTATTTATTTATTTGTTTAACCTTTTTATTTTGTATTGGGGTATAGCTGATTAACAAACAATGTTGTGATAGTTTTAGGAGAATAGTGAAGGGACTCAGCCACATATACACATGTATCCATTCTCCTCCAAACTCCGCTCCCATCCAGGCTGCCACATAACGTCGAGCAGAGTTCCATGTGCTCTACAGTAGGTCCTTGTTGGTTATCCATTTTAAATATAGCAAAAGAGAGTATTTTTTAAAATTAGTTAATTTATTTGGCTGCATCTGGTCTTCGTTGTGGTGCAGCATGCAGGATCTTAGTTCCTCTACCCAAGATGGAACCTGCTTCCCCTGGGCTGGAAGTCCCCTGAACACTGAACACTTATTATTTTAGCAGAAAAAGGCATGTGAAGGTACAATGTAATGGTTGCTTGGTGGTTCCAAACACTGCTTCACTGCTGGCTGAGTATCATGGAGCCTCTTTTAAGGGCCAAGCTTTGTGTCTTCAACATGACAGATAGGAGCCTCACCTTCATGAAGCTAGAGGAAGCTAGGACAAGGAATCGCAACCACAGTTACCTGTGAGTGTTCTGAACAATAAGTGCTATGAAGGGACTTCAGAGCTTCTGAGCTCCGCACAGAGGTGTCCAGTTGAGGGATCAGACTGGAAGCAGAAGTCCATACACTTTCCCCAGGCCACCTTGTATTCGCCAAAAAGAAACAAGCCTTTAGAAATCCATCCCTCTGTGTGTGCTTCTGCAGCCCCCTGTGTTTAGTGGCTGCCCTGTAGGATGCTGTTTGGAACACAGGGTCTCACCTAGTGGTGGGGGCCAGCTGAAAGAAGAGTGGTCCAGGCAGAGCCCTGCCCAAGGCCCCAAATCCAGGAAGGCTTTTGATGATGTGAAAGAAGGTGTTTGTGGCAAGTATGTAGCCAATGGGACGGCAGGGCTAAGGGCTTGGACTGGAGTGATAGGCAAGTCCACATGGTGATGGCCTTTTAATTTTGGACTTTACATCAAGAGCGATGGAGAACCATTGGATAACAGAAGAGAGACTTCATTTAAGCTTCAGTGAAACTCTCTCACTTCTTCCTTTTGTCTCATTCTAGTCAAAACCCTTAGTCTCCTACTGGGATTGTTCCAGTAAGTGTGGGGGGAAAAAATTGCAGGCTCACACCTTTGTATTTATTTGAGAGGGTGTTCAGCATGCTTGCTAAGTCACTTCAGTCATGTCTGACTTTGCGACCCTGCAGACCGTAACTCACCAGACTCTTCTATTCATGGAATTCTCCAGGCAGGAATACTGGAGGAAGTTGCCATGCTCTTCCAGGGGATCTTCTGGACCCAGGGATTGAACCCAGGTCTCCTGTACTGCAGGCAGATTCTTTACTATTGAGCCACTGGGGAAGCCCACTGCTCAACACACACAATGTAAACAAGGTTTTAAAGCTTTGATGTCAGTAAGTAAAAGAGATGTGAAGTCCTCATACCATCAGAGCACATGCTGGTCACAACCGATTTGTTTCTGGTTTTGAAAGAGGACCCAAGCAAGTGCTATGGCCTGGTGTTGGGTGATCAACTAACTGACCCCCTTCCGCTCCACCTTCTGGGGGTTCAGCTTGCATTCTCTTCATTGTCACGATGAGTTGTGCGTGTTTTATGGGCTAATCCATGCTTTACCCTCTGCTGGTACATTTGGTGTGAAGCTTCTAAGCTAGTGAACAGCTAAGGATGAACATGGAATCACTTCTTCAATGATTCCATATGCCAGCATTTTATTTATTTATCTTGTTGCTCATCTGGACTGAGCAACCAGATCCAGTGTTCACAAATACTTTGGCCAAGTGATTCCTTATTTATATATTTGTTTTTGAAAAGAGACTTCAAAAGAGGGATAATAAAAATGGACAACTCCCGGGATTGGTTCCCCTGCCCTGCCTTCAATTGAAGATCAGTAAAACAGAGACCTCTGCTGGTTAAACTGGTCTAATAACCTAGCATTGGTCTGTGGCCATTACGCTTTCACAGGTATTAGCAAATGGATTCCTCACAGTTTATTCATGATCTCAGCTCCCAACTTGGGTTCTTTTGGAACTAATCTAAGTAACAGCCCCAATCACAGTCGTTTCTGCTTCAGTCTTTGGTGTTAGGCTTCCATATTTCTGAAAAATAATAGCCCTAAGTGTTAGCTGCAGCCAAAACCCAAACCTGAAATACCTCCTACAGCTTGTCTTCTGTTTCCTTCCTCTCTTCGGCTTTTTACCTCTCTTCCTCCTCTCTGCCAGTGAAATAAAATAAAACACATCTTCACTCAAAAGAGAGAACTGCTGATGGAAAGTGAGAAGGAGGGAACAAAACTCTTATCTCTAGCTCATCCTTCCCTGGCTCTAGAGGCCTGGGGCCCAGGGTTGGGGTTATATACATGAGAAGAGCTGTGAATCCCATTAGCATCTTCCGATGGAAACGTGCAACCGTGGGAATGTGAGTTGTATGTAAATGGAGACCAAGGACACTGCAGAATGTAGAGTGGAATTATGTGGTAGGAGAAGGGGACTGTCTCCATAAGACCTTTTGTCTGTCAACAGTGTAAAACCATGATTTGTACCTGCTGAGTGCCAGGCCCTGAGCCAAACCGGTGATGTACCTTAATTCTGTTTCTTGCTTTTCCTCTCTATCGATGATTTTAACACCTTTCTGTGAAAAAAAATAATGCGAAGGACTTAGAACAAGGCCCACGTAAAAATAATCGCTGTGTGTGTGTTTGCTATTTTAGGATTATATTTTTATTCTGGAATAAGGCTACAAGCATTATTCTACAATGCTATTTTTCTACATTATTATTCTACAGCCTTCTATAATGCTACAATGCTACAAGCCTTGCACATGAGAAAAGGCCTTCCTGTGCTCACTAGAGTATGTTCTAAGCGCCCCTCTAGAACAGCGTCTCCAGCTCTTCGGAACAGAGCAGAAGAGGTTCCTCTGGTGTGCCGCATTTCTTCCACACAGTGGCCCCATCTCCTGTTTTCCCAGGTCTAACCTACTCTCACTCCTTTATTCACTCTTGTACTTTCTTTCTTTAAAAAAAATATTTATTTGGCTGCCCCAGGTCTTAGCTGTGGCACGCAGAATCTTCGATCTTCATTGCAGCATGTGGAATCTTTAGTTGCAGCATGTGGAATCTTTTTTCCCAGGCCTGCTGCCTTGGATGCGCAGTCTTAGCCACTGGATCACCAGGGAAGTCCCCATTCTCATACTTAAATAACCTCTTCTGGATTGATTGAAGCACAGGTGTCAGTATCAAGTTGTATTATTATCATATAATATGCTAATGTTAGTATCAAGCAATGCTCATTAATGCTTAGCTTGTCTAGCCCATACTTCTCTGAGAACACCGAGGTCCAGAGAGGTTGTCAGTGGCCCAAGTTTACCCAGTCAGCTGGTGGCTGAGGCAGGGCTGAAACCCAGAGCTCCTGGACCCAGCCCTTCCTGTATAACACCTGCACTATGCTTGGTCTGCAGTGTGCAAAAGATGGTTTTTACTTGTACTTTATGCTCGTCTCTGGGGTCGCCTGTCACCAGTTTTCTGGAGCCCCCCAGTCTCCCCTGCTGCACTCAGGGAACCTGGGCCCTTCAGCACAGTCACCAGGCAACTTCTCTGACCAGCTCTGGGGCTGGCTTTCTCCTTTTCCTCAACTGCTCTGGCCTTTTTAGGGCACTGACAAATCACTTGAGTCACAAATTTACCAAAAGGTGTTTGTAGACTTTTATCCTTCTCTGCAATGTCTCCTGGCCTTGGCATTTCTAGGCTGCTGGATAGTGTTGAGTGTGTGTGTGTGTGTGTGTGTGTGTGTGCGTGCTGTAAGCTTCCGTGGATAGTGTTGAGTACGTGTGTGTGTGTGTGTGTTTGTGTGTATGCTGTAAGCTTCCGTGTGTTAAAAGTTGTGCAGGTGTGCTAAGTCGATTCAGTCATGTTTGACTCTTTACAACCCTATGGACCGTAGCCCACTAGGCTCCTCTGTCCATGGGATTCTCCAGGCATGAATACTGGAGTGGGTTGCCATGCCCTCCTCCAGGGCATCTTCCCAACCCAAGGATCAAACCCCGTCTCTTATGTTGCCTATGTTGGCAGGCAGGTTTTTTACCACTAGCGCCACCTGGGAAGCCCCTGTTAGAAGTTGACTTATACTTCTTTGAACTCTCCCAGCTCCGTCAGCATAATACAGTGGATTATACTGGAATTATAGTGTCTTAACAGTATAAATCTCTCTCTCTCTTCCTCTACATTGAGCTTCCCTGGTGGCTCAGATAGTAAAGATTCTGCCTACAATGCAGGAGACCCAGCTTCGATCTGTGGGTTGGGATGATCCACTGGAGAAAGAAATGGCAGCCTACTTCAGTATTCTTGGCTGGAGAATCCCATGGACACAGGAGCCTGGCGGGCTACAGTCCATGGGGTCCCAAAGAGTCTGACATGACTGAGCAACTAACACTTTCACTTTGACACACACGCACAGGAGCCTGGTGGGCTATAGTCCATGGGTTGAAAAAGAGACACGATTTGGTGACTAAACATCAACAGAAACATACATATCTGAATCACTTTGCTGTTGACTTGAAACTAACATAACACTGTAAATGAACTATACTTCAATTACAAAAATAAAGAAAAACCTAGAATAATTCTCTACCTGGGGATTTTAGGTAATGTGGTAAACCAGTTATAGAGAGATTTTAAAGCATTATAAAGAGTTACAATTATACCTTATAGTTTCTAATATGGTGCCCTGGGTATACTGTTACAATCTACCGAAGTTTTATAACTGATAAATCCTCCTACTTCTGTACTGCTGCCAAATTAATTCATTTGTGGATCGGGCAGTTATTTAAAGAGGGCTCATGAAGTATGCTGGACTGTGTTAGGCCCTGAAGGTGTTTGAAAAGAAGTTTGACATATTGCCTATCTGTCGCCTTCTGGCTGCCTAGAAGGTGGATAAGATGGATGCAACTTGAGGCATCCTTTGTTCCTGAGGATAGAAGGTGCATTGTGGAGCAGAAAGATACAGGAACTCTAGGCGATGCCATACCAGCTCTGCTTCGCTTATCTCCAGAATTCCTTTAAAAGAAAAGAAGCTTTTATCTTGTTTAAGCCACTCTTATTTCTGGGCTCTGTTACTAGCTGCCAAATGCAAAGCTTAACTGATATAGAAGTCCTTGAGGAGTTTTGAGGAAGGAATCGATTCTGATTGGTAGCTATGAGAGAGATGGATTTGGGGAGGCGGGGGTTCCGGGGCATACAAAGAGATAAACTTGGCTTGGCAGGTGGGGACAGATTATGGGGAGAAAAAAAAAGATTATGGGGAGAGCTTCTGAATGAGGGGAATACACGTCGATCTTACATAGGATCATTGGTTTTGCTTTTTTCCCAGGACACTTCTGCTCAACTCCAGTTATATAGTTGTTACTTAAATAGGTAGTTATTGAGTCATTTGCATTCTGCTCTTGTCCAGTAGCCTGAAAGCTTGGGAGATTGAGAAGATGGGTACTATTCCGTGTCTTAAAAAGAAACAAGTGAAAACTGGAATGGGAAAACAGTATCAGTGTTACAGTAAAGTGAAGTTAGACCACCTTTTCAGAACTCCTGCAGACATTTTCAAGGAAGGGAACTTTTGTTACATGTGATTGTCTAACCAGGATTCAAAATGTATCCACTACTGGATAGCAACTGTAAACAGTATTTTAAAAATACGTCTTGGAGTACTTTGCTGAGAAAAGATAATTTTGTGTGCTAAAAGTTTCTAAAGGGGGAAATTTATATTTTCTTAACTTACTCTGAGCTTCATGTAATCACACAGTAGCAGCTGCCTCATCATGTAAACTTTTCGCCTTGAGGTTGGGTAGGTAATTTCACACCTCTTAGATTAGAGGACGTTTAACTATTGTTTACATGGATTATAAACATGAGAATATAGCTATATAATAACACAGCTTTCCTCTGAACCAGATGTGCTAACAACATCACAATCTCTGTTTCCTTAAAAATGGGTTGGCATTTCCAAAGTTCCTTCTAAATCTGACGTGAACAGGGAATTAGAAGTCATAACACAACTGCAAATGCCAAGGTCCCTTAAGGCAGTGGCCTTCAGCCTTTCTCCCCCTGCATGTGGAAGGGCTGGTGTGCCCAGTATACCTGAAAATTCTTGCTCATGAATTACGTCTCACCACTCTTTCCCCTCGTTTGGAAAAAATACACCTAAAATGCAAGCAACTGAATAAATATTAGGCTATAGCCTGGACCATTTGTTGCGAACTTCCATACTTTTTTCTACCAACGCAACTTTAATAGTCACATAGGATTATTCCCAGTTTACAGTGGGAAGAAATATTAAAAACGAGTTCAAATGTTAGGTTTTGTTTTACACCTCCCTAAAGTGCCTGGGTTTCATTTTGCTACAGCCTGCGTGCAGGAAAAAGCCCCCAGTAGTCTGATAAGCAGATGTTTTCTCTCTAAAGTTAAATAAATAATAAGAGTGGCCAACATTTATGAAACTGTGTGTTAAGACACTTATCTTCATGATTTCTTTTAATCCTGATGAAATTCTGAGAAGTAGCTTAATCGATGAGAAAGCGGATTCTGGGAGCTATGGCTCGAGGTCACATTAAACCGCTGAAAAAAGCTCAAATTTAGGTCCTGCTGACTCTTAGGCTGTCTTTAGAGGTTTTTTTTGTTGTTCTTGTAAATAATCTCAATATGAACAAGGCCAACTGGCTCAGGGTGACACGTGATCCCCAATCATTCTCTTTCACTTTCTGCCAGATTGGAAGACGGTCTTGTGATTTAATATTTCTGGCCAGCAGTATCTTGCTGCCTACGGAAAAATGATATTCCTGAATCCTTGATAATTGTTTCACTGGACACAGAAACAAAGCTTGGAATGTCTACAGGAATACCGCTGTTTCTCTGTACCTGTCTTTCCTCCGGCAAGATGGAAAGAATGGTATCACTTTAGAAAGCGGCTTTGGGAAGAAGGAAAACCAGGGATGCTGCTTGGCTATGATTAGTAGACACTTTGAGGGGCACTTACCACTGGACATTTTAAGATCTGGAAGCCCCTTCTTAAGGGATGAAGGTAGGAGAACCAGAGAAGGGCCCAAACAAGGAGATTGGTTGGCTGCTTGATTGATTGACTTGAGATAGGAAGAACTGTGGGCCTGTCTCTGAGCTTCCCAGGTGGCTCATTGGTAAAGAATCTGCCTGCCAATGCAGGAGACGTAGGTTTGATCCCTGGGTTGGGAGAATTCCCCAGAGGAGGAAATGGCAACCCACTCCAGTATTCTTGTCTGGGAAATCCCATGAACAGAGGAGCCTGGCGAACTACAGTCCACGGGGTCATAAAGAGTTGGACACACTTTCACTCTGATTTAAATATATAGTGTACGACACATTATTGTGCATTGTATATAATTTACTAACATTATAGCATCATGTAATAATATAATTAATATTATTAAGGGCTTCTCTGGTGACTCAGTGGTAAAGAATCTGCCTGCCAATGCAGGACACAGTTTCCATTCCTGAGTTGGGAAGATCCCTGGAGAAGGAAATGGCAACCCACTCCAGTATTCTTGCCTGGAAAATCCCATGGATAGAAGAGTCTGGTGGGCTGCAGTCCGTGGGATTTCAAAGAACTGGACACGACTTAGTTTCTAAACAACAGCAACAACAGTCTTCTCTTTGCTTCCCTAAGGAACACTCAGTAAGCACTGGATGTGTGGCAGACTGGTTGCAGGAAGCCCTGAGCTGGTCCTCTAGGCAAAGGCAAGAGCAAGATAACCCTAAACAGCCTGAGTGGTTTCGGTGGTCAGAGTGAGGGCAAAGGAATGGGAGGATGCAAAGCAGTCTTTGAAGAGCAGGTCTTTCACTAGGGGTGGTTTGCTGAGGACTCAGGAATTCTTCTGGAGAAGGCAATGGCACCCCACTCCAATACTCTTGCCTGGAAAATCCCATGGATGGAGGAGCCTGGTAGGCTGCAGTCCATGGGGTCGCAAAGAGTCGGACACGACTGAGCGACTTCACTTTGACTTTTCACTTTCATACATTGGAGAAAGAAATGGCAACCCACTCCAGTATTCTTGCCTAGAGAATCCCAGGGATGGGGGAGCCTGGTGGGCTGCCGTCTTTGGGGTCACATGGAGTCGGACACGACTGAAGCGACTTAGCAGCAGCAGCAGTAGCAGCAGCAGGAATTCTTCAGAAAGGATGCAGGAAGAAGCTACTCCTCAGGGGAGTCCAGGAAAAAGAGCAAGGAGAGGACATCTGTCTTATCCCATATTCAGTTCAGTTGCTCAGTCGTGTCCAACTCTTTGCAACCCCATGGATTGCAGCATGCCAGGCCTCCCTGTCCATCACCAGTTCCCGGAGTTTACCCAAACTCGTGTCCATCGAGTCGGTGATGCCATCCAAACATCTTATCCTCTGTTGTCCCCTTCTCCTCCTACTCCATCTTGGGTTCCATTAATTTGCTAGAGCGGCTCACAGAACTCAGGGAAACAGTTCACTTACCAGGTTGCCTGTTTATTATAAAAGGATATAACTCAGGATCAGCCGAATGGAAGAGAGGGGACAAGGTCGGGGAAAGGGGGTGGAGTTTCCACACCCTCTGCCAGCATGCTCCTCTCCCCAAATCTCCATGTGTTCACCAACCCGGATGGTCTCTGAATCCTATCTTTTGGGGGTTTTATGGAGACCTCATTACAAGGGCATGATTGATTACATGATTGGCCACTGATGATTGATTCAGTCTGGGGTTGGAGGGTTAGAGGGGATCCTCTCCCCTCCCCCCATAGGTCAGGGGAGTGTGACTGAAGGTTCCAACCGTCTGGTCACACAGCTGACTTCTCTGGCAACCAAACCCCTTGTGGCTCAGCTGGTAAAGAATTTGCCTGCAATTCAGGAGACCTGGGTTCGATCCCTGGGTTGGGAAGGTGCCCTGGAGAAGGGAATGGCTACCCACTCCAGTATTCTGGCCTGGAGAATTCCATGGACTGTATAGTCCATGGGGTCCCAAAGAGTGGGTGGCAACTTTTCAAAATATATCCCTCCCCTACCTGTTCCCTGTTCCGCCTCTGCATCTATTCCCATCAGTCCTTGCTCTCTCTTAATTTGCATAGTATATTCATAGACATTCCTGCATTCAGTTTTAGTAGCTGGAGCATTGTATTTGTTTTCCTTGGTTCTGTTCTGGTTGGAGGCTACACATTATTCTTTACTTGAGGAACAGGGAGAACAATTCAAAAATGAGGGGGACGTATTGTAACACTGCTTAATAATCTGATACAACGTGGCCCATGCTCAGAATTTGAAGCATGTTTTCTTCATGGCTGGTGTGTTAGACCTGCTTCCTGGGGCCAGTGCCTCATTCCTAAGCACAATGAAAGTGCTTCAGTCGGGTCCCTCAGTTGTGTCCAACTCTTTGCCACCCCACCAGGCTCCTCTCTCCATGGGATTCTCCAGGCAAGGATACTGGAGTGGGTTACCATTCCTTTTTCCAGGGGATCTTCCCAACCCAGGGGTCAAACCCAGGTCTCCTGCATTGCAGGCAGATTCTTAACCGGCTGAGCCACCATGAGAACCAGGCCATGCTGGTGTGATATAGCTGCATTAGTGCTTGGCATAATCTATTCTGTGGCCATATGACTGAGTCATTAACAGAGCTAAAATAACACGTCCATGGTGCTCACACATGGTGCAAGGAGGCCCATTCGTACAAAGTTCAGGCAAATATCTATCTGAGAAGGAGTTCTGTTATGTCAGTTTTCTTATTTTCCTTTCCTTTTAGGTTGCAATAAAAACGTATTGAGGGCTCCCCTGGTGACTCAGTGGTAGAGAACCCGCCTGGCAATGCCGGAGACACAGGTTCCATCCCTAGTTTGGGAGGATTGCACGTGCCATGGGACAGCTAGATCTGTGGGCCACAGCTATGTAACCAGTTCTCTAGAGCCCAGCAGCCACAACTGTTAAGCCCATGCATTGCAGGTACTGGAGCCCATGCACCCTAAAGCCTGTGCTCTGCAACAAGAGAAGTCACTGCAATGAGAAGCCTGCACACCACAGCTGGAGAGTAGCCCCCATTCACTACAGCTAGAGAAAGCCCACGCAGCAACAGAGACCCAGCGCAGCCATAAATAAATGCATAAATCTTTAAGAAAATGTGTTGAGCACCTACTGTATGCTAGGCATTAGGTAACACACACACACAAACACATTATTTAAGCCCTCCAGGAACTCAGAGGTGTATGGTGTTTGTGTGTGTGTGTGTGTGTGGGAAGAGTACATCATGAGAAACACTGGGCTGGAAGAAGCACAAGCTGGAATCAAGATTGCAGGGAGAAATATCAATAACCTCAGATATGCAGATGACACCACCCTTATGGCAGAAAGTGAAGAGGAACTAAAAAGCCTCTTGATGAAGGTGAAAGAGGAGAGTGTAGAAGTTGGCTTAAAGCTTAACATTCAGAAAACTAACATCATGGCATCTGATCCCATCACTTCATGGGAAATAGAGGAGGAAACAGTGTCAGACTTTATTTTTTTGGGCTCCAAAATCACTCCAGATGGTGATTGCAGCCATGAAATTAAAAGACGCTTACTCCTTGGAAGGAAAGTTATGACCAACCTAGATAGCATATTGAAAAGCAGAGACATTACTTTGCCAACAAACGTCCGTCTAGTCAAGGCTATGGTTTTTCCAGTGGTCATGTATGGATGTGAGAGTTGGACTGTGAAGAAAGCTGAGCGCCAAAGAATTGATGCTTTTGAACTGTGGTGTTGGAGAAGACTCTTGAGAGTCCCTTGGACTGCAAGGAGATCCAGCCAGTC
Organism: Capra hircus; assembly: GCF_001704415.2. Classification (NCBI taxonomy): domain Eukaryota; kingdom Metazoa; phylum Chordata; class Mammalia; order Artiodactyla; family Bovidae; genus Capra; species Capra hircus. The sequence goes on along the minus strand of NC_030812.1, from coordinate 95,721,861 downwards.
CATTCTAAAGCAGATCAGCCCTGGGTGTTCTTTGGAAGGACTGATGCTACAGTTAAAACTCCAATACTTTGGCCACCTCATGCGAAGAGTTGACTCATTGGAAAAGACCCTGATGCTGGGAGGGATTGGGGGCAGGAGGAGAAGGGGATGACAGAGGATGAGATGGCTGGATGGCATCACTGACTCGATGGACATGAGTTTGAGTGAACTCCAGAAGTTGGTGATGGACAGGGAGGCCTGGCATGCTGCAATTCATGGGGTCACAAAGAGCTGGACACGACTGAGCGACTGAACTGAACTGTGTGTGTGAAACCACAGTATAATGAATTATGAACAATAAAATAGATTTGAACAACCTTCTGTGAGCATATACAATGGGAAAAGATAACTGCAAAGGTTTGGCTAAGGAAATGTGATTTTATGTATTGGAGGATTGGTAGGAATTTGCCTGGTCAAAACCCAACAAACAAAAATGTAGAAGGATAGTCCATAGGGCTGAACAGAATCCACAAAGGCACTAAGGCATGGAGGAAGATGATTGGGAAACATGATGTATAGGCTGGTGTTACTATGCTTGGGGTATGTATTCTAAAGTGAGTAGGAAGAGCTGTTCCATAAAAGGCGGAGGGGCTGACCCTGGAAGAAAGGAGGAGAGCTGGACAAACAAAATGAGCAACATCCACCACCTTGCCCACCATGCCTTGTCAGTTTCACAGAGCTCCTGCGAAGATCCTGTTTTTACAGTTAAGAAAACTGTAGTTCTGAGAAGTTGTGTAACTTGCTCAAGATGACATGTTTCAAGTGGTGGAGATTTTTGGATTAAAAGAAATAGATTTACCTGTTAACCAAAGCTAGAGTAATTGGGAGAGTGATGTATATTAAAAGGATAGACACAAAGACCAGTGGGACAGAATACACAGTCCAGAAATATATCCATCCATGTATTGTCAACCTGTTTTTAACCAAAAAGGAAATCCAGTTTTATGTAGGAAGGATGGTCTTTGCAGTGGTGTTGGAACAAGTAACAACCATATGGGAAAAAAAAGATGAGGGTGAAGGAAATGGGGAAGGAGGAAGAGGAAGTCGAGAAGGAGGAAGAAAACCCTGCAACCAATAATACCTTTTATCTTGTGCAAAAATCACCTCAAAATGGATCACAAATCTAAATGTAAAATTTAAAACTATAAAACTTCTAAAGAAAACATAGGTGGAAAATCACTGTGACTTTGGATGAGGGAAAGAATTCTTAAATATGACACTGAAGGAATGATCCATGAAGGAAAAAATTCACAGTTGAACTTCATAAAAATTAACAACTTTTATTGTGTGAAAGACACTGTTAAGAGAATGAAAAGACAAGCCACAAGCTAATAGAAATATTTTCAAATCACATACCTGACAGAAGACATATGTATAATATATGAGAACTTTAAAAACTTCCAAAAGGAAAACAATGCAATTAAAACTGGGCAAAAGATTTTGAACAGGTACTTCATGAATGGTGAATAAATGTATGAAAATATTCTCAACATCATTAGTTCAGTTCAGTCACTCAGTCGTGTCCGACTCTGCGACCCCATGAATTGCAGGACGCCAGGCCTCCCTGTCCATCACCAACTCCCGGAGTTCACTCAGACTCACGTCCATCGAGTCAGTGATGCCATCCAGCCATCTCATCCTCGGTCGTCCCCTTCTCCTCCTGCCCCCAATCCCTCCCAGCATCAGAGTCTTTTCCAATGAGTCAACTCTTTGCATGAGGTGGCCAAAGTACTGGAGTTTCAGCTTCAGGACCATTCCTTCCAAAGAAATCCCAGGGCTGATCTCCTTCAGAATGGACTGGTTGGACATCATTAGTAATAATGAAATTGTAAATTAAAACCACAGTGAAATAATACTACACGGCTGTTAGAACAGCTATAAACCCAATCCAAATCAAACTGACACAAAACAAAAAACTGACAGTACTACATGCTGGCAGGGGTGTTGAACAACTGGAGCCATACATTCCTAGTAGGAGGGCAAAACAGTACAGTCACTTTGGGAAAGAATTTGGCAGTTTCTTATAAAGGTGAACATACACTTACCATATAACCCAGTAATCCTAGGTGTTCACCCAAGCGAAATGAACACTTAAGTTCACACAGAAAGACTGTACATGATTGTTTATTGCAGCTTCATTCATAATCACCCAAACTGGAAACCCAAATGTCCATCAGCAATTGAATGGATACACTGTGGCACATGTATGCAATGAAATACTACTCAGCAATAAAAATGGAAAAACTATTGATAGATACGATAACATGGGTGAATCTCAAATGCATTTTACTATGTGAAAGGAGCCAGATCCAAATACGCTCTGCAGATCATATGGTTCCACTTAGGTAACTTTCTCAGAAAGCAGAAATAAAGAGGTGGATCAGTTGTTGCTGGGGGCTTGGTGTGACAAAATGTGCTGGCTACACAGAGGCAACACTAGAAGATTCCTTGAGCTAATACAACTCTGTTGTACCTTGGTATCAATGGAGGCATACTGCTCCTTCACTTCTGAGTCAAGATGCACACGTTTTTGCATTCTAGGGAGCTAATAGTAAGAAATTTTAACTTCTGTTTTTTGATTATATTGAAATAGTCGTACCTACCCATTGAATTCTCTCTAAGTGCTTTTGACCCTTTGCAGCACAAGCTGGAAATTTCAGAGTCATTGACAAACCTAGAAAATTCCATCACAGATAAGATGTGGCATGGAGAATAATCGTTGGTCTATGGGTTTCCCAGGTGGTGCTAGTGGTAAAGAACCTGCCTGCAGGAGACATAAGAGACTTGGGTTCTATCCCTGGGTTGGGAATACCCTCTGGAGGAGGGCATGGCAACTATTCCAGTATTCATGACTGGAGAATCCCATGGATGGAGCCTGTCAGACTACAGTCCATAGGGTTGCAAAGAATTGCAAATGCAGACTTGGCATGCATGAAAATATATTCTAACCCTTGGAACCTATAAACATGTTACCTTAAGTGGTAAAAGGGTCTTCATGTTTCATGATTAGTATTATGGATCTTGAGATGGGGAGAAGAGCTTGGATTTTACAGGTGAGCTCAGTATGATCAAATGAATCCTTAAAGGAAAAACAGAACCTTTTCAGCTGTGGTCAGAGGTAACATGACAGTGAAAGAGTGGTCCCTCCCTCTTTCGCATCCTTGCTCTGTTTTTCTCCACAGTACTTCTCACCACGTGGTAAGTAGAGCGGTGACTCCCCAAAGATGCACATGTCCTAACCCCCAGATTCTGTGCCTATGTTTCGTCACATGGCAAAAGGGAGATCAGGTTGAAGATGGAATTAAGTTTGCTATTTTGCTGACCTTCAAGTAGGAAGATTATTTTGGGTGATCCAGGTGGACCCAGTGTCATCACAAGGGTCCCAAAAAGTGGAAGAGGAAGGCAGACGAGGTCAGAGTGAAGTGATGAGAGGATTCAATTTGCTCTCATTGGCTGTGAGGATGGAGGAAGGGTCATGAGCCAAGGAATGCAGCAGTCTCTGGAAGCTGGAAAAGGTAAGAAAAAGGAATTCTCGGGACTTCCCTGGTAGTCCAGTGGATAAGACTCCACGCTCCCAATACAGGGGGCCCAGGTTCCAGTCCTGGTCTCGGAATTAGATCTCATGTGCCTCAACTAAGAGTTTGCATGCTGCAACTAAAGATCCTGCATACCGCAACTAAGACCCGGTACAGCCACGTTAAATAAATAATCATTTTATTTTTAAAAATGAGGATTTCCCCCATCAACACCTTGATGTCAGCCCAATGAGATGGGTGTCAGACTGCTAACAAGAGACTAAATCTGTGTTGTTTCCAGCCACCAAGTTGGTGGTAATTTGTTACAGGGGCAATAGAAAATGTATTATTCTTAAGCATAACGAGAAAATATTGAGTAGGGAACTACTTGGTTTCCTGGTCCCTCAACCTTCAACTGTGGGCAGGATATCTATTTGTCCATTTTCAAAATCATTGCCACTGGGATCAGTTCTGTGGCTGCAAACTTAACAGGATGTTTATTTTATTTTAGTTTATTTATTTGTGTCTTCATTGCTGGGAGCAAGCATTTTCTAGTAGCGGCAAGTTGGGGCTACTCTCGAGTTGCCATGGGCGTGCTTCTCATTGTGGTGGCTTCTCTAGTTGCAGAGCACGGGCTCTAGGGTGCGCGGGCTTCAGTAGTTGCAGGACATGGGCTCAGTAGTTGTGGCTCATGGACTTAGCTGCCCCTCGGCTTGTGGAATCCTCCCAGACCAGGAATCGAACCCGTGTCCCCTGCACTGGCAGGCGAATTCTCACTAGGGAAGTCCCATGATGTTTGTTGAGTATAAGACTTACTGAGTATTAAATTAAACCGTGCCCACTGCCAGTAATATTACTGAAAAGCCTTTCCCACCTCCTGCTCACAGGTGGTGTGGCCTCACTTGAACCCATTTGAGGTCACGTCTGCTCTGCATCAAGAGTGATGCTCCTGATCTGAAGTTTTCCCTTCACCGGACACCACTGCAAACTGGTCCCTACCTAGACCCACGCTGGCTTCACTCTGACATAGATTTATCTTCCCTCCGCTCTTTGCTGGCTTGGAATTTTGCTTTATGCCTGTGTGACGTGGGGAAAATGTTTTAAAAGGGTGTCCTGGCAATACCTCGCTTCTTGTCCACAAGGAAGAATGAATGCTTTGTGTACTCTGCTCACTAGAGGGCCTTTGTTGAAGTAAGCAGGGTGATTGGCAGTGAGGAGAATTAAAATGCTGAGAGGAGACCGAATTGTTTTACCCACCAGAGAATGAGGAAGAAAATATTATTAGTATCTTGAAGAGAAGAGGAAGTAGAAATGGGTAAACCCTAAGCTGTGGAGTTTTTGAGGAAAGAAACTCAAGGAATATTTCAAAGGAAGGTTTTCTCTGTAATATGTAATGTCATCTCTATAGGGCTTCCCAGGTGGCTGGGTGGTAAAGAATTCCCCTGCAATGCAGGAGATGTGAGTTCAATCCCTGATTTGGGAAGATTCCTTGGAGAAGGAAATGGCAACCCATTCCAGTATTCTTGCCTGGAAAATCCCATGAACAGAGGAGCCTGGTGGGCTATAGTCCATGGGCTTGCAAAGAGTTGGACATGACTTAACAGCTAAACAACAGCAGCAACAACAGTCTTCTCTTTGCTTCCCTAAGGAACGCTCATTAAGCACTGGATCTGTGGCAGACTGGTTGCAGGAAGCCGAGGCTAGTCCTCTGGGCAAAGGCAAGAGCAAGATGACCCTAAACAGCCTGAGTGGTTTCAGGTGGTCAGAGTGAGGGGAAACGGATGGGAGGATGCAAAGCAGTCTTTGAATAGCAGGTCTTTCATTCTGGGTGTTTGCTCAGGACTCAGGAATTCTTCAGAAAGGTTGCAGGAAGAAGCTACTCCTCAGGGGAGTCCAAGAAAAAGAGCAAGGAGAGGGCATCTGTTAGCCGGCTTCCTACCACTTCCCTTTCCCTTGGCCAAAGTTCACCCTAGGAAGACTTAAGTCCTCTGATCTCCCAGGTGGCAGAATCTGGCCACTCTGTGACCATTTGGGAAATTAACTTCACAGCATGTGGTGTGGCCACTTCATTCAAATCTGGAAGTGGGGAGTGACTGTAGTTGGTTTTGTCAAAGCAGGCATTGCAGTGTACCCTCATCACTTCGTGGTGGGTGCAAAAAGAAAGGACAGGAGAGGTAATGGAGGGAAGCTGAGAAGGCTAAAAACATTTGTGTCTGTAACTGAGAAAAACTTGTATTTAAATCTTTCTTAAAATTAATTTGTTTTGGATTGTAGTTGCTTTACAATATTTTTTTCCCCTGCTGTATGGCAGAATGAATCAGCTATAAATATATATATAGCCCGTCTTTTTGGAATTTCCTTCCCTCCCATTTAGGTCACCACAGAGCACCAAGTAGAGCTCCCTGTTCTGTAAAGTAGGTTCTCTTTAGTTCTCAGTTTTATACATAGCAGCGTATGTGTGTCAGCCCAGTCTCCCAATTCATCCCCCCATCCCCTTCGTCCCTTAGTGTCCATGTGTTTGTTCTCAATGCCTTTGTCTCTATTTCTACTTTGCAAATAAGATCATCTATACCATTTTTTGTGTATGGATGTACGAGTTGGACTCTAAAGAAAACTGGGCACCGAAAAATTGATGCTTTTGAACTGTGGTGTTGGAGAAGACTCTTGAGAGTCCCTTGGACTGCAAGCAGATCCAACTAGTCCATCCTAAAGGAATTCAGTCCTGAATGTTCATTGGAAGGACTGATGCTGAAGCTGAAACCCCAATACTTTGGCCACCTGATATGAAGAACTGACTCGTTTGAAAAGACCCTGATGCTGGGAGAGATTGAAGGCGGCAGGAGAAGGGGACGACAGAGGATGAGACGGTTGGATGGCATCACCGACTCGATGAGTTTGAGTAGGCTCCAGGAGTTGGTGATGGACAGAGAAGCCTGGCATGCTGTGGTCCATGGGGTGTCAAAGAGTTGGACACGACTGAAGGACTGAACTGAACTGCATACCATTTTTCTAGATTCCGCATACATGTATTAGTATAGGATATGTGTTTTTCTTTCTTTCTCCACTTTGTATGACAGTCTCTAGGTCCACCCATGTCTCTACAAATGACCCAATTCCATTCCTTTTTAGGGCTGAGTAATATTCCACTGTATATATGGACCACATCTTCTTTATCCACTCCTCTGCTGATGGACATTTAGGTTTCTCCCATGTCCTGGCTGTTGTGAATAGTGCTGCAATGAACATTGGGTTGCAAAACTTGTATTTAAATGTTGCTACAAATTGTGAATTGTGTTTTAAGTGCAAGTGTTTTCATAAAGGCACAGAAAACTATTTGAAAGAGTAGGAAATCATTTCCGTATGCTGCCAGAGAAATCTAAACTTTAGACTTCCAGATTATAACTGTAGCATCCCCAGCCCACCATGTAGCAGCTTCTGCCATCTTGTTTTTTTTTTTTTTCCACCCAAGTCATACATGTTTATATTTTACTATTTAAAAGAAAATTTAAACACAGCCTTGTGGGTGAAGGGAGTTGCATTAGTGTGACACCTGGCGTTTGGGGGGTCCCTTTCTTAACTCTGCCCTGAACTGAAGGAGGGCATGGTTTAATTGGCACATTTGTGGGGAGTAAAGTGAGCTTGCTCAGCTCATTCTGGTCCCCTTCCCTCTTCAGCACCAGCCAGCATGAGGTCTGCTCTGGGAGCAGCTGACCCTCCCATCCCCATCAAGACAAGTGTACTTTAATCAGAGTTGCTGGATCCTGCTCTAGGACTTGGCGTCAGGAAGCTCTTCTCTCATAGTAAACCGAATCCTGCAACCCAGCTTTATCAGGAGTTAAGTGGTCATTTGGTTTTCTTCCATTCTGTTATCTCATTTTTTAAATTTGCGTTTAACTCAGAAAAGGAGGAAGGGTGCTTTCTACTGGATGCCCCTTCAGTGTTCCCACGTTTGAGGCACTGACTAGAAAACTGATATGTGAGAAATAAGAACAGTCAGGGAGAAGCAAATGAAAACACGTGGAGTGATCAAGGCTTCCGGAGTGGCTAAAGATTGGTGTTGGTCCTGGGGTCTCATTCTTGAGTGTGTGCAGGACATCATGATTGTTTGTTTTAATTGAACATTGATTTACAGTGTTGGTGTTTCATTACCTTTCTACAGCAAAATGATTCAGTTACGCACACACACCTTGGTCACCTGATGTGAAGAGCTGACTCATTGGAAGAGACCCTCATGCTGGGAAAGATTGAAAGTAGGAGGAGAAGGAGGTGACAGAGGATGAAATGGTTGAATGGCATCCCTCACTCAATGGACATAAGTTTGGGCAAACTCCAGGAGACAGTGAAGGACAGGGAAGCCTGGAGTCCTGCAGTCCATGGGGTCCCAAAGAGCCGGACCTGACTTAGCAACTGAACAACAGCAACAAATATGTATACATATATATATGTACATAAGATTTTTATATGGGCCATATTTTTAAAGTCTTTATTGAATTTGTTACAATATTGCTTCTGTTTTATGTTTTCCTTTTTTGCTGTGAGGCATGTGGGATCTTTACTCCTCTACGAGGGAGAGAACCCAAGCTTCCTTCATTGGAAGGCAAAGTCTTTTAACCGCTGGATTGCCAGGGAAGTCCCTATACATTCTTTATTTATATTCTTTTCCATTGTGGTTTATCATAGGATACTGAATATAGTTCCCTGTGCTATGCAGTAGGACCTTGTTGGTTTTCCATTCAATTCCATATATATATATAAGCTTACATCTGCTAACCCTAACCTTCTACTCCATCCTTCCCCCAACTCCCTCACCCTTGGCTGTCACTAGTCTGTTCTCCAAGGACATTTTGCTCTTGGCAGTTTGTGTAGGCATATATTGGACCAGGTAGTTGTTTTTTTTTCTGATGGTGCAGTTGGCTTTTAAGAGCTGTGGCTGGGGAAAAAGACCTTGGAAAAGGCACTCAGAGGTTGTAAGTGGCCTTGGCAGGGGCACAGGAACCAGGAGAGGAACTTAGCAGGGGCCAGCTAGCTGAAGAGGCCTTAATAAGCAGTTACAGCTGGGGCAAGGATTCAATTATAAGGAGAAAGAAACAGTCCCTTCATACACTGTCCTTTTAGATATTAAAGGAGTGGGAAAATATTTGCCATTTTTTAAACTGCGGGGCAGCTGGCTTCTCTCTGGACTACAGAGCATTAGTGAGAGATTAGTTTTCAATGTGCTAGTGCTAGGCCTAGGCAGGTAAGATAAACAAACAACTCTACTTTAAATTCTGCTTTTATGTTGTTTTGAACCATCTTCAAGGGCAAAAGAGGGCGGGGTGGATGGACCTAGTTTGAATTCCTGTGGCCCAAGAATTATTCCCTCTATTTTTGTCCTCAAGGCTAGTAGAAACTAGTTATTTAGATACGATAGAAAAATCCTCCCCAGGTAATGGTTTACCTGTGTAGTCACTCCATCGTGCCTGACTCTTTGGGACCCCATGGACTGTAGTCTGCCAGACTCCTCTGTCCATGGGATTCTCCAGGCAAGAATACTGGAGTGGGTAGCCATGCCCTCCTCCAGGGGATCTTCCCAATGCAGGGATCGAACCCATGTCTCCTGTGTCCCCTGCATTGCAGGGGGATTCTTTACCCACTGAGTCTGGGGAGGCCCCTAAGGATTCCACAAAAAGAGGCTATGGAAAGAGCCATTGCAGTGCAGGAAGAGAACTGTTCACTGGTTACTGTGGGAGCTCTGTTAGACAGGGTTCACCTTCCCCTCAGCCCTGTGGTGCAGGCACCTCAAGTTGAAAAAGGCTGTGAAAATGAAAAGGTTTTGAATATCTGAGTGGGAAAGAACCGCTGCTTCAATAAAATCTGATGACTGAGGTGTTGCTCCTGCACATTTCTAAACTTTGCAAGACAACATCACCTCGAATACCTGGCTGGAGAGAGGAGACCGTGTACATAGGTGGAGCTTCCACATATGTGCATGCAAGGTGCTTACGGCAGAAATGAACCTGTCGCTAGGAGATTTCTCCTGAATAGATTTGGATGCACTCACCACAGCATCTGGACTCTTGGTATCAATTAACCAGCAACTCAGTGAAGCTGCAATCTCTCCAGCAGTCTTTGACAATCCGGAGAACTGGTTCTGGGTATGTCTTTTTTTTGAGATACCTGCGAGGAAGTGGCTTGTTTTCTGAATAGGGTGGGTGTGGAGCTAGTACCGTAGTCCTTTTGTGCGTGCATGCCAAGTTGCTTCAGTCATGTTCGACTCTTTGTGACCCTCTAGACAGTAGCCCACCAGGTTCCTCTGTGCCTGGGATTCTCCAGGCAAGAATGCTGGAGTGGGTTGCCATGCCCTCCTCCAGGGAGTCTTCCTACCCAGGGATCGAAACTATGTCTCTTACGCCTCCTGCACTGGCAGTTGGCGGGCGGATCCTCCACCACTAGCACCACCTGGGGCCTTCTGTACGTTCTACTAAATCTATCTTTAGGGAAGAAAGGTACATCACAGACTCGGCTGGTATTGTTATTATCTTCTCATTGAGAGGCCCTGTAAGAACTGTCCCCGTTCCAAAGAGATGCAGCTTAACACATTATTGACTGGGGGATTTTTGCAGAAACGAACACCTGTGGCTGGTGTTTGTTATGTAAGTGAATATCGAAACATTCAGGTATTAATATGTCTCTGGTCAATGAATTGTTAAATTGCTAGATGATCTCTGACTCCACTCAGGCATTGAAATCCTCTCCAGCTGAGAGGAGAACAGCAAGATGGGGGGGATGAATTTTGGACTTTAATCTCTTTGAATTTTAACTCATAAAGGCAAGATAATTTTATACTGAGCTTTACTTTCTTTGAACTTTAATATCTTATGATTTTGATTTCATTTTTTGGATGTTAATTTCTTCCAAGAAATTTAGTAAAGGGAAGAGGTTTATGTTAAAATTTTTTCCCCCCTCAACATTATTGGCATTATGTTATTGTATTGAAGTTTCTTTCTTCTTTTTTTTTTTTTTTAGGTCTTGGTTTATTAAAATCATGGCTCTGAGAAGAAAGACTATGAAAAACTTGGTTATAAGAAAAACTTCGATGTTCTTATTTTATTGAGGTATAATTAATATGACATATTAGTTTCAGGTGTACAACCTAATGATGTGATACCTGTATATATTGTGAAATGAACACCACAATAAGTCTAGCTAACATCCATTGCCACACGTAGTTGCAAATTTTTTTTTCTCAAGATGAAACATTTAAGATCTATTCTCTTAGCAGCTTTCAAATATGCTATACAGTGTTAACTATGGGTTTCCCTGGCAACTCAGTGGTAAAGAATCCGCCTGACAATGCAGGAGACACGGGTTCTATCCCTGGGTCGAGAAGATCCCCGGGTCGAGAAGATCCCCTGGAGAAGGCAACCCACTCCAGTATTCTTGCCTGGGAAATCCCACAGACAGAGGAGCCTGGCAGGCTACCGTCCACGGGGATACAAAAGAACTGGACACGACCTATCAACTAAACAGCAACAATTATTAACTATAGTCACTGTGTCACATACACACCCTGAAGACTTATCTTTGGAAGATTGTAACTTTGACTATCTTCACACCTTTCACCGAACCCCCCACCTTGGCAACCACCAGTCTCTTCTGTCTATAAATTCATTAAAAACAATTCTACATGTGAGTGAGATCATATGGTATTTGTCTGGCTTATTTCACTTAGCTTAATAGTCTGTTTATCTTCCATTTTAAAAAATTCATTCATCCGTTGGTGGACCCTTATGTTGCTCCCATGTCTCGGCTGTTGTCAATAATATTGCAGTAAACATGAAGTGCATATATCTTTTCGGGTTAGTGTTTTGTTTCCTTCAGATAAATACCTGAATAAAATTACTAGATCATATGCTAGCTTTATTTTTAACTTCTTGAGGAACTTCCATACTGTTTCCCATAGTGGCTGTACCAGTTTACATTCATACCAACCGTTCATAAGGGTTTGAATTCTTCTATATCCTCACCAATGCTTGTTACTTTTTGTCTTTTTGGTAAAAGCTGTTCTAACAGGTGTGAGGTGATATTTCATTGTGGTTTTGATTGCATTTCCCTGATGATTATTTCCAAGTTTCCTTTTGCATGTTATTATTAGACTAGTATAATTTTGTTATTTAATCTCATTGAGGACTTCCTTGGTGGCTCAGACAGTAAAGCGTCTGTCTACAATGCGGGAGACCTGGGTTCGATCCCTGGGCTGGGAAGATCCCCTGGAGAAGGAAATGGCAACCCACTTCAGTATTCTTGCCTGGAGAATCCCATGGACTGAGGAGCCTGGTGGGCTGCAGTCCACAGGGTCACAAAGAGTCAGACACGACTGAGTGACTTTACTTACTTAATCTCATTGATAATCCTCTGATATGCTATATGGACTGCATGGATAGGCATAATGAAAAGTAATAGAAAAATGAATGAAAACTTAGCCTTGGATACTGAATGGCACTAAACCATTAATTTAATTAATAGAGAACTCTTTTGGAACTTTTCATGAGCAAAATCTCTTTCCTACCAGTGTCCCTGGGAGCAAACAAAGTTAGTTGGCATAAGCGGGAAATGAAACTTCTGTCACAGACTGAATAATGGTTCCCAAACATGTCCACTGGAGTCGGAAATGGCTCCCCACTCCAGTCTCCTTGCCTGGGAAATCCCAAGGGCATAGGAGCCTGGTGGACTGCAGTCCCTGGGATCGCAAGAGTCAGACACAACTTAGCGACCAAACGACAACAAAGCATGTCCACATCCTGGCCCCCACACCCTGTGAATGTGTTACCTTCTACAGCAAAAAAGGACGCTCTAGATGTGCTTGAGTTAAGGATCCTGAGGTAGGGAGGTGGTTCTGGATTACCTGGGTGTCCCAAGGTAGTCACAGGGGTGCTTGTAAGATGGGTACGAGACGGATCAGAGTCAGAGAAGAAGGCGGTGGGATGACAGAAGCGGGAGTAATGAGCTTTGGAGATGGAGGAAGAGGCCCTGAGTCAAGAAAAAGAGGTGGTTACGGAAGCTGAAAAAGGCAAGAATGCAGATTCTCCCCTGAGGGCCTCCGCAAGGAGCCAGCCCAACCAACACCTTGACTTTAGCTCTGTGAAATGGATTTTGCACTTTTGACCTCCAGAGCTTTAAGAGAATGAATGTGTGTTTCCAGCAACTGTATTTGTGGTGCTTTGTTACGGTGACACTAGGGCATGAATACATCTTAGGTGGCAAGAAGTTTAGGACATCTCCTGTGTCTTTGGAGAGGGTGACTTAATCTGATTGGTAAATTCTGGAATAATGAATAGGGCATCATTGGCTTCATTCTCCTTCCTCTTTAGGAGCCCAGTCAGCTCAAGAAAGCACAGTTCTATTTCTTGCAAGATAGGATGCCATCCATGTGATAAAACCTGCCCCCATGGTACGGCTGGACCTGGATGGTTAAGGTTATATAATTCTGTGGTTCAGTATTAGTAAACTCATCTGGTTTTTGTGCTAAGCTACGTTCCCCAGTAGCTGGATCAGAGTGAGGTGATATCTTGGTCAGGCAGAATCTATCTACGAAAACAATGACTTACATAAAACTGATATGCAGGATCTGTAGGGAAAAGATGAACTCATATCAGCGATGCTGACAGCTCATTATACATAATTAAACCTCTAGCTCAGATCATATACTCAAAATGAATTCCAGATAAGAACCCAAAGTGAAAAGCAATTTTTAGAAGAAAAAAAAAATTTTATGGTTATGCCTTTTAAGGTGAGAGAAAGCCCAAAACCCAAACTACAAAGGAAGAAGTTGATCATTTCAACTACAGTAAAATGAAAAAAAGTCTGTTTATTAAAAGATATCATAAAAATTGATTGTAACAAGTTAAACTGTAAAAGGAGACATTTGTAACATAAGGATTAGTATCCAGATTTTATAAACAACTCCCACAAATCAATAAAATATGAATAACCTATTGCGGAAAAAGAGGCAAAAAATAAAAAAAAATTCACAAAAATGATGAACTTTATTAGGAATCATAAAAAGGAAAATAAAAACAAGTGATTCAATTTTTCAGCCAGTTTGGCAAAAATAAATACAAAAGTGAAGAAACCAATTGCTGGTGAGAGTATGGAATTATAGTTGGAACTATTATGTGCCCCCTGGAAAGAATATAAATTGGTATTATGTCTACTTTTTAAAAAACATTTGGCTGTGTCAGGTCTTAGTTGCGACATGTAGCCTCTTTAGTTACATCATGCGGGATCTAGTTTCCTGACCAGGGATTAAACCCTGGCTGCCTGCATTGGGAGCACTGCATCTTAGCCAGTGGACCACCAGGGAAGTCCTGATACTTTAGAGAGCAATTGGTGATTTCTTAAAAAATCAGTTAAAAAAATAGAAGGGTTCTTAATGCATGTAATCTAGGGCCTAGGATTCTACTCAGAGGCATGTACTTTGAAGAAACTCTTAGCATAGTGAGTCAACAAGACTTGGCCAAGAGTGTTCACAGCAGCAGGTGCTGTGCTGTGCTTAGTCGCTCAGTCATGTCTGACTCCTTGTGACCCCATGGATTGTAGCCTGCCAGGCTCCTCTGTCCATGGGATTCTCCAGGCAAGAATACTGGAGTGAGTTGCCACACCCTCCTCCAGGGGATCTTCCCAACCCAGGGATCAAACCCAGGTCTCCCCCATTGTAGGTGGATTCAGAACAGCATAGTAAAAGTAAAAAAAACAATCAGAAACACATTAGAAATATTCATCAATAGGAAAATAAGTAGTTAACTTGGAGTCTCTTAATAAAAGACTTAAAAAATAATCTGACTAGATTATGATTGAACTGAACGACAACAAAGACCAGTGTTGGAGATGTAAGAGACCCTTGCATCGGGATTGATCCCTGGGTCGGGAAGATCCCCTGGAGGAGGAGATCTTCCACTGCAGTGTTCTTGCCTGGAAAAATCCATGGACAGAGGAGCCCGGCAGGCTACAATCCATTGTATCACAAAACAGCTGGACAGGACTCAGTGACTACACAAAGTGTCAATGCAGGTGCACCATTGTAATACCACCATATCTGGTAGATGTTGATAGCAGAGGAGGCTGTGAGTGTGCGTGCATGCTAAGTCGTGTCTGTGTTCTGTATAGCGATACATTTAATAAAGTGAACAATTATTGAAGACTACCTAAATTTTAAAAACCAAATCCTCAAGAAGTAGAAAACCTGACCAGGCCAATAACCACAGAGGACACGGAATGGTTGTCTAAGAAATACCCACCAAAAAGGCACACAGCCTAAATGTTTTACAATGAGTTCTCCCAAATAGTCTAGGAACAGATAATTCCCATGCTCTCTAAGCCTTTCCAGAGCACAGAATGAAATGGAAAGCTATGTGATTCATTTCATCAGCCCGACTTAACTCTGATACCAGCAAGGACAAGGACAGCCTAAGAAAAGAAACAGACCCAATCACGTATGGAACTCAGAAAACTCAATCACTCAAGAAGTAGATTTAATTTAGATGTATTCTGAATGAATAATGCATCATGACTGAATAGATGCGAGAAGAGTCTTAATGAGAATGTGACTAATTCACTACATTAACAGATTCATTCAACAGATGTTTATTGAGCTCCTATTACCTGCAAGGGACAGTTCTGGAAGTGGGCAGTAAACCAACAACTTTTTTTTAAAATTTTTTTAATTTAAATCAACTTTGTTTACAAAAACACTATTATAAGAATCACAATTCTGTAACTCATATTACAGAGAGTAATCTGGTTTACTTAAAGTCTATCAATTTAAATATAAATCACATCTAAAACAGAGTTTCATATCAACATTTAAACTGGTTTGACCAAACAACTGGGCACCAGAACCTAGCCAGGTTGACCCGTAAAACTAACCATGACATCCCTCATTTATTAATTCATGGACCTTTGTGGTCAATGGATTCAAGGGGACTTCTTCCGTTTTCTTCTCCAGAAAGCATGTATGGACCTTCCAGAATGCTTCTCACTAAAGGATTTCCCCCTGGCCTACCACATCCTTCAGCAGCAATGAGAAAGACCCATCCACCAAATGTTTGCTTCCCTTTATTCCCCCATGTCCTATGTCACTCCACTGTCCATTTATTCTGACAGAGTGGCTTCTCTTTCAGGCTGAGTCAGCTTTCAGTCAAACCATCTACTGAACTAGAGACCTCTTTTTAAAAATCTCTTTTCAAAATTAATTTTGAATTGTGGCTCACTTTTAATTTAGGGAATTGCTGTTACTTAAGGGATTATGTGTGTGTGTGTGCTCAGTCGCTCAGTCGTGTCTGACTCTTTGCCACCCCATGGAATATAGCCTGCCAGGCTCCTCTGTCCATGGAATTCTCCAGGCAAGAATACTGGGGTGGATAGCAGTTCCCTTCTCAGGGGATCTTCCTGACCCAGGGATCAAACCCAGGTGTCTTGTATTGTAGATAGATTCTTTACCATCTCAGCCACCAGGGAAGCCCATACACAAAGGAAATAATGAGCAGATAATCCATACAGGAGTATATAGGAGGGGTTGGAAACCAAAACAAAAGTCACCTTAAATACATGAAAGGTGCTCAGTTTGCTCATAATCAAGGAAGTGTGTTTTATGTTTGTATTTTTGAACTTTTTATTTTGTATTGGGGTACAGCTGATTAATAATGTTGTGATAGTTTCAGGTAAACAGAAGAGGGATTCAGCCATACATATAAATATACATGTATACATTCTCTCCCAAACCCCCATCCTGAGGAAGTGTATCTTAAAACTGCAGCATAAAATTGTATAGTATGGATGCACTGACATTTAACCATTTCCAGACTGGTGGAAATTTAGATTATTTTTAACTTATTACATACAGTGCTCAATGACTGTCTTGACTTCTTGAATCTATGTCTGCTTTTGAGATATTAAATCTTGTAAATTTAATCCCAGAATGTAGCAGCAAACACCTTGTTATCTGGGCTCCAAATGGAAGTAGCACATTATGTGAATGTACTCTGAAACTTACCATCAGAAAGTTCTTTGGATTTTATTCTTAATCATGTGCTTAATCTAATACACTTAGGGACTACTGGAACTTTTTCTGGTTAGATTAGTTCAAACAGTCAGAAATTGTTCTCTTTCCTTGAAATAAAGCTGATTGAAGGATTACATTGTCTGAATAGCTGTAGGATTCAGAAACTCCTTTACAAAGACTTACTTTATTTTTAGGTTTAAAAATATCCACGATTTCTTTTGGACTAATGATCTAAACATGCGTGTTTTACCAGAGCCTTACTTTTTCATTCATCATAGCTATCGCTTGTTTGTTGCTCATTAAATATAAGTATGCTCTAGGGAGAGGAAATTGTTGACTCTCTGCCCAGGAGGGAGAGAAAATATTTATCAAGTATAAAGTTAGTATGTCTTTTGTTGCAGTAATTCCAATTTTAAGAATCTCTCTTACAAACATACTCACCAAGGGTATACATACATATACACATACCCACACACATATACACATACCCACACACATATACACATACCCACACACATATACACATACCCACACACATATACACATACCCACACACATATACACATACCCACACACAAGGATGGTCACTGCACCATTGTTTGTAGTAAGCAGTGCAATTGAAAATATGGCAGGGACTTGCCTGGTGGCACAGTGGATAAGAATCCACCTGCGATTGTGGGGGACGCAGGTCCAATCCCTGGTCTAGGAAAATTCCACATGCTGTGGGGCAACCAAGCCCGAATGCCACAGTTAATGAGCCTGTGTGCTGAACTACTGGAGCCTGACAAGAGAAGCCACTGCAACAAGAAGCCCGTGTATCACAATGAAGAGTAGCCCCTGCTCACTGCAACTAGAGAAAGCCTGTGCGCAACAACAAAGACCCAGCACAGCCAAAAATAAATATTAAAAAAAAAAGAAACTATGATAAATGTCCATCAATAAAGGAAGGGTTAAATAAATCATGACTTGTCCATAGGATGAGTGACGGCTACATGTATCACCTTAGCAAAACATTTGTATAAGAGAGGGTCCCAGAAGGAAACAGGACTCAGCCTAGACGGTTCAGTGAAGAGCTTTTAAGGAAGAGTTTACTTACAAAGGTTGGGCAGTGTTAAACAAACAAAGGGAGGAGGACGAACCTACAAGACTAGCAACAGTGGAAAGTTACTACATTCTAGGGCTTAAGGCACAAGGGAGAGAACATTCTCCCAGAAACAGACATAGAGGACAGACTTGCGGTTGCCAAGGGGGAGGGAGTGGGGGAGGAAAGGACTAGGAGTTTGGGATTAGCAGATGTAAGCTATTATATATTGGGCTTCCCAGGTGGCTCAGTGGTGAAGATCCGCCTGTCAATGCAGGGCATTCGGGAGATGAGGTTTCGATCCCTGGGTCAGGAAGATCCCCTGGAGGAAGAAATGGCAACCCACTCCAGTATTCTTGCCTGAAAAATCCCACGGACAGAGGAGCCTGGTGGGCTACAGTCCATGGGGTCTCTAAGAGTTGGTCGCGACTAAGCAACTGACTGAGGACTAAGGACTGCCAAGGGGGAGGGGGGAGAGGAAAGGGCTAGGAATTTGGAATTAATAGAGGTAAACTATTACATGTGGGTTTCTTAGGTGGCTAAGCAGTAAAGAATCCGCCTGCTATTCAGTAGACTCAGGAGAGGTGGGTTTGATCTCTGGGTCAGGAAAATCCCTGGAGGAGGAAATGGCAACGCTTAAGCTTCCCTGGTGACTCAGAGGTTAAAGTGTCTGCCTCCAATGCGGGAGACCTGGGTTCAATCCCTGGGTCGGGAAGATCCCCTGCAGAAGGAAATGGCAACCCACTCCAGTACTCTTGCCTGAAGAATCCCATGGACGGAGGAGCCTGGCGGGCTACACTGCACGGGGTCACAAAGAGTTGGACACGACTGAGCGACTTCACCTTGACCAGTATTCTTGCCTGGAGAATCCCATGGACAGAGGAGCCTGGCGGGCTACACTGCATGGGGTCGCAAAGCGCTAGACATGACTGAGCAACTAACACTTTTCATAGTTGTTTACAATGTTGTGCCTATCTCTGTACGGAGATCGGGTCCCGAAGAGTGAGCACGAACAAACTATTACATATAGGATAGATTAAACAACAAGGTCCTACTGTATAGCACAGGGAGCTATAGTCAAAATCCTGTGATAAACCATGATGGAGAGTATAAACAGCGAGGACTTATCTGGTGGTCCAGTGGTTAAGACTCTGAGCTGCCAATGCAGGGGGCGTAGCTTCCATCCCTGGTCGGGAAACTAAGACCCCTCCCCAAAGCCACAGGTTACAGCCAAAAAAAACAAAAAAAAAAGAAAAGAATGCCTAATATGTAGGACTCAGTCACTTTGCTGTACAACAGAGATAGGCACCACATTGTGAACAACTATGAAAGTGAAAGTGTTAGTGCTTTGCGACCCCGTGGAGCGTAGCCCACCAGGCTCCTCTGTCCATGGATTCTCTAGGCAAGAATGCTGGAGTGGGTTGCCATGCCCTCCTCCAGGGACTCTTCCTGACCCAGGGATTGAACTCTGGTTTCCTGCACTGGAGGCAGACTCTTGACTGTCTGAGTCACCAGGGAAGCCCTAAATCAACTTTACTTTGATTAAAAACTAAAATAAAAAATAATAAAAGGAGTGTGGTGAAATTTGGAACATAGAGGCAGGGCCACTCCGAGAAACTATAGCCCATGAGGGAATCTGTGACAGTTGTCCCTCCGTATCCATGGGGGACTGGTTTCAGGACCCCCTAAACTTACCAAAATCTGCAGATGCTCTTGTCGCTTACAGCTGGTTCTCTGTATTCACAGGGATGAGGAACCTGTGGATATGGAGGGGCTGCCTGTACTGTAAAAGAGAGCTGAAGCGAGGGAAAGCAGGGAAGGAATACTCTGATTTACTTCTTTCCCCTTAGGCTCTCATCTCTTTCTGGTACCTCCCTTGGGTTGGACACAGTCAGCCGTGATGGAGCGTGAGTGGGGCAACCTGCTGGGGCACAGAGCAGGCAGAGAGAAAGGGCAAAAACTAATATATGGAGATAGGGAGTGACTAGCATGATATTTATGTCATATTTTTTCAGTGGGAAAAATGTTGCCCAGCCATCCAGAAACACTAAGTTATATTGTAAAAGAAAATCATAACCACATATTTATATAATTGTGAATGTTATGAAGAATGCATAGGAAACTGTAAACCTTGATGCTACTTCTGGGGAGTGAAAACAAATGGAGAGGGAAAACCTAGCTTTCTATGTTCTTATAGTATGTGAATTTATTACAAGAAGTATTTCTTTTGTGATTAGGAAAATAAAGTACGTGTTCTATGAAAAGAAAGTGCTGTTATGCCTAAGATGAAGGCAAAGGTAGAGGAACCCTACTGCTGCTGCTAAGTCGATTCAGTCGTGTCCGACTCTGTGCGACCTCATAGACGGCAGCCCACCAGGCTCCCCCATGCCTGGGATTCTCCAGGCAAGAACCCCTAAATGGCTATTAAACAGTTAATTCACTTAAAGTGAAAGTGTTAGTCACTCAGTCCTGTTCAACTTTTTTCAACCCCATGGACTGTAGCCTGCCAGGCTCCTCTGTCCATGGCATTCTCCAGGCAATGCTGGAGTGAGTTGCCATTTTCTTCTCCAGGGAATCTTCCCAACCCAGGGATGGAACCCAGGTCTCCTGCATTGCAGGCAGAATCTTTACTGGCTGATACTGCATAAAAGCCTCCAAAAATCTGTTATTATTATTTTTTAATATTAAAGAGTCAAATTTATATGCTGTAGTGTTGGTTAGTTGAGTTCTCTATTGCAAAGATCAGAAAGCAAATCAAGATCATTTGAATAATAAAAGGGGAGTTAAAAAATAAGGATATAGGGTGACTCATGGAACAGAAGGATGGCAAGAAACAAAAATTTAGACTTTCTTTCTGTTTGCCTTTCAGGTCTTGTCTCTATATTCTTTTTCTCAGCAAACAAACTTTTTCTGTTCTGTGAGTGTGTGTGCTAAGTTGAGTCAGACATGTCAGACTCTGTGTGACCCCATGGACTAGGTTCCCCATGGACCTACCAGGCTCCTCTGTCCATAGGATTTCCCAGACAAGAATACTCAAGCTACCTAAGACAGTTGCAAAAAGGGCAAGAACATTATAAGTTGATAAGTTAAAAATCACTTTTGGATGGCCCCATAGCTGAAAAATACAAATATTTCTGAGAGAGCCTCAGAAAGTCTATGGTAATATGCTGATTTAAAAAATCAGCGGATAAATAATATACTATCAAAATAATAAAGTACAAATAATAAAGTATAAACAGTTGAACTATTTAAAAGTCATCAGGTATCACAAATAGTCACTGGTTTGGAAAAAGGTACCAATAACTCACGTTTATACCCAAATTCCTAGGTCTCAAAGGGACTCAATGTTCATTTTCTAATTTAATCAAGAAAGCTTTGTAAGGTCTCAGAGCGGTTCAGTGATTTGCCTAACACCACACAGGAGATGTAGACTCAGGGTTCAAACCCCATGTCATCACTGTATACACAGAGGTCTACCTTATAGAATCTGTTTTCCCTATTTTTCAAAGGTGGTTTAACTTTTTTTTAGCATAGACAAACCTGAATGAGGCTTGAAAAACTTGTAATCTAATTCGGAGAATATAAATAAATACTATGTTGTAAAAACAAACCCAGGAAATTAACATGTAATACAGTACTACTGACTACAGATTTTGTTCAAATTTCAAAAAAAAAAAATGGGTAGATTGTACTGACATCGATTCTCGTGATATTCTATTATAGTTTTGCAAGGTTTTATCATTAAGGGAAACTGTGAAGGATACAGTGAATTTCTCTGTGTTCTTCCTTACATGTGAATGTATATTTTTCTCAAAATAAAAATTTTAACTTAAAAAAGAAAGTAAAGGCAGAAATGCTTTTTTAATATTATAATAATATTTTATGTATTTAGTTGGCTGCGCCAAGTCTTATTTGGAGCACACATGATCTTTTGTTGCAGCATATGGAATCTAGTTCCCTGATCAGGGATCGAACCTGGGCCTCCTTCATTGGGAGCACGGAGTCTTAGCCACTGGACCACCAGGGAAGTCCCAGAAATAATTTTTAAAGTGCTAAATTTAGGGGGAAAAGTAGACTACCAAAAGTTATTTTCTCATCTAATTCAAAAGCAAATAAAGTTGAAAACCCTCTATGGTACCCATTTATTTTTTAAAAAGCAAATAACTAGAACAAAAACAATCAACTTTCAGAGTATAGCAGCATACACTCTCGCTTCACTGTAATGTCTGATGTGAAATGACTGAATTCTCTTTATTAAAAATAGCCTTTAAACAAAGTTAAAAAAGAAGACCAATATCTAACATTCTCTCACCTGTAAGACACATGCTAAAAATGAAACTATTCAAATATCTGAGATTTGAGGGAGCCCTGAAGATTTCTTATGCCTACATATAGAACAAGCAGGTGTTAGGATCCAGGTTGCAATGATTGTTATGTAAGCCTGAGAACTTGGGAGAAAATGACTAAGTCTGGGAAAGGAAGAGACCAAGGTAATAGTTTGCCGGTGTCCCGGGAGATAAGAGAAACTTTAGGTTACCAAAGGGATGTAGACTCAGCTGTAGTCTTTGTGGCACCAGAGGAAAAGGCATGTGGTAAAGAAGTTATACTATAATAGAGCCTGTGGGGCCACTGCTTCTATATGAATGATGTAATGTATGTTTCACCCACATGATCCCAGGTGTTCTGTGCAACTGTGCACACCTGTGAAGGAGGAAGTGGAACAAACTTAAATTGGCTTCAGTTGATCATATTAGCGAGGTTACAGCAGTTGAAGAGCTCCCATTGTTAGAATTTTCCAGAAAAACAAGCAAGTAAAATTTTCCAGGAAAACATGATTATGATAGATTCTTCCTTTAAAAATAAAAATGTTACTATGAAGCAATGATTTTCAAAATTATATTATCTTGAATTTAAAAAGGTAAATTGATGAGTAAAATAGAATAGAGTTTCTAGAAGTAGATGTAAACAACAGTAACAGATCAAGAAAAGAAAAAGACAAAGACAGCAATAACTCATCTGTAGAAAAGCATATTACTGGCTAACAAACACATGAAAAGATGGTCAACATCACTCATTATCAGAGAAATGCAAATCAAAACCACAATGAGGTACCATTTCATGCCAGTCAGAATGACTGCTATCCAAAAGTCTACAAGCAATAAATGCTGGAGAGAGTGTGGAGAAAAGGGAACCCTCTTACGCTGTTGGTGGGAATGCAAACTAGTACAGCCGCTATGGAGAACAGTGTGGCTGCTGCTGCTGCTGCTAAGTTGCTTCAATCATGTCCAACTCTGTGCAACCCCATAGATGGCAGCCCACCAGGCTCCACCATCCCTGGGATTCTCCAGGCAAGAACACTGGAGTGGGTCGCCATTTCCTTCTCCAATGCATGGAAGTGAAAAGTGAAAGTGAAGTTGCTCAGTCGTGTCCGGACTCTTCAAGACCCCATGGACTGCAGTCTACCAGGCTCCTCTGTCCATGGGATTTTCCAGGCAAGAGTACTGGAGTGGGTTGCTATTGCCTTCTCCAAGAACAGTGTGGAGATTCCTTAAAAAACTGGAAATAGAACTGCCATATGACCCAGCAAGCCCACTGCTGGGCATACACACTGAGGAAACCAGAACTGAAAGAGACATGTGTACCCCCGTGTTCATCACAGCACTGTTTATAACAGCCAGGACACGGAAGCAACCTAGATGTCCATGGGCAGATGAATGGTTAAGAAAGCTGTGGTACATATATGCAATGGAATATTACTCAGCCATTAAAAAGAATACATGTGAATCAGTTCTAATGAGGTGGATGAAACTGGAGCCTATTATACAGAGTGAAGTAAGCCAGAAAGAAAATCACCAATACAGTATACTAACGCATATATATGGAATTTAGAAAGATGGTAACGATAACCTTGTATGTGAGACAGCAAAAGAGACACAGATGTACTGAACAGTCTTTTGGACTCTGGGAGAGGGCGAGAGTGGAATGATATGGGAGAATCACACTGAAACATGTAAATTATCATATGTGAAACGAATCGCCAGTCCAGGTTCGATGCATGAGACAGGGTGCTTGGGGCTGGTGCACTGGGGTGACCCAGAGGGATGGGATGGGCAGGGAGGTGGGAGAGGGGTTCAGGATGGGGAATACATGTACACCAATGGTGGATTCAAGTCAATGTATGGCAAAACCAATACAATATTGTAAAGTAAAATAAATAATTAAAAAAATTTTAAAGAAAAACATATTACTATTTTAAAAGGGATTAATCTGGAAAAAACTTTTGCAACCCCATGAACTTCATTCCTTGTCAGGCTCCTCTGTCCATGGAATTCTCCAGGCAAGAATACTGGAGTGGGTTGCCATTCCCTTCTCCAGGGGATCTTCCCAACCCAGGGATCAAACCCTGGGTCTCTTGCATTGCAGGCAGATTCTTTACCTTCTGAGTCACCAGGGAATCCCCAACTCCCACCATGCACTATAACAAATTCCACTTTTAGCGGCTGTGAAGCTGGGGAGATCCTGGCCAGCAGACAGATGTCAGATCTCATTGTCTTCCCAGCCTTTCAACCCTCCCCTGAAACCCCTCAATAAAATGGTTTGATTCCCCCCAAAATAAATAAATTTCAGGTGACTTGCCTCCTGTGTATCCCTTCAGCCTCATCCCTGGACACCCGCAGCATCTACTTTATGCTCAACCATAGAAAACTGCCTAAGGCATCCTAATGCTATACTACACCTTTGTCCATTCTGTTCCCTTAGCTTGCTCTCCTCTCCCTCCTATTTTTTGTCCAAATAACCACTTCTGTTCCACTCTCAAGTTTCAGCTCAATAGCAGTGCTTCTAGAAAGTCATAACTAGTGCTTCATATGGAGAAGGCAATGGCACCCCACTCCAGTACTCTTGCCTGGAAAATCCCATGGACAGAGAAGCCTGGAAGGCTACAGTCCATGGGGTCGCTGAGGGTCAGACACAACCGAGCAACTTAGCAGCAACAGCAGCAGCAGTGCTTCACAGGACTCTGTGCTTCTTTGGTGCACACACCTCTGGCACTTTCCACATAGAATTGAAATTATCTCTTCTGTATTTTTCTCTCCAGTGGATTGTCTTCATTCTGGATGGCAGACATGGTATCTTACTCAGCTTTTTATTTTCAGAATCTAGCATGGTGTCTGATACGCCCAGATATTTGATACATGTTTGTGGAGCTGAAATAAAGCAAACAAATTAAGTAGTCTTTGAGTAGTCTCATAGCCTGCAGCTGGAATTCTTACAAAGCTTATCACATTATATCAATAAATTGGGTTTTTGGAAAGCTGTACAACAACATGCAACAAAAACCATGAAAATGTTCATTCTCTTTTACTTGGTATTTTCCTGTTTGTGAATACTCCCCAAAGAAATGATCCCAAGGGGGAAAATTTACACAGATGTTCCCAGTAACTCTAGTTAAAATAGTGAAAAAAACCTGGAGGCAATCCAAGTGTCTAATAGGGAAATGACTAAGCAAACAATGGGATTATAACAGAGCTATTAAAAATGACAGAGGTGAGGACTATGTCAACATGGAGAAGTGTGTATCTGCAGGAACGTTAAGTAGAGAAAAGAACACAGGCCAGTGTTTAAACACGAATGGTTGAGGATGTGTGTGCATTAATGATCAGAGGCTAATCTGGAGAAATTGAAAATGGCTGGAGCTCAATACTTTCTTTCCTGTGCAATTCCATAAGTTTCTGGCATTAATAGTTTAGCTCTCATGCAACATAGATATCTATTTTATTAATTTAAAAAAGTTAAAAAAATTTCTTGGCTGTGTAGGTCTTAATTGCTGCACTCAGGATCTTCATTATGTCAAGCTGGATCTTTCAGTATCTCTCATTGCTCACACAGACTCTGTAATTGTGGCATAGCTTAGTTGCTCTGAGGCATGTGGAATCTTAACTCCTTGACGAGGGATTGAACCTGTGTCCTCTGCATTGCAAGGCAGATTCTTAACCACTGGGCCATAATTCTCATCAAATTATTATGAAAATAACAACACTTCTTTAAGAGAACAAAATACTTTACATTCAGCAAGTAATTTGAGTCTAATTATGTGCTATAGCACTTATATGCTCATGCAATTTACAAAAAAAAAAAAAAAAAAAGGGCAAAGGTCCTCACCAGTGGTGGTATTATTTTAATTTACTTTTGTTTATTTGGATGACTGTACACGTTAGGACCTAGTAGAAAGGAAAGTCTGAAAACCCTTTGGCCTAAATCTCACATTCACAAATTGTCTCAATTTTATACTTTTGATATTGTCTCCAAAAAGGGTTCTATGCACAGTCACTGAGATACACCAAGAAAGGCTAAAAGAAAAAGTCATCACTGGGGACTTCTCTGGTGGTCCAGGGGTAAGACTCCATGTTTCCAATGCAGGGGGCCCAGATTAGATCCCTGGTCAGGTAACTAGGTCCTGCATGCCACAGTGAAGATTGAAGATCCCTTGTGTTGCAACTAAGACTCAGCACAGCCAAATAAATAAATATTAAATTAAAAAAAATTATTTTTAATTGGAGGATAATTGCTTACAATATTGTGTTTGTTTCTGCTATACATCAACATGAATCAACCATAGGTATACACATGTCCCTTCCCTCTTGAACTTTCCACCCCATCCCACCCCTCTAGGTTGTCACAGAGCACCAAGTGTGAGCTCCCTAAATTTGTGCCACACTGCCAAAGTAATGTACTATTTAAAAATGTATTATTTTATAAATAAGTGATTATCTTATGAATAGAGAAATAGTGACATTAGTGAAGAGAAACTAAAAAGCCTCTTGATGAAAGTGAAAGAGGAGAGTGAAAAAGTTGGCTTAATGCTCAACATTCAGAAAACGAAGATCATGGCATTTGGCCCCATCACTTCATGGCAAATAGATGGGGAAACAGTGTCAGACTTTATTTTTGGGGGCTCCAAAATCACTGCTGAAGAGCTGATGCTTTTGAACTGTGGTGTTGGAAAAGACTCCTGAGAGTCCCTTGGACTGCAAGGAGATCCAACCAGTCCATTCTAAAGGAGATCAGTCCTGGGTGTTCTTTGGAAGGAATGATGCTGAAGCTGAAACTCTAATATTCTGGCCACCTCATGCAAAGAGTTGACTTATTGGAAAAGACTCTGATGCTGGGAGGGATTGGGGGCAAGAGGAGAAGGGGACGACAGAGGATGAGATGGCTGGATGGCATCACTGACTCGATGGACGTGAGTCTGAGTGAATTCCAGGAGTTGGTGACGGACAGGGAAGCCTGGCGTGCTGCGATTCATGGGGTCTCAAAGAGTCGGACTTGACTGAGCGACTGAACTGAACTGAACTGAAGATCTGTCATATGGTAATTAAAAGAAATAAACCACACATTTTTATATCTCATTTTAAAATTTATTTTATTTTGATTGAAGTATAGCTGATTTACAGTGTTATGTTCATTTCTGCTGCAGCCACATGGATGAACTGTCATACTGAGTGAAGTAAGATAGAGAAATATTATAGATACTGTTTGTATGTGGAATCTAAAAAAAGGGTACAAATGAACTTATTTACAAAAACAGGAATAGAGTCACAGATGTAGAAAACAAACTTATGGTTACCAAGAGGGGAAAGAAGAGGCGATAAATTGGGAGACTGGGACTAACATATACACACTACTATATATAAAACAGATAACTAATAAGGACCTACTCTATAGCACAGGAAAGTCTACTCAGTACTCTGTAATGCCCTATATGGAAAGAATCTAAAAAAGAGTGGATACATGTATATGCATAACTGATTTACTTTCCTGTACAGCAGAAACAAACACAACATTATAAATCAACTAGACTCCAATAAAAATTAATTTAAAAATTTCTGCTGTACAGCAAACTGATTCAGTTATACATATACTGGATTGGCCAAAAAGTTCATTTGGGCCAGCCCTATATATACATTCTTTTTAAAAATATTCTGTTTCATTTTGGTTTCTCATAGTATACTGAATGTAATTTTCTGTGCTATACAGTAGGACATTCTCATTTATAAAATTTCTTCTTTAAAAAAAAATTCACTGAGACCCTTAAAAAAATAGAAGTGACCCAGACCTTTCTAGAACTCTGGGAGGCCCAGAACATAGCTATCACTTTATTTTTAAAATGTGATAATTTTAGCTAGGGGCCCCAGACTAATGAGTTGTTAATAACTTAACTGTATAAACACCTGACTCACAAACTGCTATCTACTAGCTATACTGTTTCTTCTGCCATGTAACCAGTGGTCAGAGAATTCACAGCTTCTACAGCAGTGGTTCACAGCCCTGGTTGCACCTTTAATCTAAAGGTCAGTCACCACTTTCAATGTAACGTGTCCAGGATGATGGGTTACAGGTACCCAGAAAACAGGTTAAGAAACAAGTTTTAGGGTGCAGTCCCCAGGATGGTGGGGGAACTGCCTCAATAATACTTTTGATCAAAATACCTTCAATTACTCCTTAAATTTCTTATTGTGCTTAAATATATGAAAGTAAATAAATACTGAGCCAAAAGTATTATGTTCATGTGTCTATCTTTAGAAATGAAGTACCAGATTTTTACAGGTGGTAAAACTACAACAAACCCAAAGTGTCAAATGAATGCTTTTTGTTCCATTAAAAAAAAAAAAAAAGAAAATGGATTTATAACAGAGAAAAACGAATTCTTGGACATTGACTGAGGTCAGTACTGCGCATTCTCCTGGACCCTCTCCTCTTCATCCGACTTCTGTACTGTGATTATTGATCCTCTGAAGATGGTGAGCCTCTCTGTATCCCAGCAGCATTCACCCATTCATGAAATAAAGATTTATTTGTGTTCATCTAAACCCCAAACACGGGCTTCTCTGGTGGCTCAGTGGTAAAGAATCTGCCTGCCAATGCAGGAGCCCAGGGTTCGATCCCTGGGTCTGGAAGATCCTCTGGGAAAGGAAATGGCAACCCACTCCAGTAATCTTGCCTGAGAATCCCATGGACAGAGAAGCCTGGCATGCTACAGATACCACTCAGTGACTAAACAACAACAAAACCCCAAACGCAAGAAAACGTCCAGGGAAGCTGGAGGAGCAAATGAGAGTTGGAGAATCAGGGTACATTGTCTCACTCCCCGCCTACTCTACCACCGCCGAAGCCACGCCCTCCGCCATCCCCCGCCCCCCAACGCCCACCGCCTGACCGGCTGCCCAATTCACCCCGCTTTGCATTCCATTTGTATGACTACGTCTGTGGGTTCAGTGGAAGACATTTTCCCACCTCTTGCCTCAAAAGCACAGGCAGGCACTGAAGGTGTCTGACTGAGGGTTATGTTTATCCTGTGAGGAGCTGTAACCAGAATTTTTGGACATGGGTCAGATTCAGAAAAAGCAAGTTCAAAAGGCCCATGATTGTGAGTAGCAAAAAACTGGGTTGTGTTCCTCAATACCATGTCTACTTATAAAGGTGGGGGACTTGTGTTCAAGAAAGATATGGTTGCTAAGGCTTTCCAGACGAACCAGAGAGTTGAGACAATAATTCGTATCTGGGAATCTGTGGTAGGAGTCTTCCTGGCTGAACAGCCAACACCTATCTGAATGTCCCAGAAAGCATCCACAGACGCTATCCTTGTTTTCCTCTCCTGAATGATCCAGAATATTGCCCTTCAGCCGGTGCTTCATTCCGTGGGGGTAGAATGCACTCATATAACTATTGCCTGGGCTTCAGTGGTTGCTTCCCATGAAAACCCAGGAAACAGAATCTCCGCTGCTGTTGAAAGTGTGTAATTAGCTCCTCGTGCAGCCTGACCCCACTGATTTTTCTGACGCATTTGGCCCGAGGTGTGCCCTTTCTGAGACCTCCAAGAGCTTCTCCGCAGCTGGAGATGCTCAAAACTGCACGCAGCACTTCCTGTGGGCGTGGCTTTGCATTTTGAAGGTTGCGCGCCTACTGAATCACGTGTTTCGAGTGTTCAGATTCAAGATGCTTTTTTAAAAAAAATACGGGAGTGGACTGCGAGTGGCTCTATCAGACATAACAGAGTCTCTCCCCTTTTTCTTTTTAAAAAGTGGTTGTGTACTGGTGGCCTCCCAAGAAACACTACAATTGGTCAGCCTGGGGTGCGTTTTATGTCCTCTCAGATAACGTCATTAGCTATTTTCAGGAAAGGGAAGGCAGAGTATGCCCCCCGGGACAATGACAGCACTTGTTTCAAGTTGGGGAAGAGCCTGTGGTTCTTTTCCTGCGTTTGGGGGAAAGCGAACACACAATGTTCATTTCCTAAATACGGGATGTGCTGCGAGGCTGGCGGGTCATTTTCCACCATGTCATATCCTTCTGGATGAAGGCAGCAGGGGCCAGGACAGGAAATGGCAAGTTCTCAGAAAAGACAAGGCTTTCCCAGGGCCGTCATTGGCTCTCTGGAACTATAAAGCTTGCTCATCCAGAAACAGCCTCAGATTCTTCTTTCCTGGAGATAGCCAGAAGTGAATGGTAAGTGGGGAGACCAGAGGGATGCTATCTGAAAAAATAGCCACTGGACTGGTAATACTGGGATTGTATCCTTGGTCCGTAATATATTTTGAGTAATTTTGCCTCGTTTTTGCTCAGAGGTGTCCTTATCTGGCAATTTGTCAGTGGTGGGTACAATTATGGAGGCATGCTAATAAAATTAAGATCTAGGAGTCTAGAGACCAAGATTCTACACTGAGCTCTGTGAAGTATCAGCTGCAGGTAGAACTTGTCTATGTTTCAGTTTCCTCACCTTCCACATGAGAATAATGATTTCTGTTCTGATATCTCACAGTAGTCAAATGTTGGATTTCTATAGCTTTGTCACTTTTGAGAAGTTCCTAATAATGAGATGTACAATGGCTATGAAGGGAGAAATCTTTGGCAACTAGAAAGGATGTACTTTTACTCAGGATGTAGTTTTCTCTGTTAGTCATCTTCAATTGGCTTCCGTTCAGCTCGGTACAAGGGTAGCCCTCAGTGAGCTGTTCAACGAAAATTGTGGTCCCTTTTAAAATTCTGTTCAATTGCTACTCATTTTTAAAGGGAGCTTTCATCATAAAGGAACATACTGGTGCTAGTGTAATTTACTTTTAATTAAGCATGTATCAAAGAGTGAGATTTCTGAAGACCTGATGAACTCTAGTTAGAAGAAATAGCAGATTTCTTAGGCTTGATTCTAAGATAAGAGCTGGGAAAAATAACAAGCAGTAGAGTTGCTTCAGGTGAGCATCTAACTTAGAAAAATTAGTTTCTTACATTTGATAGATGCTTTTTGAGTTTTTGGTGATTCGCCTTTTTCACTCATCAGAGAGGGGAAAAAACTATTGCAAAACTCTTAAGATCTTAGTCTTCTTGTAAGGAAAGGGCTTTGTAAAGGGGTACAACCTACTGCTTGCCACATGTCATCTTTCAGAGATTAGGGCTCAGTATTCCATGCCTGTTCAGTCCTGGGTGGCTCTTTCTGATCCCATGGATTGTAACCTGCCAGGCTCCTCCATCCATGGAATTCTCCAGGCAAGAATACTGGAGTGGGTAGCCATTTCCTTCTCCAGGAGATATTCCGCACCCAGGGATTGAATTTGCATCTCCTGCATTGGCAGGCTGATTCTTTACCACTTAGCTACCTGGGAAGCCCTTCAGTATTGCAGTAGACTTATAATATTAATTATAGGGCTTCCCTGGTGGCTCAGAGGTTAAAGCGTCTGCCTTCAATGCGGGAGACCCGGGTTCGATCCCTGGGTTGGGAAGATCCCCTGGAGAAGGAAATGGCAACCCACTCCAATATTCTTGCCTGGAGAATCCCATGGACTGAGGAGCCTGGTGGGCTGCAGTCCACGGGGTCACAAAGAGTTGGACACGACTGAGTGACTTTACTTATAATATTAGTAGCTGCTGCTGCTTCTGCTAAGTCGCTTCAGCTGTGTCAGACTCTGTGACCCCATAGATGGCAGCCCACTAGGCTCCTCTGTCCCTGGGATTCTCCAGGCAAGAATACTGGAGTGGGTTGCCATTTTCTTCTCCAATGCATGCGTGCATGCATGCTAAGTCGCTTCAGTTGTGTCCAACTCTGTGTGACCCTATGGACAGCAACCCACCAGGCTCCTCTGTACACAGGATTCTCTAGGCAAGAATACTGGAGTGGGTTGCCATTTCTTCTCCAAATATTAATAGCACCACTCCCTTATTTAACAAATTAAAAAAAAAAAATCAATCCTTGGCATTCCCTGGGAGAAAAGTGGACGAGAGCATTATTCCTATTCGCTTACTCGGATTTAAGGTCCTGGGAAGTGGAGGACTTGTCCCAGATGACAGAACGGGTCTTTGAGAACCTGACACATGCCTCACTGGAAAATGACCCTTTTCCCCTTGGGTGGCCGTAGCTGTTGCGCTCGACTTCGGGCTAACCGCGTGTCTCATCCCCGCAGGACATGGAGAGGCCGGCGGCCCGGGAGCTGCAGGGCGCGGATGCTCTGCGACGCTTCCAGGGGCTGCTGCTGGACCGCCGCGGCCGGCTGCATGGCCAGCTACTGCGTCTGCGCGAGGTGGCCCGGCGCCTAGAGCGCCTACGCCGGCGCTCCCTGGCGGCCAACGTGGCCGGCAGCTCGCTGAGCGCGGCGGGCGCTGTGGCCGCCATCGTGGGACTCTCGCTCAGCCCCGTCACCCTGGGGGTCTCGCTGCTGGCGTCGGCCGTGGGGCTGGGGGTGGCCACCGCCGGCGGGGCCGTCACCATCACGTCCGACCTCTCCCTGATCTTCTGCAACTCTCGGGAGCTGCGGCGCGTGCAGGAGATCGCGGCCACTTGCCAGGACCAGATGCGCGAGATGCTGAGCTGCCTCGACTTCTTCTGCCGTGGGCAGGGCGGCGGAGACCGCCAGCTGCAGCAGTGCGGGAGGAACGCCTCCATCGCGCTGTACAACTCGGTATATTTCATCGTCTTCTTTGGCTCCCGCGGCTTCCTCGTCCCCAGGCGGGCCGAGGGGGCCACCAGGGTTAGCCAGGCGGTGCTAAAGGCCAAGATTCAGAAACTGGCCGAGAGCCTGGAGTCCTCCACCCGGGCTCTGGACGAGCTGAGCGAGCAGCTGGAGTTCAGAGTCCAGCTCTACACGAAGAGCAGCCGCGGCCACGACCTCAGGATCTCAGCTGACCGGCCCACGGGGCAGTTTTTCTGAAAACATCTTTTCCCATCTATTGACTGAAGCCAGAAAATCATCCCCATGGGATGCTCCATACTTGTATCTCCCTCAGGAAAACACGAAGTTGGGCTAGGAGCTGAATGCAAAGAATGAGAAAAACTATTCGAGGATGGGGATTAGGAGTGTGTTCTCCCAACTCTCCTTTACCCATCACTGACATCCTCCCAGGGGCTGAGTGCTAGGGACTTTTACCTCCCTGATCCTAGTGGGATATATGACCTGAAAAGTATTTTATATTTTATCATAACCGTTCAGTCTTCACACCATTGGGCACTCCTGATTTAAAGTTGTGGCAACGTGCCTGTCCTTGCCTCGGCGGGTGATTTGAGCCGAGGCTGGAGAGCGGTGCAGACATCCTCACCTTGTGGGTCCTCTTCGAGCCCCACTAGGCTTTGAGATCCTCAAAAACACCCGTGAGAAGCGACACTAGCTCTAAAACCTCTCTGGCAGAGTTTCTGAGTATGAAGAACTCCAGAATCTAGAGCTAATCAGACTCTCTCTGAACTGTGTAGGAGGGTTCAGGACCCAAGGGAGGCACCTCCCGCTGATATGCGCCCCCTTCTCTCTCAGCGTGCCCTGCTCACAGATCCAAGCTGGGGTTGGAGTGGACCTTCCTAAGTGACTTCATAGCCAAGGTGCTCTGAGAGGGGAAATCCACTAAAGTCACCTAAGTCCCGCCCCCTTGCGGAAGAAACTGAAGGAAGAGGAAATGGTTAACAGCTCCGTATACTGACTTCACACTGTAGAGAAGGGAGCAATGGCTTTTGGTTAGTCCTGGGTTTATTCTGTGTGAGACTTGGCTTCCTAGTCTGTAAAATGGATGCTAAAACCCCACCTTATTGGGAAGTATTGAGTAAGATAAAGCCAAGCACAGTGTCTGAGTGGGAAAGAGTGGTCTCTGGGCTTGTAGCATCACCTGGGAACTTGTTAGAAAGGCCAATTCTTGGACTCAGCTCTAGACTTAAAGAGTCAGCAACACAGGTGGGGCTCAGCAAGCTGTGTTTCAACAAGCCCTTGGGAGTAATTTGATGCCTGCTAAAGTTTGAACACCATTGCAATGGGTGTTAGTTTGTAATCCCCTGATGAGCGTTCTCTAAGTCTATAGACTCTCTAGGGGCTGCTCCGTCTTTAGTGTCATTCACAGAAGGTCAAGGACAGACTGTCCCAGAAATAAAAGAAAGAAGGTGCGTGGAGGCCGTTTTGTGTCAATGCTTCCCGGAGCAATTTCCCACCAGTTAAATAAGAGATGTAACAGAATCAGCCCGTTAGAGGGCAGTGTTGCCTGCTCATTGTAGAAAGTGGTACAGAAAGGAATGTGAATTTAGTGAAAATTGAACTTTATTACCTTTTCTAAAAACCTCCAGACCATGTTTTTTTAATTATTTATTTTAAGTTTATTATTTAATTACTGTTTATTATTAACATTTAATTTTATTTAACCACCTTAGAAAATAATAGGAATAGCAAGTTTCCAAATGGGAGACTACTGAGATTCTTTTCAGGAGACTTGGTTGAGTTTGCCTTTCTAAGGTGGGCCATGAGCTGTAAACAGTATTATGTTCCTTAAATAAGTCTCCTTCAGAGGGAAATTTTTCCCCTAGTGTTTTGAATGATCCTTTTAAGTAAATGAGGGTAGTTCTTTTTCTCTCTCTCTCTTTTTTTTTTTAAGTTGCTGTTCTTTTTATAAGTAAATGAGGGAAGTTCTGAATAAAGAGACCAGGAGCTGAATTTAAGCCTCATAAATGGAGGCTTGACTTGTCAATATAGAAATGATGCGAGCATAGCTATCCTGAAGGTAACTGGCCAGCAGATAACACTTGACCTGAAAGGCCCTCCCTATTTAGTTCAGGGGAAAGAAAACCCAAGTAGAGGCATATGAAGGAAACACTAGGAAGCCTGATGTCCTGCGAAGTTGGGTCTTAGGAGTGACAAAGTAGCTTGTGTTATGATGATGGTGTGTTATATTTTCGCTTTGGAACCTGTAAGAGATCTGTAAACTGTCTCTAAGAAAATACTTCCAATTTCTTCTATTTCTATTGCTACCACTGTATTGCTAAAAAATATGTTAAAAAGTCTTTGGGATCACACAGATACCCAAGCTAGGTCGAATTATGTAATTATCTAATGTGATTTAAATTTACCCAGTTGACCCCCATGCTTACCAATGATGGCAGTGTGTCTGAGGAAGTTTAATTTCAGTGCTGGGAGAGGAGTTGGTGTTTCTATATTTTTATTTTTCCTAAAATGGCAATTGATTTGTATCCTGATTTATTTTGAAATTGGTACCTTTTTTAAAAAAAAATGGTGTCAAATTTCTTAGGTTACCTTGCACAAATGGTAGCATTTTAGATCACCAGAATGTACTTCACATTGTTATATTATGTTATGAAGGAAGGTACAATCACTGCCTAACTCCATCTTGTATTAAAGCTTAAGTTTGAATTAGTCTTCTAAATGCCTGAGCTGTTCCTTAGAAATGAACCGGGCACTTTTGGAAGCAGCAGCAACAGAGACCATTTCATATCATTAGGGTATTTTGACTGTACCAGTGTCTTAAGCTCCTGAAATTATTATTTTAGTGGCCCACTGTACATCTAAGGAAGGGTGTCTACTTTGGAACAGTACTTTGCACATTATAGGAGCATAGTAAATGTATTTGAATAATTTAATAAACTGTTTAGCTGTATTAATGGGAGTTTGTTTTGATAGTGAAAGATCATTCATTCTCTTTTGTGTCTGTTATAGAGATAGAAGCCTCTACCAGGATTTAAGTCAAGTTTAGTTAAATGGATCCTAGAGACAAGTATTTTATTTATTTCTTTTGTGGGTCTGTGAATAAGGCTTTTTCCTTAAGGCCATCGTTCTGTAAACAAACAGACTGAAATGGTATGTTGTAAAGGGAAGGAGAGAAAGGGGTATTTAGATTACAAGTGTACTTCAGAACAATGTCCAAGTTGGAAAAATAAACACGTTCATATTGAAGGTTTAAGTGCTTCTGCTGGTTTCCGGGGTTTACAATATCGTTTGGATTGTTTTCTTTCACAAGAAAGGAGTTTCTTTTGGTTCTGCATCTCAAGGATTCAATAAAACTACATTCTACTCTATTAAAAAAAAAAAATCCTTAACAGACATTCTGATCCTAATCACTTCGATGCATTTGTCCTCAGGTGCCTGTCATTTCCAGTGTGGCAAATGTCAGTGTCCAGAGTATTTACTGGGAGGAGAAAAAGGGAAGAGTGATGTAGAAGCCACCCTAGATCAGATATGTCAAGCCATTTGTCAACTTGATATATTTCTCAGTCGATGCCTTGGTATGAAGTGAAAGTAGAAGGGATGATATTGTGCAGAGAGAAATGGGATATATTTAAATTCAGAGGTTTGTAACCTCCTAATTTTTTCCCCACTGTAGCAAAACCAGTCCTTTCCCTTTACTGAAATAAATTGCCCATTTCTCTTTCTTTTCAGAAACATTTTTATGATTCTTAATCTTTTAATTTTGTTGAAGCAGAGTTGAATTGTTCAAACTTCTCTAATTAGTTACCTAATCTCATGTTTGCCTGTGTATAAATTAGTAAATTTGAGGAAAGGTAGAGGTTTAATCATTTTTACTTAGAATATTCAGCATCAAACTGTATTAAACAATTTTTAAAGACTAATCAATTCATGTACAGGAATTCTCTTATCTAAAAATAAGACTTCCAGCAGTTTCAAACCTTTGAATATAACTACAACCTGAGAAGTAATTGAAAAGAACGCTTGTTGTTCAGTCTCCCAGTCGTGTCCGACTCTTTGCAACCCTATGGACTGCAGCATGTCAGGCCTCCCTGTCCCTTACCACCTCCCGAAGTTTGCCCACATTCATATCCATTGCATCGGTGATGCCATCCAGACATCTCATCCTCTGACACCTCTTTTCCCTTCTGCCCTCAATCTTTCCCAGCATCAGGGACTTTTCCAATGAGTCATCTGTTCACATCAGATGACCAAAATACTGGAGCTTCAGCATCAGTCCTTCCAGTGAATATTCAGGGTTGATTTCTGTTAAGATTGAGTGGTTTGATCTCCTTCCTGTCCAAGGGACTCAGGTGTTTTCTCTAGCAGCACAGTTAGGAGGCATTAATTCTTTGGCACTCTTCTTTCTTTATGGTCCAGCTCTCATTGGCACATCAGGCTTCAGAAAACCCAAACACTAGAGAGGGGTAAAGAGGGAGGACAAGAGACAGCCCTATATTAGGATGGCAAAACTTTCCCAGAAGTCTCCAGTGGTCTTCACCTGGCAAGTCACTAATTTTAATTGTGCAAAGCAGGCTGGGAAATGTAGGACTTTTACCTAAGAACTAACTGTTCCCCAAATACCTAGGTTTCTGTTTGTAATTAACGAAAAGGAGGATGGACATTGGTTGAAGAGGCCAACAGTCCAAACAACGAGCCTATAGTGGTTGCTGCAGTCTGTTGAGAACTATTGCTGGAGGTAATCTCATTATCTGAGTGCCAACCTGAAGCCCCACCTTGGAAATATCCCTGGGTCCGGATGTTGCACTGTTAATGACGGTGCAACAACAACAAAAAAGAAGGCTGTGTTGGCAGGTTGGATCCTGGCTGTTTGCAAAGGCCAGCCATAAGCTTGGATTCTATCTTTGCTGAAGCATATGGTATTCCTGTCATAACAAGTATCCTTTTAGTTAGCTGCAATAAATCTTTCCTTGTTGAGTTGACAGGGGGTTGGGATGTTGTTACTTTTTGCTCCTGGCAAACTCCTAAGTGGGAAAGTAAACCCTGCTGTGGTTCGGACTAGGACAAAGAGTGAGTCCTGAAATATGGTAATAATCTCTTTGCAAACAAGTTGGTAGGAGAGGGGGAAGTGTGCTGATGAAGCCCTCAGGGCCCAGGAATGAATATTAGGGACCTTCAGCATCCTCAGACTCTGACATTAGCACAGGGTGGTGGAGAGCAGGCCCTGCGCCGTGGTCCTGCCTGCACAGGTAAAGCTTGTCCATATGAAGCTCACCAGCAAAGAGTGATGTTTACTCCCATTTATATTAACGTTTCCAACGTAACCCCACGGGGTGGGAGTGCAGGCAGGTCTGCAGCCTGATTTTCACCAGAACTTTAGCAGTGAGTCATGGCCAAGGCTTCTGCCTCCCAAGTGTACAGGGCACCCATAACAGGACTTGTGCCAGCACTTGTGTGGATCCAGTTGCCAAATTAAACAAAACAGCTGTAATTGGGAGAAACTTTCGGTGTAAATGGAATTGGAGATGGGTAGTGATATCTACTCCAGTGTTGTTGCCTGGAGAATCCCAGGGACGGCAGAGCCTGGTGGGCTGCCGTCTATGGGGTCGCACAAAGTCGGACACGACTGAAGCGACTTAGCAGCAGCAGCAGTGATATCTAAAATGTTTCTTTTAGGCCCCAGATTTCTTTTTCCAGTTTCCCTGGTTGACATGGGGATATTCAGTAAAACTGACCTTGTTACTTGGCTTCCCAGGTGGCGCTAGTGGTAAAGAACCTGCCTGCCAATGTAGGAGACATAAGAGATGGGAGTTCCTGGGTCAGAAAGATCCCCTGGAGGAGGGCATGGCAACCCACTCCAGTATTCTTGCCTGGAGAATCCCACAGACAGAGGAGCCTGGCGGGCTACAGTCGATGGGGTCGTAAAGAGTCAGACACGACTGAAGCGACTGAGCGTGCATGCACACACACAAGACCTTATAAAACGGCCCTGAACTTATTCACAAAACAGAAACAAACTTACAGATACTGAAAACAAACTTACTGTTACCAAAGGGGAAACGTGGTGGGGGGCGGGGGCAGTGGTGGTGAGGAACGGGTAAATCAGGAGCTTGGGATGAAGATACACTACAGTACATAAGACAGATAACCAACAAGGACCTATTGTACAGCACAGGAAACTCTACTCAGTATTCTGGGATAACCTATATGGAAAAGAATCTAGAAAAGAATGAATATATGTACCTGTATAACTGAATCACTTTACTGTACACTTGAAACTAATACCACATTGTAAATCAACTATACTCCAATAAAATAAAAATAAAAACCCTGCGCTGTCAAAAAATCATTAATGAACAGTACTTTCCTAAATGCTTAAGTAAGTGACATTTAGATAACAAAGTTATAAAATAAATGTGGATTTTTAAAAATAATAATCATAGTTAAAATTTGTGGAAGATTTACTAAGTAGTGTCCTAAGTACAATTTGATGTGGATTATCACATTTACAAAAATCTTTTGAGGTAGGCACTATAATTACCCCATATTATTACAGAAAAGAAAGAACTGGAAGGTTGTACAGCTAGCAAAGCCTGCCCCAGGATTTGAATCCTGGCAGCCTGACTCCAGGGTTATACTCTTAGTTCTTCTGAGAGTAAGTTTATTCCTACTAAAAAATAAAAACTAACAAGAGTGACAACATTAGTTACAAGTCTGACAGGTTCATTCATTTAGAAAACAGTTATTGAGTATTCACCTTATATCTCCCACTGTCATTTGTGAGCAATACAGACAGGATTCTAGATTTATGGCCCTGACAATTCGGGTGGGGTATACTCTGGTTTTTCCAGTAGTCATGAATGGATGTGAGAGTTGGACTATAAAGGAAGCTGAGCGCCGAAGAATTCTTGCTTTTGAACAGTGCTGTCGGATAAGACTCTTGAGAGTCCCCAAGACTGCAAGGAGATCCAACCAGTCCATCCTAAAGAAAATCAGTCCTGAATATTCATTGGGAGGATTGATGCTGATGCTGAAACTCCAATACTTTGGCCACCTGATGTGAAGAGCTGACTCATTTGAAAAGACCCTGGTGCTGTGAAAGATTGAAGGCAGAAGGAGAAGGGGAGGACAGAGGATGAGATGGTTGGATGGCATCACCAACTCGATGGACATGAGTTTGAGTAAGCTCTGGGAGTTGGTGATGGACAGGGAGACCTGGTGTGCTGCAGTCGATGGGGTCACAAAGAGTTGGACACGACTGAGTGACTGAACTGACTGATACCCTGATGATGCCAGTAGGTTAATCAATAAGAAATTAGGGGAATTCCCCAGTGGTCCAGTGGTTAAGACTTCGAGCTCACTGCAGAGGGCCTGGGTTCAATTCCTGGTCAGGAAACTAAGATTCCACAAGCCTCATGGTTTGGCAAATAATAAATAAATAAGTAAACAACCATGGGATTCTCCAGGCAAGAATACTGGAGTGGGTGGCTATTCTCTTCTCCAGGGGATCTTCCCTACCCAGGGATCGAACCTGTGTCTCCAGCATTGCAGGCAGATTCTTTACTGTCTGAGCCACCAGGAAAACCCCAAATAAATAATAAAATATATTTAAAAAGAAATTGGAATGTAGATTTTCAAATGGCTAGTATTTGCTAAAAGCAACATGGGCACAATTTGAAAATGATGAAACTTCAGCTCTGATTATAAAAATTTGTGCATAGGTATTTTGTAACCCCGCCCCAATTGTCCAAAACATGGCAAGATTCTTGTGAATACAACACCTGAAATAAAAGGATGTGATTAATAAGAGCATTTTGGTAACTACTGATATGCTGAGACAGAAGGGTATGGGCAGAGACCATACTGGTTCAATAGACCTTTCCAGATCTTGCATAAAAACCTCTGAAAATGAAACTTCTTGTGGTCATTCCATTGAAACTATCACTGAAACTGCTTGTCAGTTTTCTTCCTGATAGAGGTGTGTACTCAAATTCTGTATGGTGGCTATGGACTAAAAGGGCTAGACACTTGTGGGTGAGTAGACAAGTGTGTGTAGGAATAAGATTCTAATAGTAATAAAATTACTCAAAATAATAATGCTTTGTCTTTGAATGATTTGTTTTTAACGCAGTTCCCTGAGATTTTGCATGGAGAACACTATTGTTGGATTTTCACTTTTTTTTTCCCCAACAACCATTTATTATTAATTTTCAAGATCTTTCAAGGAAGGCATTTCTGTTGGTTTTTCTGTTACTCAAAGGACCTTTCTTTGATGTTTGAGTACCTCAGGCAACTCACATTATACCATCATCTAGTTGTCACTGGAGGGAATTCCCTGATGGTTCAGTGCTTAGGACTCCACGCTTCCACTGCTATGGCCCAGGTTTGACCCCTGGTCAGGGAACCGAGATCCTGCAAGCTACGTGGCATGGCCAAAAAAGAAAGAAAAGTACTGGAGCAGGACTGGGCTTGAAGTCTTGGAAAATCTGATGCAGCTATCTTAAGACTGATGTGGCCGTACAGAAAATTTACTAACCTTTTACATTTCATTTATTTTATTTTTACAGTGCTGGGTCACTGTTGCTGTGTGGGCTTTCTCTAGTTGCAATCAGCAGAGGCTACTCTTCTTGGCAACGTGTCGACTTCTCATTGTGACAGCTTCTCTTGTTGTAGAATGTGGGCTTCAGTAGCTGCAGCATGTGGGCTCAGCAGTTGTGGCTCCCGTTCTCTAGAGCACAGCTCAATAGTTGTGGAACCCGGACTTCGTTGCTCTAAGGCATGTGGGATCTTCTGGAATCAGGGATCAAACCCATGTCACCTGCATTGGCAGGCAGATTCTTTACCACTGAGCCACCAGGGAAGCCCTCCTAACCTTTTAAACTACAATTTAATTTATATTTAAGACTTTCTGGCCCTAAGGA
This sequence comes from Capra hircus, assembly GCF_001704415.2. Classification (NCBI taxonomy): domain Eukaryota; kingdom Metazoa; phylum Chordata; class Mammalia; order Artiodactyla; family Bovidae; genus Capra; species Capra hircus. Next base: position 95,680,315 of record NC_030812.1, on the reverse strand, counting down.
GAATTTTAGAGTATATTGAATGTTTTAGGTGGCATTGTAAAAATGTGAAATAGTATAAGAAAATGACTTTATCTTTCATTTATTTCAGATTTATTTATATTTCATGAAAAGATTCACCTTCTTTTTAACAGACAATAAAGAAAAAAGAAAAACATGCATATGGTCAAATAATAGGACTTTTTCTAACTTTTCTGTAGTTTCGACATTGTTGACTACTTAGTTCTTAGAAGACTCTGAATACACACCCCAGAGATGAGTTCCTGTGATGTTTGTTTCATTTTAACAGTGGATTATGAAAGGTGATGTTGTGAAGGGCTGCTGCTGCTACTGCTAAGTCACTTCAGTCGTGTCCGACTCTGTGTGATCCCATAGACGGCAGCTCACCAGGCTCTCCGGTCCCTGGGACTCTCCAGGCTAAAAAGAACTTAATCCTGTGGTTTTAATGGAAAAAATAATGAAGTAGTTTATGGACTTTGCAAAAAGGGCCAGATCTAGAAGTCTGAGGGTGGCAGGGGCGGGGGCTGGGGAGAGGAAGATAGAAAGCAGAGGGTGAGCAGCAGCAAGAAGCAGGATGGGCTGTGACTAGGGGAATGTCCTCCATAAAACTATAGGTTTTCTGGCTTTGAGTGACCAGGAGGGAAGAATCAGATCACCACACGCCAACCAACCAGTTTGCAGGAGCTTCGATGGTGAGAAACAGAAGCAGCAAGGAAACAGTTGAAATTGATGTCTTACTTTCATAGGCTCTTAAACCTGTGTGGTTGGCATAAAAAAAAGAATACATGCCCAGCCTTAGGTCAGCAGTATTCTGCAGCTGAATCATAAATCTATGGTGCTGACAATGAACTTCCTGACCTCCGCTAGCCTTCCTCCCGTGGGAGGCCTCCTTTTCAAGGCATGTTATCTGAAAAGGAGAAGACTTTAGAGTGACCCGGGGTACCCTGTCCCTCCTCTCCAGCATGACCAGTTCTGTAAGCTTTGTTAAGTTGCTGATCCACATTTACCTCTCAGAACAGGACCAGGGGACATTTTTGTGCAAGAGCTGCCAAGAGAGGTTTTTCCTTTCCACCGTCAGATTGAACCTTGTCACTACACAGCTGCCATACACTTGGAAAGCTGTTCTTCTGTCCACCCCAGGGATGAGCAATCTTGGCCCAAGGTGATAACCTGCTCCAGAAGCCCAATTTAGTTCATGATATCCTTTACACACAAGCCTATGGCCTTTCCATATCACAGTGGCTGCTTCATCTGTCCTTCCTCATCCCCTTGCATACACACTACGGACAACATGGATATTCCTCCATTCAACAAAATAGTTATTGGGGAAATATTTGCCAACTATTTGCTAAGTTTATTTCTAGGCACTGAGCCTAGCATACACGCGGGCTCAGTCGATAAGTTGTGTCCAACTCTTTGCAACCCCATGGACTGTCGCCCACCAGGCTCCTCTGTCTATGGAATTTTTCAGGCAAGAATACTGGAGTAGGTTGCCATGTCCTTCTCCAACTGAGCATAGAGTAGTGAACAAAAACAGTCAAATGTCTTGACTTTGTATTCTAGTGATGATGGGGAGCACAGATATAAAGAAAATAAATGTCTGGTTTGTGAGATGGTATGTATTTGTTTGCGATTGCTGCTGTAACAAGTTGTTGCAAGCTTAGCAGCTTAAAATAACACAAACTAATTTTCTTACAGGCAGAAGTCCAATGTGGGTCTCACTGGGCTAACATAAAGTAGCTGACAGGGCTATGATTCTATCCGGAGGATCTCAGAGAGGACTCGTTTTCTTGCCTTTTCTACCTTCTAGAGGCTGCTGCGTTCTTTGGTTTGTGACCCTCCTCCACCCTCTCCGATGCCTGAAATGATAAAATGACTCTTTCCCTACTGTGCCACTCTGACCTTCTGCCTTTCTTCCACTTTTAGGGCCCTTTGATTACAAAAAACCCCCAACCAAACAACCAACCAACCAACCAACCAACCAAAAAACCCCCCAAAAATGCATCCGCGCAATGAGAGGAAAAGTAGGGCATGTTATCAGATGGGCGTGGTTACTTGTACTGGAAAACTTGAAGTTTCCTTCATTTTCCCATGAAATAGGAAGTGGCGGTGGAAGAGGAGCACTGGATGGTTGAGAGGATGTTCGGGAGAGAGAGGGAGAGAGTGGGCTGAGGAAACGCCCTGGGCTTGCCAGGCAACATGAAAGGCCGCTTACAGAGGGGTGGTATGGGGCAGGTGTTTTACTGATGTATCATTAGGGAAGCACAGTTCCTGTCCTTCAGCAGACTGGCTAGTCAGGTTTCTTACATTCAAAGAGCAGAAGGTCTTTCAACTAGTTAAGCAGAAAGGAAATTTATTAATTTGTGTTTAGCCTTTATGGCATCTGGTCCCATCACTTCACAGCAAATAGATGGGGAAACAGTGGAAACAGTGGCTGACTTTATTTTTCTAGGCTCCAAAATCACTGCAGATGGTGATTGCCGTCATGAAATTAAAAGACACTTACTCCTTGGAAGGAATGTTATGACCAACCTAGACAGCATATTAAAAAGCATTGCTTTGCCAACAAAGGTCCGTCTAGTTAAGGCTATGGTTTTTCCAGTGGTTATGTATGGATCTGAGAATTGGACTATAAAGAAAGCTGAGCACTGAAGAATTGATGCTTTTGAACTGTGGGTGTTGGAGAAGACTCTTGAGAGTCCCTTGGACTGCAAGGAGATCCAACTAGTCCATTCTAAAGGAGATCTTTCCTGGGTGTTCATTGGAAGGACTGATGTTGAAGCTGAAACTCCAATACTTTGGCCAACTCATGAGAAGAGGTGACTCATTTGAAAAGACCCTGATATTGGGAAAGATGGAGGACAGGAGGAGAAGGGGACGACAGAGGATGAGATGGTTGGATGGCATCACCAACTCAATGGACATGGGTTTGGGTGGACTCCAGCAGTTGGTGATGGACAGGGAGGCCTGGCGTGCTGCGGTTCATGGGGTTGCAAAGAGTTGGACATGACTGAGTGACTGAACTGAACTGAACTGATTGTTTGTTAATTTATTAAAGCATGATGAGGAAGAATCTCCAAGAAAGTGAAGATCAAGTTTGGGGGCCTTGCCAGCACGCCAGCAAAAACTCCACTGCTGCTGTCACTAAGTGAGGATGCCTTGGAGTGCATGTACCTCACACACTCTGGACACCAGACCCTTTGCCACGGCTGCCCCCTCAAGCCGGACACTTATGCCAATGCCAGGATCCACTTCTTTGTATTGCTCTGGAGAGGTGTGTCTGCTTGGTAGAGACACTTAGGTGCAAGGGTGGGTGGGAGAGTGAATTTCTGGTTTCTACTTAAGGAGAAGGGCTTGAACTGGGTGAATTTTGCTCATCGGAGGAAAACTGTTCAAAAGATGTCAGGCTATCACCAAGCATGAGAAACTGTCCAGGATAGCAGTTAATGTTTTATTTTATCTATTTATTTTGAACATTTAGACATCAGACCCTTTTACTTAAATTCAAAGGCTTCCATTGGAAAGTGTGGCTGGAAGCTGCCATGTACTATGCTTACTATTTCACTGTGGCAATGATATCTGGATTGACTTTTTACTTGTTTACTTTTGGCTGCACTGGGTCTTCGTTGCAGTTCATGGGCTCTTCCTTGCCGCACTGGGCTCTGTAGTTGCGACTTCAGGGCGCTAGAGCACAGGTTCAGTAGTTGCGGGGCATGCGGTTAGTTGCCCTGCAGCACGTGGGATCTTCCCCAAGGATTGAACCCGCGTCTCCTGCATTGGCAGGCAATTCTTAGCCACTGGACCACCACCAGAGATGTCCCAAGGAATCTCTTGCTGCTGCTGCTGCTGCTGCTGCTGTGAAGTCGCTTCAGTCGTGTCTGACTCTGTGTGACCCCCTAGACGGCAACCCACCAGGCTTCTCTGTCCCTGGGATTCTCCAGGCAAGAATACTGGAGTGGGTTGCCATTTCCTTTTCCAAAGGAATCTCTTCAGTTCAGTTCAGTTCAGTCACTCAGTCGTGTCCGACTCTTTGCGACCCCATGAATCGCAGCACGCCAGGCCTCCCAGTCCATCACCAACTCCCGGAGTTCACTCAGACTCACGATCATCGAGTCTGTGATGCCATCCAGCCATCTCATCCTCTGTCGTCCCCTTCTCCTCCTACCCCCAATCCCTCCCAGCATCAGAGTCTTTTCCAGTGAGTCAACTGTTCCCATGAGGTGGCCAAAGTACTGGAGTTTCAGCTTTAGCATCATTCCTTCCAAAGAAGTCCCAGGGCTGATCTCCTTCAGAATGGACTGGTTGGATCTCCTTGAAGTCCAAGGGACTCTCAAGAGTCTTCTCCAACACCACAGTTCAAAAGCATCAATTCTTCGGCACTCAGCCTTCTTCACAGTCCAACTCTCGCATCCATACGTGACCACAGGAAAAACCATAGCCTTGACTGGACGGACCTTAGTCGGCAAAGTAATGTCTCTGCTTTTGAATATGCTATCTAGGTTGGTCATAACTTTTCTTCCAAGGAATAAGCGTCTTTTAATTTCATGGCTGCAGTCACCATCTGCAGTGATTTTGGAGCCCCCCCAAAATAAAGTCTGACACGGTTTCCACTGTTTCCCCATCTATTTCCCATGAATCTCTTAAACACCTCCATTTCTAGCAGTTTGTTTTCTAAAAATTTGTGTATGCATTTAAAAGAACACTCGTGTGAAAGGATACCAAACAAGCAGGAAATCAGGAAATGAGTCAAAGTTGCCTTTCCTTTATCATCTACTCCATAGTGAGAAGTGACCTGGAAACTCTAGCCTTTGTGGTTTGTAAGAATTATAACATTTGAATTTCCTTCTTGTTGTTGACTTCAGGTTAAACCCTCTTTTCCCCAGATTTTATTTACATCTCCGTATATCTATGACATCGTCATTGTAACTCCCAGAAACCTCAGACATCAGGTTTTTTCAGGTGCTGGACATGAATACCTTTTATCCTAAAGACTTAAGGATGGTAGTGGACCAAGGGTTTCTGACTAATGTTCCAGGGGCCAAATGACTGGTTAGGTAGAGAAGCTGGCTTTACTGCCACGTTGAGCTGCTCCTGGCCATGGAGGATGGGGTGGTGCCTACTACCATAGGTGTGGTTGCAGCCTGCCTTGTTAAATGACCACACTCCAAGGTCAGTTTCTGTTTTTTGTGTTTTTTTTTTTTTTGTGATTCAGAAATTCCCTGTGATTCATCTAATTAGCAAATAAATAAACTCAGGGGATACTCATGCCAAGCATGCTCACAGGAGACTAATCTACAAACCATTCACATTTATTCATTGAACAACAATTTACTGAATGCCTGTTCTGTGCAAGGGGCCACCAATGTAGTCACTGCTCTCCTAATGTTTAAATTTACTAAGAAATGAGACAATGATAACGTCCATTTTCGACAGTGGTGGTAGTGATGGAAAGGCAGGAGAAGAAGAGGGACTCAAGATAAATTTAGGCAGCTGAGTCTACAGCACTTGCTGATGCGGAGGCTGAGAGATGCAGAGAGAAACAAGTGTGGAGGAGAAAGCCAGATGCTCATGTCTTAATGTTCATTGGAATATGAAAGTGAAAGTGTCAATCAGTCAGTTGTGCCTGACTCTTTATAAGCCCACCAGTCTCCTCTGTCCATGGGATTCTCTAGGCAAGAATGTTGCAGAAAAGAAGCCAAGAAAAGACTGCATATTAGAACTGGTTCTTTGACTTGCTTTTCATTGCTTTTGTTATTATAATCATACAGAACAGCCTGTCTCAGAGAATCCTGCCCCTCTAGTAAACTAAAGTGCCTTTTTTCAGAGCGCTATCCACCAGTAGATGGCAAGGAAGAAATTAGCACATCCCTTGCCTGAGGCTTGTCATTCTAGAAGATGTTTGCAAGATTAATGGCCTTTTTACTTTGCTTCCTCATCTCGCCCCATCTCTTATCTATAAAAGAACCTGGCATCCAGATCCCAACAAGATGGTAATTTTGAGGCACTAGCCTGCCATCTTCTCAGTCAGCTGGTTCCCTGATTAAAGTCTCTTCCTTGCCTCAAACTCTGGTCTCTAGGATTCATTGGCCCATTGTGTGGTGAGCAGATAGAGTTTGGACTCAGTAACAAGAATACTGGAGTGGGCAGCCATGCTCTTCTCCAGGGGATCCTCCCAACCCAGGGATCAAACCCAGGTCTCCTGCACTGCAGGCAGATTCTTTACTGTCTGAGGCACCAGGGAAATAAGGCCCTAAATATTCAGGTCCCCACATATACCTCCATCATCATCATAAATCATCATATTATAATCTCTGTAAGTTTCATTTGATTTTTCTCCACTGCAAAGCTTAGCCTGGAAGATTCTTTCTGCCTGTAAACAACTCTCTGCACCCTACACAGCCAGTCAATGATGCTCATCTTCCAAATTCCAGTTTAAAAGTCCCTTCTAAGGGGAGAATGTCCCTGCTTCGCAGAGGAAGGCCAGTTCATCCCATCATATATTGCTGTAGTATCTTGCTTTTCCCCTTTTAACCATGCATCTCACTTTTGATTCCTTCTTTTGTTTCTGTTCTTCCTGCTTGATTGTGAAGATTTATTTATTTACTTACTTTTGTTATTTAAAACATAGAATGTACCCCCTCACTGGAGTATAAATTTCATGCTTACTTCCAGTTCCTAGTGTGTGGTCCACGGTCTGCCATAGTGTTTGAGAATGTTTATTAAACATAAAGAAAGAAACATACAGATTTTCTATATCTTAAAAAACTTTTTAAACTATAGGCAAAAAGAAGAAGGTAAGAAATAAATAACCAGGACTAGTTATCTTTTTTTTTTTCTCTAAACACAACTTGCTTAGATAACAAAGTATTTTATATGTCATCTTTTTATCAATTCCATGGAGGCTGAAATCTTCTCTCTCTGTCCTCATTATTACATCAGTAGTGTCCTTTCTTCCCTTGGACATACATATCCATAACAGAATTATAGAATTCATAAGTTATGGGGACTCCCCTGAGGGCCCAGTAGTTAGAACTCTACGCTTCCACTCCATGAGGCATGGGTTTGATCCCCGGCCTGTGAACTAAGATTCTTCAAGATGCCTGGGACAGCCAAAAAATTAAAAAAAAGAAAAAAAGAAGAAGAATTCATAAGTTAAAGATAACTTTTTGAAAGATTAAATTTTGCATTGCTAGCTTCCTGATGAGAATAGAGCACTGTGTTAGAGGGAGCTTTCTCCAAAATAGACTACAGGGTATGTAGCTCCTGGGAAGAGCTTGAGCAGAAACTGATTAAGAACAGATTCTTGTTTGAATGAAAAGCTTGTGTTACTTTGGTCCAGGAGCCACCTCTATCCTCACAAGCTCTTACCCTGCAGCAGCCCATGTCACTGGCCTGTTGAAGGCTTCCCTGTGGTCCCCACACCCTTCCCTTATCCACCAGGTGCAGGAGTGGCCGTGCCTGGGAGCCCAGTATACTTTTAGAGGCCCACATAAAGGTTTCATTTCTTTTAAAATATCAAATGAAAAAGATAACTTTTAAGACAAAGAAAATATTTTAATATATAATATTAACATGTTTATGTTAATGCAGCCATAAACTATAGTTTTCAATATGTATTTTTGTGTGTGTAGAGGAAAGGCCTGGAAAACCTTTCGGAGGGAGAGGGATAAATTAGGACTGTAGGATTTACAGATACAGGGGAAGGAGAGGGTGGGATGAATTGAGTAGGTAGCATTGACGTATATATACTATCATGTGTAAAACAGATAGCTAGAGGGAAGCTGCTGTGTGTAACACAGAAAACTCAGCCTGGTGCTCTGTGGTGACCTAGAGGGGTGGGAAGCGGGTGGGCAGGAAATAGAGGTTCAAGAGAGAGGGGATATATATATATGTGTGTGTTTGTGTATAATGATGACTGATTCAAGTTGTTGTATGGCAGAAACCAACATACATTGTAAAGCAGTTTCCCTCCAATTAAAAAAAAAAACCATATACATGCTGCTATGTATAAAACAGGATAAACAACAAGGATCTACTGTATGGCATGGGGAGCTAGAGTCAATATCTTATAATAACCTACAATGGAAAAGAATCTAAAAATGAATATATATATATATGCATATAAAACTGAATCACTTTGTTGTATACTTGAAACTAACCCAAGATTGTAAGCTATCTGTACTTCAACAAAAAAAATTGAAAGCAAAGAAAAAACCTCTCCGGGGGAATGGAGGTGGGGTCAGTCACTTTGACCTCTCCTCCTGGAGCCAGTGTATTGTTTCAGGGCTGCTTTGCTCCTTATTCTGAGTGTTTATTTGGATTTCCTCTTTAACGTTTCTCATTGTTCTGAAAGTACAGGATATGACACGGTTCAGTTACTAGAACGGACCTCTATTAATTCCATGACCAGAATGTAGTAGGAATAGTCAAAAGCCCACAGTCCTCTTGATTGGACCCGCCTGTGCTCACCCTGTTGATCTGGCATGAACTCTGTCATCAAGGTGGGTGTTGGCACCAGAGGAAGTTTGAAAAAGAGCCCAAGTCTGAATTATCCAAGAACACACAGAAGTGTACATGCATATGTATGGCTGAATCCCTTAGTTGTCCACCTGAAACTATCACAACATTGTTAATCAGCTATACTCCAATACAAACTAAAAAGTTAAAAAAAAATAACACATAGAAGCGCTTTTCCCTTGGGTAAAGTGGGCAGAATTTGCTATGATAATAGCAGCTTGTTGATTTGAAACCGTTTCCCTTTAGAGGAGCCCCAGAGAAGACCCTGATGCCGGGAAGGATTGAAAGCAAGAGTAGAACGAGGTGGAAGACGATGAGGTGGTTAGAATCACTGACTCAATGAACATGAGCTTGAGCAAACTCTGGAAGATATTGAAGGACAGGGAAGCCTAGTGTGTTGCAGTTGATGAGGTCGAAAATAGTCTGACGCAACTTAGCAACTGAACAAGAGCCCCAGAAATCTTGTGTGATTTTTGTTGTTGTTGTTTCTGTAACACATTTTAACAAAACTTGGATAACTTTAGACCCTGTATTATATACAGTCCTCTCAATCATTTCCATCTGGGTCCCCTTTCCAGGCCTCTTTGCTCTGCTGTCTTGAACTTTCCAATCCGGTCTTCCACCTTCTCCCAGAACTTTTAATTCCATTCCATTCTCCTATGTGAAATCAGAGCATAAGCCTCAGGGAAGCAAAGTAAATCCTTCTCTTTTTGCTTTTACAGAAAAGTCTGTATGGCAGAGGAATTCTGTGCTGGGAAAAGTTGCTTGTGATCATGGAAAATGATGTTTCTGAAAGTCTCTTCTTCAACAAACGAAGGTGTCAGCACTGCAGCAAAGGGTCCCAGGTCCCAGGTCCTAGCCTGTCTCATACTCAGGTGGATTTTGTTTTTTTCATAATAGGAGGAGTGTTGCCGGCCAAAATCTAGGCCTTCTCTGCCCGTCGAAGCCGAATAAAAAAATACAAAGACAGAATTTGGAAGAAATAGAAAGGTGGCTTTAATTCTCAGCCAGCGGAGAGGGGAACACAGTAGATTCTTGTCTCAAAAACTGTGCCCCCCTCCATGAGGAGTCTAGAGCTTCTATAAGAGGAGGGCTCCCGGTCAGGAGTTGGCAATGGGGAACAAGGGTATTAGGATCTTGACTTCTTCCTCTTGCATTGTTTCAATGACAGTCATAGGCTGGCATCAGTAACCCAGTAATTGAATCTGGCATTTCGGTGTCTCTGCTGCCTTCTTTCTGATATGTAAAGAGAAGAACTATAAGGGGAAGAGTGTTGTAAGGGTAAACACCAGATACAGGATTTATTTAGCACAGAGTCAAATGAAAGCCTGTCCGACTCTTTGTGATCCCATGGACTATACAGTCCGTGGAATTCTCCAGGCCAGAATACTGGAGTGAGTGAAAATGAAAGTGAAGTTGCTCAGACGTGTCCGACTCTTTGTGACCCCACGGGCTGTAGCCTACTAGGCTCCCCCGTCCATGGGATTTTCCAGGCAAGACAACTGGAGTGGATTGCCATTTGCTTCTCCAGGGGATCTTCCCAACCCAAGGATCGAACCCAAGTCTCCCGCGTTGCCAGCAGATTCTTTATCAGCTGAGCCACAAGAGAAGGCCAAGAATAATCGAGTGGGTAGCCTATCCCTTCTCCAGCAGACCTTCCCCACCCAGGATTCCAACCGGGGTCTCCTGGATTGCAGGCGGATTCTTTACCAATTGAGCTATCAGGGAAGTCCAGCTGCCTGCAACGCGGGAGACCTGGGTTCAATCCCTGGGTCCAGAAGAGCCCCTGGAGAAGGGAATCGCAACCCACTCCAGTATTCTTGCCTGGAAAATCCCATGGACAGAGTAACCTGGCAGGCTGCAGTCCACGGGGTCGCGGAGAGTCAGACATGACCTAGCGACTGAAAAACAAAAGGAGGGCAGACCCTGGTCATCAAGTCCTGCTTTTGGCTCAGTTCCACAAGTTCTAACGTTTATATTCATCCCCCCCCCCCTTTTTTTTTTTAATATGTACCTGTTCGCGAAGCCCCGCCTGCCAGGCCGGCTGGTGCAAAGTCCCGGGCAAACCCGCAGCGGGGCGCCCACAACACACCGCCGCAGCTGGAGAGAGCTAAAACTACATTTCCCAGAATCCTGCGTCCGCCGACCCACTTCCGGAGTTCGCGGACGGCATGGCGGCCTCCGTGGAGCACGATTCCCGGGAAAGCATGGATGCGCCCCAGACGGCGGTGGAGGTGGAAGAAACGAAAACATTTAAAGACCTGGTAAGAGTGGATGATGCCAGCTTCCCTTTGTTCCTCCGGCGCCAGGCGCGGGCAGAGTCCGGTTGCCTTCCATCAGGCCTGTGGTGTGCGGAAGCAGCCGGGGCCTAGCTCAGGTTTCCCCCGGGGTACCCGAGGCTCAGGTTCGGGACGAGGGCCCACCCTCAACTCCGAGTTTGGGTGGTGGGAGGGAGGCCGGGCCCTGGAGCCCCATTTGCCCATTTCAGCCCCACTTGGGGGGGGGGGCAACGCTGTGTTTGTGCAGGATATTGTCCAGTGCGACCTATCCTATTTGGGTTTAGGATTTGATGAGTCGGGTTTGAATTCTGACCCATAACTAGTTGCAAGTTATCTCGGTGCCTGACCTTCCACCTCTGTAAATTGAGGATTATGCGAAGTATCTCATAGAACTGTGAAGATTAAATGAAGTAACCCACGTAAAGAACTTGTCTTGGTCCCTGGTGAGTGTAGAGTGATGACAGCCTTGAGTTACTGTCCCAGTACTCAAAGTTAAGGAGAAGACTAAGTCGGTTCAGTTCAGTCGCTCCGTGGTGTCCGACTCATTGCGACCCCATGGATTGCAGCATGCCAGGCTTCCCTGTCCATCACCAACTCCCGGTGTCTACTCAGACTCATGTCGTCTGCTTCTCCTCCCGCCTTCAATCTTTCCCAGCATGAGGGTCTTTTCCAATGAATCAGTTCTTTGCATCAGGTGGCCAACGTATTGGCGTTTCAGCTTCAGTATCAGTTCTTCCAGTGAGTATTCAGGACTGATTTCCTTTAGGATGGACTGATTGGATCTCCTTGCAGTCCAAGGGACTCTCAAGAGTCTTCTCCAACACCACAGTTCAAGAGCATCGATTCTTTGGCTCTCAGCTTTCTTTATAGTCCAACTCTCACATCCATACATGATCGCTGGAAAAACCATAGCTTTGACTAGATGTACCTTTGTTGGCAAAGTAATGTCTCTGCTTTTTAATATGCTGTCTAGGTTAGTTATAACTTTTCTTCCAAGGAGTAAGCGTCTTTTAATTTCATGGCTGCAGTCACCATCTGCAATAAATACCTTTTGAATCAAAATGATCCAAAGATGCACGTGTCACCAGCAAGGCTGCCCTAACAGTCCTTTAGTTGTGTGGGAGGCGAGTGTGTTGTTCTTTGCTAAACTGTGTTTTTCTGAATTCTAAGGGTGTGACAGATGTGTTGTGTGAAGCTTGTGACCAGTTGGGGTGGACAAAGCCCACAAAGATCCAGATTGAAGCTATTCCTTTGGCCTTACAAGGTAGGTTGAAATTGAGTATGTGGTCTGTTTCAGGTTCAGTGTAAAGTTTCTCATACTCAGTTAAATACTTAACCACGTTTGAGAGCTATTGCTTTGCCTACTTCAAGTGAAATAAAGTATGGTCAGTAAAGATAAAAAGTTTGTGGCTTTTTGCCTTTTTAAAAAGTAATTCTGCGGTGTTAATGAGCTTACTTTCTGCAGGGTGGTTTGTTGGCTTTTGTCTTTCCAGCATTTCTTTCTCAGTTTCTTCTGGTTCTTTTCCTTTGCCTTGCAGTGTTAATTCTATCTTCATCCTTTTTTACCCTCACTGTAAAACTCTACTCTCATCCAGTCCTGAAGCTTTAATGCTGTCTGCATCAGTGAGTTTCAGCCAGTGCTCATTAGAATCACCTGTGGATCTTTTAAAACTCTAGTGATTTCTGGGCTCCAGCCTAGACCTTCTGAATTGGAATTTCCAGGTGTGGGACCTAGGCATATATAGATATAAAACTTCATGGTTTACTCTGATGTGTCGGCCCCTGGGGGAGCACCACTGGTCCGATGCTCTTACCTGCTACGTCTGTATTTCTAGCCCATATTTTTTTGGATGAACTCCAAATAAGTTTGTCCAACTGGTTTTTGGATACTTCTTTCCAGGCTTACTGCAGAAATCTCAAGTTCCCTGTATCCAAACCAGAGTCTTTATTTTTCTCACCAGAACTAATTTCTCTGTCACCTGTATCTCAGTTTATGGCCTTTGAGTTTCCCCAGGTAGAAACCTCTGTGCCAGTCGGATTTTCTTTCATTACTTTCTGTCTTTTATTTTTATTTTATTGAAATGTAGTTGATTTACAGTGACTGTTCATTTTTGTTTTGTTACTCTCTGTCTCTCACTTCACCTGGCCTCTGTTCAGGCTACCATCATAACTCCCCTCAAATCCTCACTGAGGTCTCATTTTCCTGTGGGATCCCCATTTTGACCCTTGAGGTCACTTTAGAGTGTAAGGAAGAGCATCACGTTCAAGTTGCGTCAGGGAAAATTTCTAGGTGAGGAATCCTTAGCAATCAAGTGTGGCGATCATTACTTGAAGGAAACCTTTCTCCCTGGTGCTGGGACATTGATTCAGTGTCCCAGCCTCTGGCCCTGGCCAAAGATTGCTGCCTTGGGGGCTATAGCAAACTTAGAGACAGTGGTTTTGGCTTGGGAATTAATTGCCAAATCTTCTCAGTTATGGCTTGACTGGCAATAATAGACCATTCTTATGGAATTACTTCTGGCATTCTTCCCTCAGAAGGAGCAGTACAGACAGTGATTACTGTTAAGCTCCTTGGTTTCTCCTTATGCCATCAGGCCTGGGGTTTATCTTCGAGTCATGTCATGTCATGTGTTAGTCGCTCAGTCGTGTTGGACAATTTGTGACCCCTGGACTGTAGCCCACCAGGCTCCTCTGTCCATGGGATTTTTCCAGGCAGGAGTACTGGAGTGGGTTGCCATTTCCTTCTCCAGGGGATCTTCCCAACCCAGGGATCGAACCCAGCTCTCCCATATTGCAGGCAGCTTCTTTACCATCTGAGTCACCAGGGAAGTCTTAAAGAGTGTTGATACTTAAAGGTCATGATATTCCCTGCCTAAAATCCTTCAGTTCCTCAGTCTTTTTTTTTTTTTTTCAGTTCCTCAATCTTAAAGGGAGACATCCAAACTCCTTAGCATGGCTGTGGGTTTCCTCATTCTTCCCCCTTTTCCCCTTTGACTTCTGTGTTCTGGCTATGTTGTATTTTTCCCTCTCCTTACTCATTCTGTGTTCTTTAAAGCCTCTTTCCTCACACAAGACTGTCCTTTCTTTGCTGACCTCCAGATTTAATTTGCTTGTCACCTCTGTTAGCCTTTCCTGACTCCTCCAAGCAGTAAGTTACTCCTTCCTTTTGCACCCTGTCCTACAGGGACCTATCATATTATTATGTATTGTGTATTTTGCCTCTGGATTTTGAGCTTATTCAGCACAGAGACCATGTCTTCTGTCTGATCAACCTCCTCCTCCCCTCAATTCATCAAATGTTTATTCATGGTCTGTGTTGTGCCCAGCATTTAGTTATATTTCCACCAATATGGGAATGGTGCAGAGAGCATTTCTCTGCTATTATGGATATGCTTTGTCTTCTAGGTCGTGATATCATTGGGCTGGCAGAAACTGGCTCTGGGAAAACCGGCGCCTTTGCTCTGCCCATTCTCAACGCATTGCTGGAGACACCCCAGCGTCTGTTTGCCTTAGTTCTCACCCCTACTCGGGAGCTGGCTTTTCAGATCTCAGAGCAGTTTGAAGCCCTGGGGTCTTCTATTGGGGTGCAGTGTGGTAAGTGTTGGGAGGAAAGGACTCTTCACAGTTTCTTCACAGGTTGAGCATGAATGTGAAAGGGAATGAAAGGAAGTGTTGATATAAGTTCACTGGCCTAAAGAGCTGACTGGGTATTTTAGCTTTGCGGAAAGTTGTTGTTGTAAGGGAAGATAAATGAAAGTGGAAATCTGGCATTGGCTTTAAAAGATGTCCACTGCATTATGGAAACAAAATTAAGGATCTCTTTTTAATATTCTTTTTATTTCTGTAGCTGTCATTGTAGGTGGAATTGATTCAATGTCCCAATCTCTGGCCCTGGCCAAAAAACCACATGTAGTGATAGGTGAGTAATTGACACCGGTAAAAGGTGCTGGTGAGAATGAATTTCAGAAAAATATACTGATGCTATGTGTAATTTATTTGTGCGGAAAGTGTTCGAAGAGTGACTGTCTGTAACCCTGTTTAATGTTTTTTTTTTTTTTTTTTTTCATTTCTGGAATTCTGATTAGGAGGGGGAGGTCACTCCCTTTCTGTCCTTTTTCTTAAACATGTCCTCAACCTTTCTTGTTAGCAACTCCTGGCCGACTGATTGACCACTTGGAAAATACGAAAGGTTTCAACTTAAGAGCCCTCAAGTACTTGGTCATGGATGAAGCAGACCGAATCTTGAATATGGATTTTGAGACAGAGGTGAGCTCTTACATCTTTCGTCCTCTTAGAACTTCTCAGGTGCCCCGTTTCAAAGTCTGATTCATAGCTCACTTGCTTTTTGGAGCACTTAGCATTGTCAGTTAATTTAACATATCTGCTGTTTTTCTTTTTTATTGGAAGATGGTTGATTTACAATATTATATTGCTTTTAGGAGTACAACGTAGTGCTTCAGGATTTTTGTAGATTATGCTCCATATACTCCATTTAAGATTATTACAGAATAATGACTCTGTGTCCCTGTGCTGGTACAAGATATCCTTGTTGCTTTTAAATTTAATTAATTTTGAAATTGAAGCGTTATTGATTCACAGCGTTTCTGGTATATAGCAAAGTGATCCAGTTACACAGATATCTATGTGGGAATATGTGTGTGTATATGTTCTTTTCCCCATTCTGTTCCATTATAGTTTCTTACAAGATATTGAAAATAGTTCCCTGTCCTATATAATAGGACCTTGTTGTTTATTTACTTTATACACAGTATTTTGCATCTGCCAATCCCAAACTATTAATTTATCTCCCCCGCTTCCTCTTGGTAACCTTAAGTTTGTTTTCTATGTCTGTGAATCTGTTTCATAAATAAGTTAATTTGTACTGTTTTTTAGATTCCACATGTAAGTGATGTCATAGGATATTTGTCTTTGTCTGACTTCACTTAGGATAATAATCTCTAGGTCTGTCCGTGTTGTTCCAGATGGCATTGTTTCATTTTTAATGTCTGAGTACTATTATATTGTATAATGTACCACCGCTTTATCCCTCAGGCTATTGTAAATAGTCTCAGCATCCTCTTTAGTATATAGTCTGACTTTTGAAGGGGAGATAGATTAGGAATTTAGGATTAACATATACAGACTATTATATATAAAGCAAACAATAGGACCTACGGGATAGCACATGGAATGGTATTCAGTATTTTGTAATAACCTGTGCTGGGGGGGCTTCCCTGGTGGTTCAGACAATAAAGAATCTGCCTGCAATGTAGGAAACATGAGTTTGATCCCTGTGTTGGGAAGATCCCCTGTACAGGGGAATGGCAACCTACTCCAGTATTTTTGCCTGGAGAATTCTATGGACAGAGGAGCCTGGCAGGCTACAGTCTATGGGGCCACAAAGAGTCAGACACATGAATAACACACACCCACACATACACATAGTGGAAAAAAATCTGAAAAAGAGTATATATATGTGAATCACTTTGCTGTCCACTTGAAACGGTGTAAATCAACTGTACTTCAATTAAAAAACAAATAGTTGGGCAAAAAGCCTATATATTATATGTAGTCTGACTTTGATTTTAGAGATAAGAAATATCAAAACCAGATTTTCTTTTCCATTTCATTTGATTTCAACCTTTTCTATCTTTTCTCTGATAAGAAGTTCTTTATAACTTACTTAGTTGATTAATGCTTATTCTTTCCTTTTCTCTTAGATTAGCTATACTGTACTGATTTAAAATGTTCTTTTCTCTGATTAGCATTATTTTTTATAGCATCAGGTGTGCTACCTGATAGTATATATTCAGTAAGTTTTAGCTGAATTGAATCAAAGGTTTGAGTTCCCAGATCCCCACTGTGATGTATTTAGTTTGTGATCCCTTATCTCCTTCACAAAATACATTTGCACGTTTCCAGTGTAAATGTCATGTTGGTATCCTTTGCTCTTTCTGCCTTAGGTTGACAAGATCCTCAAAGTGATTCCCCGAGATCGGAAAACGTTTCTCTTCTCTGCTACGATGACCAAGAAGGTGAACTTTTCTAGGACTTCTCTTTTCTTCTTTATAAGAACTGATAAGTAGAAACAGTCCTGGTAACAAGAATAAAAACCGAGGACTTAGGAGTCAACGTACTAATCTAGGTGTCCTTTCTCCAGGTGCAAAAACTTCAGCGAGCGGCGCTAAAGAACCCTGTGAAATGCGCCGTCTCCTCCAAGTACCAGACGGTTGAGAAGTTGCAGCAGTATTATCTTTTCATTCCTTCCAAGTTCAAGGTAGAGTGTTTGCTCTGATCATTCCTGCCTCTCCCTCCCCTCCTTCACCACAGTGTCTGAAAGTGTCAGCTCTTGATTAGCTACGTGCTGTTTGTTTTAGAGCTCATGCCGTGTTTACATATATCACTGATAACGCGGAGCATTCCGGGAATTCACAATGTATTAAACCAGAGTAATGAAGTCGTGATATAATCCCTTCCTAACCCCATCCTTGAGGTAGTTTTTCTTTGGTCTGCTTATTATGTGGCTTTTTTGTGGGCAGTGGACCCTAGTCTTGACTTCTGATGTAAGGGCTTTGCGTGCTTGCTGAGCCCAGATTGCCTTATGCTTGGTGTCAGGCTGTGTGTGTTACTCATGGTTCCCAGAGATGATAATGATAAAGCTGATGAAGGGGCGCAGGGCTGCCAGCTGAGGGTCTGGGTAATTGAGAAGCAGCTAGAGGCTTAGTCTTTTATGTAGTTTGTATGCCCAGGACTCTGACTTTCTTCCAGGTTCAGTTACATATATTGTTTTGGCTTTGTGACTTAGGATACCTACCTGGTTTATATTCTGAACGAGTTGGCTGGGAACTCCTTTATGATATTCTGCAGCACCTGTAACAACACTCAGAGGACAGCTCTGCTACTCCGAAATCTTGGATTCACCGCCATTCCCCTCCACGGACAGATGAGTCAGGTAACTATTCTTCAGCATCATTAGTGAGAAAGATAAACCTCACGGCAGGAGGTTTCTGCAGTAGCAGCATGTGACACCAATGCGTCTTTCCGGAGTTGTCCTGGTGTTACGGTCTTTAAAGTGTTGCTGTCAATGCTGCTTCCTCCTTTCAGGATAGCAGGAGGCTCCAGTTAGAATATTCCACACGTGGTTGTCTGGTATGGAAGCTGCAGAGTTGATTTATTCAGCCTGTGTGCGTGCTAAGTTGCTTCAGCTGTGTCAGACTCTGTGTTACCCCATGGATGGTAGCCTTCCAACTCCTCTGTTGGTGGGATTCTCCAGGCAAGAGTACTGGAATGGGTTGCCATGCCAGGGGTCCTGGAGGAGGTCTCTTACATCTCCTGCGTTGGCAGGCAGGTTCCTTACCACTAGCACCACCTGGGAAGCCCGATTTGTTCAGCCCTTGTGGTAAATTATTTCCCAGTTACCTTTCTGTCATGTTTGACAATGTTTTATGTTAGTATTTTCTAGTTTTAGTCTTAGACCTTTTTTTTTTTTTTTTTTGCTTTCATGTTTCCTTTTGACTTGTGAAGCCCAGTTAGACTGAAGGGGAAACATCATTTTAAAACTTTCTTTCTTGGTTCTTGTATCTATTTAATGTGTCTAGTTTGTGTGTCTTGGATTTCCAAGATTCCTTAGATTTTCAAGATGGAAATTCTTTCCATTTCTTTTCATTGTTTCAGAGCAAGCGCCTGGGATCCCTTAATAAATTTAAGGCAAAGGCTCGTTCCATTCTTCTAGCAACTGATGTTGCAAGCCGCGGTTTGGACATACCCCATGTGGATGTAGTGGTTAACTTTGACATTCCTACCCATTCCAAGGTGAGTCTTATTGCTGACCTGATTTTCTCACCCAAAATATTTTTCGTTTCTTTCTCTTTCTTTTCCTTTCTCCTTCCCATCTCCTTTCCTTTCTTCCTCTCTAATTCTCTCTCCCCGCTTTCTTTTCTTTTTTTTTTTGAATTGAGGTGTAATTGACATGTAACACTGTATTAGTTTAGGTATAAAATGTGATGATTCAGTATTTGTATATATTGCAAAATGGCCACAAAAGTCCAGGTAGCATCTGTCACCATTCATACTTGCACTTTTTTTTTCTTTTGATGAGAACTTCTAAGATATTTTCCCTTAGCAACTTTCAAATGTGCAGTACCGTGTTTTTAACTCTTGTCCGCAAGTTGTGCATTACATCCCCATGACTTACTTATTTTATAACTGAAATTTGTACCTTTTGACCTCTTTCACCCATTTTACAAACACCCATCCTGCCTCTGGCCACCATCAAACCTGTTTTCCGTATCTGTGAGCTCAGTTTTTTGTTGTTGTTAGATTTCACGTATAAGTGAGATCTCTGTATTTGCCTGTAACTTATTTTACTGAGTCGAATACCTTCAAGGTCTAGCCAGTGTTGTCACAAACAGGAAGGTGTCATTCATTAATGTGGCTGAATAATAGTCCGTTGTATCCAAAGTGTATTTCTTTTATCATCTGAGCCATCAGGGCAGCCCCCGAAGTGTATTTCTTAATGCTTGTTGTCTTCCTTTAGTTACAGTGTTGGGGTGTGTATGTGTTTGTGTGTGTGTGTGTCCTTGGTTAGTTAAGTATCAGAAATTGGGAAACTCTTGATCTGTTCATTCTCCTCATCTTGCACATGCCTGTGGACGTGATGTCAGTGAACGTGAAGGAAGGAACCCAGGAGAGGGGCAAGGTGCTCACCATCAGAGGAGCAGATGCACCACATGCTGACCTCTGGTGGTCTAACCGATGAGAATGGCAGCTTGTGGTCCTCAGCCATCCCAGGGTTCTGCAGCCTGGGCACCATTAACACCTCAGGCCAGGAGTTCTCTGTTGTGTGGCTGTCCTCTGCATTGTAGGATGCTTAGCATTCCTGGCCCCTACCCACAGGTGACTGTGGCCACCAGGTATATTTCCAGACAGCTCATAGATGCTTCCTGGGGAGGACAAAACTGCCCCCAGCTGAGAACAACCAGTGTGTCTCGACTTTGTATTAAACTGCTGTAGGCAAGGTGCTCTTGCATAGGATTTTCACAGTGACCCTGAGTTTGACAGTGTGTTTGTGCCCGTCTTATAGGCAGAAACCATGGTTCAGAGAGGTTCTGGGACTTGCAGACAGTTGTGTCGTTGGTTGGGATGGGGGGAAGCAGAGCTGTGACCCAGGTCTACCTGTAGACCCAGGCTGTTTTCCTCTATCTGTGACTGTGTCCGTGGAGAAGTGCTTCGTGGATTCATCTTTCTATAAAGAAAGGAAAAGGGGGGGGGTTCAGTTTTGTGCTGTGAGGAGAATTTTAAAAGTGAGGCAGATAAATTTCAATGGATTGCCAGTCTGTTTCTCCACGTTCCAGGACAGATCTGTTTTCTTTCAAAGGTTGGCAGGAACACTTTACATACACAGTTTTTAATTCATATTCCAGCTGACTCAGAGTTACTTGCCCATTGTGTTTCAGGATTACATCCATCGAGTAGGTCGGACGGCTCGAGCTGGGCGCTCTGGAAAGGCTATTACCTTTGTCACGCAGTAAGTGACCCGACTTCAGGGCAGAGCAATGTAGAGAAAGAAGCAGAACCCTGGGGCCAACTCACTTGGAACCTGACTTCACCTTTTACTGTAATAGGCACTAAGCCTTCCTCATCCCACCTTCATCATTTGTAAAATGGAAATAGCAATACCAACCTTGCAAGGTTTTAATGAAGACTGAAGACGTATATGTAAAGAGCATATACCGCATGTGTGTAGCGGAGTACTTGGTGTATAAAAGCGCATACACCAAAACCCTGTTCTTTCTTTTAACGTCTGGAGCCAGAGAACAGTGACCGTTGCCTCAGCTCACCATATTACAATAACCGTTCTTCTGATTTTGTTTTTAAAGGAGCAAACTGCCACATGTCCTAGGCTTTTCGGGAGTCAGGGATGTGGTGGGTGGTTTTCTGCTGGGCTCTGCACAGCAGATTCCATTTAATCAATGTTCTGAAAAGGAATAATAAGTTTGACATTACTGAAAACCGTGGCTCCTGTTGCATCATCGTTTTCGGATGGACAGACGGATGTGTATGTTGTCAGCCAGCCAGAGCCTTGTCAACTTTCCTTCCTCAGGTATGACGTGGAGCTCTTCCAGCGCATAGAGCACTTGATTGGGAAGAAACTGCCTGTCTTTCCAACCCAGGACGACGAGGTCATGATGCTGACGGAACGTGTCACTGAGGCCCAGAGATTTGCCCGAATGGTACGCAACTCATTCGTTTGTTTATTTCTGGCTGTGCTGGGTTTTCATCGTTGCACAGGCTTTCTCTAGTTGCAGCGAGCCGAGGCTACTCTCTGGTTGCGATGCGAGGGCTTCTCATTGTGGCGGCTTCTCTTGCTGCTGAGCATCGGCTCTGTGGTGCACGAGCCTCAGTAGTTGTGATACATGGACTCCAGAACACAGGTTCAGTAGTTGTGGCACAGGGGGTTAGTTAGTTGCTCTGAAACTTGTGGGATCTTCCCGGACCAGGATCGAAACCATGTCTCCTGCGCTGGCAGGCAGTTTCTTCACCGTGGAGCCACCAGGGAAGCCCCGACAATGCCTTTTCTCACCAGCTTCTATGCAACTTAACTGCATCCAAGACACTTTATCGTGTTAATCCTCAATGAATGGCATTATTTTATTCCAAGTGTAAGATGAGTATACTAAAACATAGAGATGCAGGCAGTTTGCTTTTGACCCTGTAACTGAATGGTCAAATCAGGGTTTGGACTCAGTCTGATCACAGTGACTACGTTCATTCCCAGCCACTGTTCGTGGTGGCAGGAACAGTGAGGCAGGAAAACCTTTGAACTTGAGATGAGAAGACGCAGCTGTGAGCTGTGAGTCTGGACAAGGTGTCTGACCTCTCACAGTCAGTCCCTCACCTGTAGATGAGGAATAGTAGTTACCTTGGAGACAGGGTTTATGAGCATCTAAGCCGGGGTGGACAGTGTAGTTCCTGAGAGCAGCTATAGGGGGAGCAGTGGAGACAGAATGGTCTAGAGGAGAATGCTTGCCAGCGCCCTATTAGCCCAGGAGTGCTGCTCTGAGGGGTGAAGAGACTTAGTGCATGGGGCGCTTTCTGAGTAGCTGAGGTATGGGCTTGTTTTTCTGCCCACATGGAAGTCTTGGTGTTTTTGTTTATAAAAAATTTGATGTGTGTTGGAAAACATTTTTTAGAAAATACAGAAAGGATTAAAATAGTGAAACACATAAGCCACCCCCCCCCCACAGAAAACAATTGATTACATTTGGCTGTGTTTCTTTAGCTATAATGAGACTTTATCCAGTTTGTATATGACTTTATCTAAATGTGTATTGTTTTTTCTGTTTCAGCTAATCTAGATTCATGTGATCACGTTTTTTTTTCTTTTTCTTTCACATTTTAAACTCTATTCAAAAATCTTCATCTAGGCTGCATGTTAGCACTCATTTGATTCAGTTACCAAACTTGCCTAAACATAGCATCAGGACTAATTTCTTAGAGTCACTGAAAGTTCCTTCACTACCTTCTGAATTGGCAAGGGAAGTCAGATTATGTGTTCTAGACAATTAGTAGCCGAGGAGGATGAATTCAGTTTTTTAAAAACAGTACCACTTGTAGGTTTTAGAGACTGTTACCTTAGAAGCTAGCATCTTAAAATTCTCATGCCATCCCTTCTTAATGATTCTGTTATGAATATGTAACATGCTTTCCATTGATATGTGTTCATGCTTTTCCCAGTTTTATATCTTTTAGTTAATAACTTGTGTTGAGTATCCTACCTTGTACAGCTTTGCACACTTGTTTCCTTAGAATAAATTCCTAGAAGTGGAATCAATTGTTGAGTGGAGAATACACAGTTCAAATTCATACAGAATGCCCAGTTGCTCTCCAAGAAAGCTATAGCAGCTTACACAATGTATGTGACATTGTATATGGGATAGTGTCTGTGCCTCCCCCCTGCCCTGACCAGTTCTAGGTATTACCATTCTCTCAAATCTTTGCTAGTCTGCCATATGAAAATGGTAGCTTCCTGTTTTTATTTTTTTATCTTTGATGACTAGTTAGATTAACAGTTTTGTATACTGGAATTTTGGTTTTATTTCTTTGCTAATGTGAGATGTTAGGAAATTACTTAGGGTGTTTTTTTTTTGTTTAAAATAAATGAATTCTCTAATTTATCAAGATTTTATTTATCTAGCTTGCCAGCTACACCAGGTTTCTTAGTTGCAGTGTGTGAGGTCTTTTAATAGTTCCCTGACCAGGGATCCAACCGAGCCCCCTGCACTGGAAGCAGGGACTCTTAGCCACTGGACCGCCAGGGAAGCCGAGGGTTTGATTTGATGGAGCGGAGACCAGGATGTGTTACCCTCAGTGACAGTAGTTCACGATCAACCCCATCCTTTCTGTTTGTTGCAGGAGTTAAGGGAGCACGGAGAGAAGAAGAAGCGCTCACGGGAGGATACTGGGGACAATGATGACACGGAGGGTGCGATCGGTGTCAGGAACAAGGTGGCTGGAGGAAAAATGAAGAAACGGAAAGGCCATTAATCGCTTTTATAAAGAGTTGGTTTCTGCCTTCTGCTCTGTGGAGAGGATTGGAGAGAACGGGACCTCTTCCTCAGGCCAGTCTGCCAGCGTTGCGTCCAGACGGCCCGGCTCCTACAGTACCGGGCCCTTTCCGAGTGTTCGAGAGTTGTTGCTGTGGGACGTTGTCACAGTGCTGATGTCGAGACTCGGACTGGCCTTCCACTGTGGTTCCTGGTTCCTGACATGAGGAGCACGTGCTCTCCTGTCCCTTCACACAGACCTGTGCCTTTTTCAGCCGCTAGTCAAGGACTGGGCTAACGAAGCCCTCAGCCTGTAATTGTAGAGGAAAGGGATGTTTATATCTAAAAACAGCGGTACTAAGCAGTCTCAGCTTGTGTTTCATGACTCTGAATGGGAAATCATAAATTTAAATATTATTATAAAAAAAATTCAGACTCCGTCAAGACCTTTTTGTGTTAAAGACTTCATAGAAGGAGACTGCTGTGGGTGGACTTCCTCTGGTTGCGGCTAGCATGGACTGCTCTTCATTGCAGTGCACAGCTTTCTCGTTGCAGTGGCCTTGCCTGTCGGGGGGC
The DNA here is from genome assembly GCF_001704415.2 of Capra hircus. Classification (NCBI taxonomy): domain Eukaryota; kingdom Metazoa; phylum Chordata; class Mammalia; order Artiodactyla; family Bovidae; genus Capra; species Capra hircus. The sequence continues at coordinate 95,656,401 of NC_030812.1, read as the reverse complement.
ACTGGCTCGAGGTGCCCAGCTTCAGTAGTTTCACCTCACGGGCTCAGTAGTTGTGGCACATGGGCTTAGTTGCTCCAAGGCATGTGGAATCTTCCCGGACCAGGGATCAAACCTGTGTCCCCTGCATTGGCAGGCAGATTCCTAACCCACTGTGCCACCAGGGAAGTCTTCCATGTACATTTTAATGGAAAGTGCATGTTGTGTTTCTTGAAGTGTTTAGTAAGAAGTGAAAAGTAGATGTCAGTAAAATTCTCTGTGGGAATCAAATGTGGACCATGGATTGCAGGAAGATCTTTGTAAATATGGTGGGTGGGGTGCCCACCACTGGGGGCTAATTCTCCATTAGTGTATTTCCTGTTGGGACTCTCCAGAGCAGCTTAGATAATGGTAGCTCTGTCTCCCTCTGAGCCAGTGGATAGAAGCCAATGGATGATTGCTATTTCAACTCAGTGGAAGACTTTAGAAGCATGCTGAATTTGAATCAGGTTGCGGGTGGTGGGATTCCCAGGTAGCTTAGATGGTAAAGAGTCTGCCTACAGTGATGGAGACTCAGGTTTGATCCCTGGGTCAGTAAGATCCCCTGGAAAAGGAAATGGCAACCCACTCCAGTATTCTTGCTTTGAAAATCCCATGGATGAAGCAACCTGACAGGCTATAGTCCATGGGGTCACAAAGAGTCAGACACGACTGAGCAACTTCACTTTGTGGGTGGTGCATAAGAAGAGACTAATTATTCTGAAGAAATCTGAACTTTTTAAATAGGATCCCAAACCTAGGGTCTGTGGATCCCTCAGGTACATGCATATTTCTGCAGAGACTGAAAAGGGTAGAAACCTAAAGCTTAGCTGCTTTCTCTGAAGTACTTTAGAGTATGCTTTGCTAGGTTGGGAAGATGGGCCACTAAGGGAAGAAAGGTGGATGATGTGTCTTCAGGCATATTGGTGGGTCCAGACCATAAACTAGAGTCTCAGACAGAACGAGTAGAGATATCCTTGTGAAGGGCAGCAGGCACAGAAATGAATGTGATCCAGGTGCAAATGATGACGAAACTGGGTTTGTATCACTAATCAAGCTGTTCTTCATGCTCCTTGTCCGCCAAGGCAAGATTGTGAAGTCTTGAGTCTCCTGGGGCTCTTGTAACAGTGAGTTTCCCTGGTGGCTCAGACAATAAAGACTGCGCCTGCAATGCAGGAGACCCAGGTTCAACCCCTGGGTTGGGAAGATTCCCTGGAGAAGAAAATGGCAACCTACTCCAGTGTTTTTGCCTGGAGGATTCCATGGACAGAGAAGCCTACTGGGCTGCAGTCCATGGGGTCACAGAGTACAGTGTACATGTAACAAAGTACCACAGAGTGGGGCTTAAAAGAAAGCAGTTTGTTGGATCACAGTTCTGTAACCTAGAAGTCCAGGATCAAGGTGTCACCAGGCCTATGTTGCATCTGAAACCTCCCGAGAAGGGTCTGTCCTTGCCTCTTCTAGCTTCTGGTGGTTGCTGGTGGTCCTTGGCTTGTGAAAACAGCTCCAGTCTCTGTTCCTGTCTTCACATAACCCTCCCTTCTGCGTGTCTGTGCTTTTTACGTGGGCTTCTTGTAAAGATGCAGTGGTTGAGTTGAGTTGTTTTTAGTTGCTGAGTTGTATCTGACTCTTTGTGACCGCATGAACTGCAGCACACTAGGCTTCCCTGTCCCTCACTATCTCTCGGAGCTTGCTCAAACTGTCCATTGAGTCGTTGATGCCATCCAATCATCTCATCCTCTGTCACCCACTTCTCTTGCTCTCAATCTTTCCCAGCATTGGGGATTTAGGTCACACCCTACTCCAGTATGACCTTGTCTTGACTCATTATATTTACAAAGATCCTAGTTTCAAATAAGGTCACATTCTGGCATTCCATGTAGACATGGATTTTGGGGAGACGCTTCAACCCAGTTGACTGTCTTTCTGGACTGCTACATTTTGGGGGTGGGTTTAAGATTGTGTTGTGGAGTACAACTGGTAGATAGAGTTAATTACAAAGAAAGTGGAGAAAAGACAGGAAGTAGCTTCCCCAGTGGCTCAGTGGTAAAAATCCGCCTGACAGTGCAGGAGACGTGGGTTTGATCCCAGGGTCAGGAAGATCCCCTGGAGGAGGGAATGGCTACCACTCCAGTATTCTTGCCTGGGAAAACTCCTGGACAGAGGAGCCGGGCGGGCTATAGTCCATGGAGTTGCACAGTCAGATACTACTGAGTCTGCATGCACACAAGTCTTCAGAAATGGTAGGATGGCTAGAAGTACAGAAATTTACAATGATATCCTCTTAAATGTAAATTGTTTTTGCAGTCAAGGGCTCAAAGGTCTAGTTTTAGAAGTGGGGAACGAGGTCTCTAGCCTTTCTTCTAGTTCCATCTTGGTGTAATTTCTTAGTTCTGCTTTCCTGATTTAGGACACGGAAGGCTTTAAAATAATCAACCATCTTCCTCCACCTCCCAGTTGCAATCAATTCCCACACCTAACTTATATGACTTAGAGGGATTATCTTGCAGTAGTCAGTGATGCTGCCCCAGAGAAAATTCTCCCTTATTTCTCATCTGAATCATAGAGCCACTTTATACAGTATTCATTGTATCATGATTTCATGATACTAACCAACCTGGTTTTACTTCCTTCCTCTGTGCTGAGCCAAAGTGAAATGAGGAAAGTATCTTTACCTTATGAAGGGAAGGGTCTTAGGATCCCAAACATAGGCTATGCTTTTCCCAGCAGTCATGTATGGATGTGAGAGTTGGACCATAAAGAAGGCTGAGTGCTGAAGAATTGATGCTTTCAAATAGTGGTGCTGGAGAAGACTCTTGAAAGTCCCTTGGACAGCAAGGAGATCAACCCTGAATGTTCATTGAAGTACTGATGCTGAGGCTGAAGTGCCAATATTTTGGCCACCTGATGTGAAGAGCCGACTCATTGGAAAAGATTCTGATGCTGGGAAAGATTAAGGGCAGGAGGAGAAGGGGCGACAGAGGATGAGATTGCTGAATGGCATCACTGATTCAATGGACATGAGTTTGAGCAAACTCCAGCAGATAGTGAAGGACAGGGAAGCCTGGTGTGCAGCAGTCCATGGTGTCACAAAGAGTCAGACACAACTTAGAAGCTGAACAACAGCATAGGATCCCAGTGCTGATGTTTCACCCAAGTAGGCGGTTCTAAGCTTAAAGTGGGCCCAGAATTCCAGGCTCTCTGGAATTTAAGGGCAGTCTGAGAGGATTCTAGAAGTTGCTGGGAGGGATCTAGACTCAGCTAGATTATTATTTTCTCAGTCCTTCAAAAATGTGATGAAGGACTTCCCTGGTGGTCCAGTGATTGAAAATCCACCTTCCAATGCAGGGGACAACACGTTCGATCCCTAATCAGGGAAATAAAATACCACCTGCCACATGGTAACCAGGCCCACATGCTGCAACGAAGACCCAGTGCAGCCAAGAAAAATGGATATCCCAGACTTGGCTGACTCTATAGGAACATCCGGTTTATAGCCAGAGTATTTTCCAGGTAAGTTCCTACCTGCAGATCTAGCCCCAAATCCAAATCCGAGACTATCTGCCCCAGGTCCTTCACAGCCCGGAGGAATGAGACCAGAAAGAACTACGGACTGTGCTGTTGGTTACAGAAAACGAAGGCGTCCACGTTATCAAAAGCAGGTAACAAAATAACATCAAGCAAGTACGTACCAAAGACTTGAATGCAGAATCAGAGAGTAGACAAGTTTTAATCCACATAGTTCTTAAGGTGAAATCCAGCCTCAGGGCCGATAGTAAATCAGGGTGTGAGTCACCCCTCTTTAGCTGGAACGACAAGAGACCCAGACCCCGGCACTAGAGACTCAAGGGCTGCCCACACCCACGTTCCTTTTCATGCCTCACCTGTCCCAGGTATGCACTAAAGACGCCAGCCAAAAATAACTGCAGAAACTTGAACTCTGAGAAATCGTACTAACCAGCCTTACCTGGAGTGAAGAGCTGACTTGTGTCAAGTGAAAGAGAGATGGGGGAAAAATATGGGCTCATATAGAGACTAGAATCTCTACAAGGTGGACCTGATACCTGTTCATATTCTTGAAGTTTTTATCTGTTCATGGTCCACCCAGTACCTTCCCAAAATGTCATCCTTCATTATTAACCCACGGGTGCCATCCAGGGACTGGAAGAAACTGGAGGGACACGGAGCACAGCGGAGTGTGGGAACACAGTCTCCATCAAGAGACTGTTCGTAGCCCTGTGACCTTGTGGAGTTGTTGACCCTCGATTTCTCTCACTCGTTAACACGGAAATAAGAGCATTTCTCCCATCTGCCTCACAGAGTCTAAAAAAAAAATTTTTTTTATTATTTAAAAAATTATTAAAAATTTATTTTGGCTGTGCTGGGTCTTTGTTGGGGTGCCCAGCCTTCTCTAGTTGCGGCATGTGGGCTCTCTGGTTGGAGGTCCGTATGCTTAGTTGTCCCGAGGCATGTGGGATCTTAGTTTCCTGGCCAGGGATTAAACCTACATCCCCCTGCATTGGAAGGTGGGTTCTTAACCACTGGACCACCAGGGAAGTCCTGCCTCACAGAGTCTTGAACCGGGTTTTATTTGTCCTTTAACTCTGTCCCCTTCCTCTCTCCTTTCCAGCGTCTGCTCTCTCACAGCCACTGTGGCAGGTAGCAGGAAGACAATGCTGAAAAGTTGGGTGCTGTCTGGGCTGAACTCAGTCTTAATGTTGTATTGTGATTGTGCTCACCCAGTGGGCAGGGACCACAGCCTTCTCGTGGATGTGATTCTTAACATCCTGCAGAGCCCGGCACACAGAAGTTTTAATATCTGTCATTTTCTGTAACAGACTGTGTATCAGAAACTTCACACTTGTCTCTTGTTTCTTGAACAATCTTGAAAGGTGGGTATTATTGTCCCCATTATAAACTAAGGAGCCAGACTATCCAGTTGTGAGACCTTGGGCAAAGTATTCAACCTTTTCTTGTTTCAATTTCTTTATCTGAAGAAACACAGATAGTAATAAAGCTACTTCGTGAGGTTTAAATGAACTATACTGTGGCTCTTCCTTATAATGATTAGTAAGTGTTAGCCATTGTGATTGTCATTATTGTTGGTATTATTACAGATAAGGAGTGGATAAGCATTGATAGCTTGCCCATATAGCTTATAAGGGACCCAATTTGATGCCGTTTCTACTCTTTATCCTAAATACTTTGTGTATTATGTGTACATGTATGATTTCATATTATTCACTCAGCAAGTGCTTACTGATTGAAGATTGAATCATCGTTTATATTTTTTTCCTTTGAAAAAAGTGTATTCCACCTAACAAAGAAGTATATGACACAAAAGGGCTTTCAAACCCATTTGCAGATCTGAACGTTCAGGTGGGAGGCTATGATATTTTCATTTTCACCAGTAGATGGCAGAAGGGAGAAATACCCCAGAATGGGAAGTTTTTTTCACTGTGGCCTGTTTAAAGGGCTCTTTGTCTAATATTTGGCCCGCAGTGATGAAGGGCTGGGGGTCAGGGTGGCTATGAGAACCACCTTCAGGTATTTGAAGGTGTCAGCCTTCATGAGGATCTACTAGGCTGACCCAGAAGTTGGGGACTGGGAGATAAAAATAAACTGAAATTCAGACGTTGTAAGAAGAAAAGTTGCATTCCTCTGTTATCTCTTGCTCACAGTCCCAGCCGGCATTCCCTCCTTTTCAGGCCACAGGCAGCTTTGTTCTTTTCCAAAGCCTGCCCTTCCCTCCTGGGATTTTAATAAAGTCCCTTGCCCTCCATTTATGCCCCCTGCAACCCCCACCCCCGTCTGTAACCTCAGAGTACTGGTCATCTTTCTACACACCACCCTGCGTATCCACTTGCCCCACTACACGCTTGTGTTTCTGAATGTAAACTCGCTAAGCCATGAATCCCTCTTCTGTTGTGTGTCACTCAGTCGTGTCCGGGACTTTGTGACCCCATGGACTGTAGCCCGCCAGGCTCCTCTGTCCCTGGAATTTTCCAGACAAGAATACTGCAGGGGGTCGCCATTTCCTCCTCCAGGGGATCTTCCTGACCCAGGGATTGCATCCGCATCTCTTGCTTCTCCCGCATTGGCAAGTTGGTTCTTTACCACTGTGCCACCTGGGAAGCCCCCTTTTACTGCATATCCGTCTAGTTCCTCATAGCTCAGTTGGTAAGTCATCTGCCTGCAATGCAGGAGACCTGGGTTTGATTCCTGGGTCGGGAAGATCCCCCGGGTCAGGAAGATCTCGTGGAGAAGGAAATGGCAACCCACTCCAGTATTCTTGCTGGAGAATCCCATGGACAGAGGAGCCTGGCGGGCTAGTCCACCGGATTGCAAGATTCGGATACGACTTAGCGACTACACCACCACCACCAAATTTTGTTAAGCCCTCACTCCTTTGTCCAATCAGCCTGTTGCTGGTTAGCTAGTGAGTCACTTGCTTGTCCATTCTGTCCTGAAAACATGTCTCTGAGCTCCAAGTGATGGGGAATTGTCTTTTGGGTTCCAAAAGAAGAGTGGTAGCAGCATGCAGGTGAGGTGTGCCAACTCCACGGTAACTGATTTCTCTGCTGGCTTTTCCCACGCATTCCTTTCAGGGGAGGAGTCCACAGGTGACTCCTGCCCAATATCCAGCCTTGTTGAAACTCCTCAACTCAAGCTGTTCCCTCCAGCTCCAGCTTCAAACCAACATCCTTATTGTGTTTTCTGGGTGGGTCAAGAGCATGGAGACCATGAGAAGGTTTCTTATTCGACATGCTTTTATTTGCGTATTTGTAATGGCTTGTTTGTGGTTCTTTACATAAGGATTTGGAGAGCCTGCTGTGTGCTAGGCATGTGCTAGCTGCTTGGCATCTGTTATTTCAGTAACTGGACATAATGAGTCATTTCTTGAGGAAACAGAAAAGCTTCTTCATGACATTTTAAAACCACAGTGTGGTCACTCCTTATTCACTCCTTATTCTACATCTTCAGTGATTTTTTTTTAAGATTTTTTAAAAAAATGTGGACTATTTGAAAGTCTTTATTGAATTTGTTACAGTGTTCCTTCTGTTTTATGTTTTGGTTTTTTGGTTCTGAGCTCCCCAAACAGGCTTCAAACCTGCATCCCCGCAAAATCGTAACCACCTGACCACAAGGGAAGTCCCCATGATTTCTTAAATTCATCCAAGGATGTTCAGGAAATTAGCATGGTGAGCTTATAGTGACAAAATGAAGTTGAGATTTGATCACATTCTAGTTCATCTGTGGCTTCTGTGTCCATTTCATTGATTTGAGTGGAATTCAAAGGGCTGAGGGTGAGGTGGGGAGTGCGAAAGATTCTCTCCTCCGTAGTTTTATATTTCAGCAAGTCTCTAGAAAACAAATAAATTTGACGTTTGGACTCTGCCATAGTATTCATGTGAAAGTGTTAGTTGCTCAGTCCTGTCTAACTCTTTGCGATCCCATGAGCAGTAACCTGCCAGGCTCCTCCATCCGTGGGATTCTCCAGGCAAGAATACTGGAGTGGGTTGCCATTCCTACCCTCCTGACCCAGGAATCAAACCCAGGTTTCCCACATTGCAGGCAAATTCTTTACCATCTGAGCCACCAGGGAAGCTCTAATATTCATGTGAAACCTCACCCTAAATCAGAACTTTAGGGTTGAGAGGACCTTGGTGACCAACCAGATTGTTCATTTTTTCCTTTGAGGATAATTAAAGGCAGTATGTGTACCTTTGTATGTTTGTATATGTTTTATAATGTGTAACTTTATGTTTGGTTTATAATGTACTCACAGTTCAGTTCAGTTCAGTCGCTCAGTCGTGTCCAACTCTTTGTGACCCCATGAATCGCAGCATGCCAGGCCTCCCTATCCATCACCATCTCCCGGAGTTCACTCAGACTCACGTCCATCGAGTCCGTGATGCCAGCCATCTCATCCTCTGTTGTCCCCTTCTCCTCCTGCCCCCAATCCCTCCCAGAATCAGGGTCTTTTCCAATGAGTCAACTCTTTGCATGAGGTGGCCAAAGTACTGGAGTTTCAGCTTTAGCATCATTCCTTCCAAAGAAATCCCAGGGTTGATCTCCTTGCAGTCCAAGGGACTCTCAAGAGTCTTCTCCAACACCACAGTTCAAAAGCATCAATTCTTCGGAGCTCAGCTTTCCTCACAGTCCAACTCTCAGATCCATACATGACCACAGGAAAAACCATAGCCTTGACTAGACGGACCTTATTCGGCAAAGTAATGCCTCTGCTTTTGAATATACTATCTAGGTTGGTCATAACTTTTCTTCCAAGGAGCAAGTGTCTTTTAATTTCATGTCTGGGGAGGCCTTACAAATGTACTCACAAGGTTATAGCAATTTAAAAGGAGACACTATTTTTCAAAAAAGTTCTAATACCTGCCTAAGGGGAAAAAAAATCTTTTGTTTTTCAGGATAACAGCTTTTGACTGAAGTCTCCTTTTTTTCAGAAGTGTGGTAGAAGACGTTGAGGGACAAACATGTATTTTAGATGGCTCTGGTCAGTGTAATTTTCCTAACAAATGCCAGTATTGTCCCCAGCCAGGTTCCAGGTGCTATCTTGGGAGGAGTACAGATAAAGTCTTATTTCACAGCTCACCTCTTTAGTGTGTTTGCCTAGGTGAACTCCAACTGATGTGTGATCACCAAGGGCGGTCCGGAAGGAGGCCAAAAGCCCAGCCAGGACAAAGTTCAGGCCAGTACCTTATGTGGGGAAGAGAGCAGTGCCACCTCTGTGCTGGTTACCTGGGTAGGGTTCCAGAGGGAGGGGAGAGGAAGGAGAGTGTGTGTCTCCTGAGACTGAGAGTCTGACATCGGCTTGGAGTTTATGGTACTGGGCAGCAGTGCAGCCATTTCCTGCCCCTTCTCCCCGACCCTGCGGACGCCCTGAGTCACCCACTGGCCAGTGGCCTGTAGCCAGGGGTTTCTTTTCCCTCTGACCTCGAGGAGTTGTGGGCAGCAGATACTGGAATTTTTACTTCTATTTATTTTTAAAAGTTCATCCTTTTTGGCCTTCTATTTCTGTATATTTTGATAATGCATATAAAGCATTATTTTAGTGACAACTTGTATGTATACAAGGATGAAAGTATTTAAAAATATGTCAAATAGGGGTGCATATTGGGAAAGTTTGAGACTTATTCTGATAATAGCCCTTTTAGAAAAATTATGTTTCATTCTGAAATTAATTTTCAAACAAAACTCTGATATATCTTTATGGTTTAAAAAAGTTATTTGGGGAACTTTCCTGGTGGTCTGAGTTCCCAGTGCAGGGGGCTGGGGTTCAGTCGCTGGTCAGAGAACTAGATTCCATATAACGAAATCAAAGATTGAAGATCACACAATGAAGATCCAGTACAGCCAAATAAAATTATTATTAAGAGCAGTTGTGATATGCAGATGACACCACCCTTATGGCAGAAAGCGAAGAGGAACTAAAAAGCCTCTTGATGAAAGTGAAAGAGGAGAGTGAAAAAGTTAGCTTAAAGCTCAACATTCAGAAAACGAAGATCATGGCATCTGGTCCCATCACTTTGTGGCAAATAGATGGGGAAACAGTGGAAACAGTGTCAGACTTTATTTTTGGGGGGCTCCAAAATCACTGCAGATGGTGACTGCAGCCATGAAATTAAAAGACGCTTGCTCCTTGGGAGGAAAGTTATGACCAACCTAGATAGCATATTCAAAAGCAGAGACATTACTTTGGCAACAAAATTCCATCTAGTCAAGGCTATGGTTTTTCCAGTGGTCATGTATGGATGTGAGAGTTGGACTGTGAAGAAAGCTGAGCGCCGAAGAACTGATGCTTTTGAACTGTGATATTGGAGAAGACTCTTGAGAGTCCCTTGGACTGCAAGGAGATCCAACCAGTCCCTTCTAAAGGAGATCAGCCCTGGGTGTTCTTTAGAAGGACTGATGCTGAAGCTGAAACTCCAATATTCTGGCCACCTCATGTGAAGAGTTGACTCATTGGAAAAGACTCTGATGCTGAGAGGGATTAGGGGCAGGAGCAGAAGGGGACGACCAAGGATGAGATGGCTGGATGGCATCACAGACTCGCTGGACGTGAGTCTGAGTGAACTCTGGGAGTTGGTGATGGACAGGGAGGCCTGGAGTGCTGTGATTCATGGGGTCACAAACAGTTGGACACGACTGAACGACTGAACTGAATTGAACTGTGTTATTTTGTATAATAATACAAAAAATTATTTTTAAGAGCAGTTTTAAGTTCACAGCAAAATAGAGAGGAAGGTATAGAGATATGCTGCTGTCCCCATATGTGTATGCTACTGCTGCTGCTGCTACGTCGCTTCAGTCGTGTCCGACTCTGTGCCACCCCATAGACGGCAGCCCACCAGGCTCCCCCATCCCTGGGATTCTCTAGGCAAGAATACTGGAGTGGGTTGCCATTTCCTTCTCCAATGCATGAAATAGCCTCCTCCATTATCAACATCCCCCACCGGAGTGGGACATACTTTACAATCAATGAACCTACATTGACTCATCATAAATTCCTGAAGTCCATAGTTTACCTCAGAAGTCACTCTTGGTATTATACCTTCTATGGGTTTGGACAAATGTATAATGACTTGTATCTGTCTACTACTGTAATATTTTATTTTCACTGCCCTATAAATCCTTGCTCCACCTGTTTGTCCCTCCCTGTGCCCTAAAAGCCTGGCAACCACTACTATTTTTACTGTCTCCATAGTTTTGCCCTTTTCAGGATGTCATATGGTTGGAATCATGCAGTGTGTGTGTGTGTGTATATATATATATATATATATATTGCTATTTAGTCACTAAGTCGTGTCTGACTCTTTGCAACTGCATGGACTGCTGCATGCCAGGCTTTCCTGTCCTTCACCATCTCCCGGAACTTGCTAAAATTCATGTCTATTGAGTCAGTGATGCCATCCAACCATCTCATCCTCTGTCATCCCCTTCTCTTCCTGCCTTTCATCTTTTCCAGCATTAGGGTCTTTTCCAAAGAGTCAGCTCTTCACATCAGATGGCCAAAGTGTTGGAGCTTCAGTTTCAGCATCAGTCCTTCCAGTGAATATTCAAGGTTGATTTCCTTTACGATTGACTGGTTTGATGTCCTTGCTGTCTAAGTGACTCGCAAGAGTCTTCTCCAGCACCACAATTTGAAAGCATCAGTTCTTCAGCTCTCAGCCTTCTTTGTGGTCCACCTCTCTAGCTGTTGAGATTAGCTTTCATGGCATGATAGCTCGTTTCTTAGGACTGAATAACATTCCATTGCCTGGCTGTATCATAGTTAATCCACTCACCTATTGAAGGACATCTAGGTTGCTTCCAAGTTTGGGGAATTATGTATAAAGGTGCTGTAAACATTCCTGGGCAGGTTTTTTCCCCTCCCACTTCTCCTTTAATGTGGTAAAATACACATAAAATTTACCATGTTAACTATTTTAAAGTATACAGTTAAGTAAGTAAGTAAAGTCACTCAGTCGTGTCCGACTCTTTGCAACCCCATGGACTGTAGCCTACCAGTCTCCTCCCTCCATGGGATTCTCTAGGCAAGAGTACTGGAGTGGGTTGCCATTTCCTTCTCCAGGGGATCTTCCCAACCCAGGGACCGAACCTGGGTCTCCCGCATTCCAGGCAGACACTTTAACCTCTGAGCCACCAGGGAAGCCCAAAGTATACAGTTAGGTGATAATATACACATTCACATTGTTGTGCAACCGCTACCACCATCTGTCCCCACAGCTCTTTCATCTTGCAAAATTGAAACTCTACCCGTTAAACAACTCCCCATTCTCCCCTCCCCTCAAACCACCATTATACTATTCATCCTTATGATCTTGTCTAAGAACCTCATGTAAGTAGAATCTACACTATTTGTCATTTGGTTACTGGATTATTTCATTTAGCATAATGTCCTTAAGGTTGATCCATGTTCTAGCATATTGCAGAATTTCCTTAAAAAAAACAAAGACAAGATAATATTTCATGATATGTATAGACCACCTTTAGCTTATCGACTCATCTGTTGAGTGCGCACTTGGATTGCTTCCATGTTAGTCTGCTATGAACATGGGTATACAAATATCTCTTTGAGACCCAGCTTGCAATTCTTTCAGGTATATATACCCAGAAGTGAAATTGCTGGATCATAGATAATTTTTAATTTTTTGAAGAAGCATTAAACTATTTTCCATAGCAGCTGTACCACTTTATATTTACACAAACAGTGCACAAGCATTCCAATTTCTACATCCTCAGCAAAACCTATTGTTTCTGGTTTTTTGTTTCTTTTTAAAAAAATATTTATTTATCTGGCTGCATCTGGGTCTTAGTTGCAGCATGAAGGATCCTTTCTTGCAGCACACAGACTCTCTACTTGGGCTTCAATAGCTGTGGCACGTCGGCTTGGTTGCTCCTCAGTTTGTGGGACCTCAGATCCCTGAGCAGGGGTCGAGCCCCAGTCCCCTGCATTGGAAGGCAGATTCTCAACCACTGGACCACCAAGGAAATCCCTAACTATTTTCTTATCATTGTACTGTACCTTGATCCATTTTTAGTCTTCCTTTCTGCCTCTTTCCTTCCTTTTTAAAAAAAAAATATGTTTGTAACTACCATTTCCCCCCAAAGCACCACTTTTGCCGCTTTCCATAAGTTTTAGTAAATTGTGTTTTCATTTTCACTCGCCTGCAACTACTTTCTAATTTTCCTTGTGATTTCTTCCTTGATCCATTGGTTGTTTAAAAATGTGTCATTTGGTTTCTCCACAATTTCATCAATTTCTAGCTTTCCTTTTGTTACCAGTTTCTAACTTTATCTGGTTACGGTCAGATACCATACTGAGCCTGAATCTGTGGCCTGGCTTGCACGGTGTCTTGCCTGCTCTTGAGAATGATGTGTGTGCTGTTGGGTAGGGTGCTCCGTATACTATGTATGTTAGAGTTAATTGGTTTATTTTAAGTCCTCTATTTTCTTGCATTTGTCTGGTGGTTCTATCCATTATTATGAGTGGGGTATTGAAGTTGCCAGTATTTTTTAGAACTATTTCTCTCTCAAGTTCTGCCAGCTTTTGCTTCACTTATTTTGATGGTCTATCATTTGGCATATGAATGTTTACACTTGTTACATCATCTTGCTGTACTGAACATTTTATAACATATAATGCTTTTCTTTGTAAACTTATTTGATTTAAAATCTATTTGGCTGATATTAGTACAATATCTCTGCTCTCTTTTGATTACTCTTTGGATGGAATGTCTTTTCTATCTTTTTATTTTTGATCTCTGTGTCTTTGGAACTCAAGTGTGTCTCTTGTAGACAGCATATGGTTGGCTCATGTGCTTTTATCCATTTTGCTAATCTCTGTCCTTGGAGGGTTTAACCCATTTACATTTAAAGTAATTACTCATAAGGAGGGACTTCTGTTATTTTGCTATTTGTTTTCAGTATGCTTTAGGGGTTTTTTTTTGTCCCTTATTTCCAGATTGCTGTCTTCTTTTGTGCTTAGTTGATTTTTTGTAGTGAAGTGTTTGCTTTCCCTTCTCATTTCCTTTTAGCTATTGTCTTTTTGGTTACCATGAGAATTACATTTAAAATTCTGAAGTTATAACAGTCTAATTTGAATTTATACCAGCTTAATTTCAATAACATAAAAAATTCTGCTTCTTTAAAGTTCTGTCCCCAGTCCTTTCTGTTGTTGATGTCACAAAATTACACCTTTATATGTTGTGTGCCCCAAAACATGAGCTAATAATTCTTTAAAATGCATTTGTTTCTTAAATTATGTAGAAAGCAAGATTTGAAGTTACAAACCAAAGTTATAGCAATAATAGCTTTTAAACAATTTTTTTCTGTAAATGTATTAGTATCAACTCATGTAGAAAATAAAAAGTGCAATTACAAAACATTGTTATAATAGTCCTAGCTTTTATAATTTTCCATGTATTTACATTCATTGGTGTCCTGATTTCTCCGTATGGCTTCTAGCTACTATCTAGTGTCCTTTCATTTCACCTTATAGGAGTCTCTTAAACATTTCTTGCAGGGCAGGTCTACTGGCCACAAAGTCCCTTAGCTATTGTTTATCTGGGAATGTCTTAGTTTCTCCCTCACTTTTGAAGGACAGTTGCCACATATAGGATTCGTAGCTGACATGTTGTTGTTGTTTTAGCATTTTGAATATGTCTATCAGTCCTCTGTGTTCTGGCCTCCAGAGTTTCTGATGAGAACTATGCTGCTAAGTCAGTTCAGTCGTGTCTGACTCTGTGCAACCCCATAGACAGCAGCCCACCAGGCTCCCCCGTCCCTGGGATTCTCTAGGCAAGAACACAGGAGTGGGTTGCCATTGATCATCTTATTTTATTGAGGATCAATAATATTTGCGGGGGACTGCCCGTGAAGGGTTAAGTCTTGGGAGCTGCTCGGCGTTATGCAGAGCCTTAGGCATGTTCCTAAGTTCCCTGTCCCGCCCCCCTGAAGAATTTATTACCCTTAAGGCTCCAGGACATTTGGTTCTTGCAACATTTCATAGAAGATAGATTATCTTATTGATAGAAGATAGATTATCTTATTGTGATCTGTACACAATGGTAAGGGTCTTGTGATTGTATTTGGAGATTAAGAACAATCTTATGAATGTCAGAAGTCACGTACTTTATCCTATATATACTGCAGCACAATAAAGGAAGGCATCAGCCATTTTGGTCTGATCCTCTCAACCCCATCTTTTGTCTCTCTCTTATTTTTCTTAGCGGGGACGCTCCGTTCTCTCCCTGTGCAGGTGCGACTCTTGCTTGTGCTGGCCGCGGCAGGTGGCGCCCAACGTGGGGCTCGACTTCGACAGTTTTCCTCACCACTACTCTTATTAGCTAAAAAGAGTGAGTATATAAGTATACAAGTGAATTAAAATTGAGGAGGAGTAGTAAGGTATATAGTTGAGAGTATAAATATGGGACAGACGCATAGTCGTCAATTGTTTGTACATATGTTATCTGTAATGTTGAAACATCGGGGAATTACTGTTTCCAAACCTAAATTAATCAATTTTTTTTCATTTATTGAGGAAGTTTGCCCTTGGTTCCCCAGAGAAGGTACAGTAAATTTAGAAACATGGAAAAAGGTAGGGGAACAAATTCGGGCTCATTATACTCTGCATGGCCCTGAAAAAGTCCCTGTTGAAACTTTATCCTTTTGGACACTAATTCGTGATTGCCTGGACTTTGATAATGATGAATTAAAACGTTTAGGAAATTTATTGACATAGGAAGAAAATCCTCTCCATGTTCCTGATTCGGAACCCAGGTATGCTGTTCCCAAGGGAGTTGAAGGCAACCCTCCGTTTTCTAAATTATCGCGTCCTTCAGATAATGATGATTCACTTTCATCCACAGATGAGGCGGAATTAGACGAAGAAGCTGCTAAATACCATCAAGAAGATTGGGGTTTTTTAGCACAAGAAAAGGGGACGTCAACATCTAAAGATGATTTGGTTGAATGTTTAAAAAACGTCTCTGTTGCTTTACAGAATTCAGGAATTAAGCTTCCTAGTAACAACTCTAAATCTCCTTCTGCTCCGCCTCTTCCCCCTGCCTATGCTCCTTCCGTTATAGCAGGTCTCGATCCCCCTCCGGGGCCTTCTCCTCCTCCTCCATCTGAGATTGTGTCTCCGCTGCAGAAGGCATTGAAGCAAGCACAACGACTTGGTGAGGTCGTCTCCGATTTTTCTCTTGCTTTTCCTGTCTTTGAAAATAACAACCAGCGTTTTTATGAAGCGCTGCCTTTCAAACAATTAAAAGAGTTAAAGATTGCTTGCTCACAATACGGTCCTACCGCTCCATTCACTGTTGCTATGATAGAAAATTTGGGTACTCAAAATCTACCCCCAAATGATTGGAAACAAATAGCTAGGGCCTGTCTTTCGGGGGGAGATTATTTACTATGGAAATCTGAATATGCTGAACAGTGTGCTCGTATAGCCGATGTCAATCGGCAACAAGGTATACAGACTTCCTACGAAATGTTGACTGGTGAAGGCGCTTTCCAGGCTACTAATACTCAACTTAACTTTTTACCTGGTGCATATGCACAAATATCAAATGCGGCTCGACGGGCATGGAAAAAACTTCCTAACTCTAGTATTAAGACAGATCTCTCAAAAGTCCGACAGGGACCTGATGAGCCTTATCAGGATTTCGTAGCACGGCTCTTAGATGCTATAGGTAAGATAATGTCAGATGAAAAGGCTGGGATAGTATTTGCAAAACAATTGGCTTTTGAAAACGCTAACTCAGCCTGTCAAGCTGCTTTACGACCTTATAGAAAAAAGGGAGATCTGTCTGATTTTATTCGCATTTGTGCTGACATTGGACCCTCCTACATGCAAGGCATTGCTATGGCAGCGGCATTACAAGGAAAAAGCATTAAAGAGGTACTTTTTCAGCGACAAGCCAAGAACAAGAAAGGATATCAAAAGTCAGGTAATTCGGGTTGCTTTGTTTGTGGTCAACCTGGCCATCGGGCTGCAGTGTGCCCTCAAAAACAACAAACCCCTGCTAACACTCCTAATTTATGCCCACGATGTAAAAAGGGGAATGACTTGTATAGCCCCTCACCGCATAATGCCTTGAATCATGCTCTTTATGTTCTAAACTTTTTAACTTTAGACGCAGAAGGCAATTCAGCAGCCCAGCGTTTTGGGGGAGAACAGTCCTCATGCAAAAAACCACTCGTACGATGGAAAGATCCACTTACCAATCTGTGGTACGGGCCAGACCCTGTATTAATATGGGGACGCGGGCAAGTTTGTGTTTTTCCACAGGATGCCGAAGCGCCGCGCTGGATCCCGGAGAGGCTGGTACGCGCGGCGGAGGAACTCCCTGACATATCAAATGCACCGCATGACATTGGGCGAGCCCACGAGTGAGCTGCCTACCCAAAGGCAGATTGAGGCGTTGATGCGATATGCTTGAAATGAGGCTCATGTACAACCTCCGGTGACGCCTACAAATATGCTGATCATGTTATTATTATTGTTACAGCGGATACAAAACGGGGCGGCTGCGGCTTTTTGGGCATACATTCCCGATCCACCTACGATTCAATCATTAGGATGGGATAAAGAAGTAGTACCTGTCTATGTCAATGATACAAGTCTTTTGGGAGGAAAATCAGATATTCATATTTCTCCCCAGCAAGCTAATATCTCTTTTTATGGTCTTACTACACAATATCCTATGTGCTTTTCTTATCAATCACAACATCCTCACTGTATACAGGTGTCAGCTGATATATCTTATCCTCGAGTGACTATTTCTGGCATTGATGAAAAAACCGGAAAAAGATCGTACCGTGACGGAACCGGACCTCTCGACATTCCGTTTTGCGACAAACATCTAAGCATCGGCATAGGAATAGACACTCCTTGGACTTTATGTCGAGCCCGGGTTGCGTCAGTGTACAACATCAACAACGCCGATGCCACCCTTTTATGGGATTGGGCACCTGGAGGAAAACCTGATTTCCCTGAATATCGAGGACAGCATCCACCCATTTTCTCTGTAAACACTGCTCAAGTATATCAAACAGAACTGTGGAAACTTTTGGCTGCTTTTGGTCATGGCAATAGTCTATATTTACAACCCAATATTAGTGGGAACAAATATGGTAATGTAGGAGTTACGGGATTTTTATATCCCAGAGCTTGTGTCCCTTACCCATTTATGTTGATACAAGGCCATATGGAAATAACACTGTCATTGAATATTTATCATTTAAATTGTTCTAATTGCATACTTACCAATTGCATAAGAGGTGTTGCCAAAGGAGAACAAGTTATAATAGTAAAACAACCTGCTTTTGTAATGTTACCTGTTGAAATAACTGAAGCTTGGTATGACGAGACTGCTTTGGAATTACTACAACGCATTAACACGGCTCTTAGCCGCACTGAAAGAAGTGTGAGCCTGATTGTTCTGGGTATAGTATCTTTAATCACCCTTATAGCAACTGCTGTTACCGCTTCTGTATCTTTAGCACAATCCATTCAAGCTGCTCATACTGTAGATTCCTTGTCATATAATGTTACTAAAGTAATGGGAACACAAGAAGATATAGATAGAAAAATAGAAGATAGATTATCAGCTTTATATGATGTGGTTAGAGTTCTAGGAGAACAAGTTCAGAGCATTAGTTTCCGCATGAAAATCCAATGTCATGCTAATTATAAGTGGATTTGTGTTACAAAAAAGGCTTATAATGCATCTGATTTTCCTTGGGATAAGGTGAAAAAACATCTACAAGGAATTTGGTTTAATACTAATGTTTCTCTAGATCTATTGCAATTGCATAATGAAATTCTTAATATTGAAAATTCTCCAAAAGCTACTTTGAATATAGCTGATACTGTTGATAATTTTTTACAAAATTTATTTTCTAACTTCCCTAGCCTTCATTCACTGTGGCGAAACATAATTGCTGTGGGCGCGGTTCTGACTGTTGTGCTTATATTGATTTGTTTAGCTCCTTGCCTTATTCGTAGCATTGTTAAAGAATTTTTACATATGAGAGTTCTGATACATAAAAACATGTTGCAACACCGACATCTTATGGAGCTTTTAAAAAATAAAGAGAGGGGAGCTGCGGGGGACTGCCCGTGAAGGGTTAAGTCTTGGGAGCTGCTCGGCGTTATGCAGAGCCTTAGGCATGTTCCTAAGCTCCCTGTCCCGCCCCCCTGAAGAATTTATTACCCTTAAGGCTCCAGGACGTTTGGTTCTTGCAACATTTCATAGAAGATAGATTATCTTATTGATAGAAGATAGATTATCTTATTGTGATCTGTACACAATGGTAAGGGTCTTGTGATTGTATTTGGAGATTAAGAACAATCTTGTGAATGTCAGAAGTCACGTACTTTATCCTATATATACTGCAGCACAATAAAGGAAGGCATCAGCCATTTTGGTCTGATCCTCTCAACCCCATCTTTTGTCTCTCTCTTATTTTTCTTAGTGGGGACGCTCCGTTCTCTCCCTGTGCAGGTGCGACTCTTGCTTGTGCTGGCCGCGGCAAATATTGATAATCTTACTGTATGTGATGATTCATGTCTCTCTTGATGCTTTCAACTTTGTCTTCATCTTTTAAAAGTTTGATTATAGGGGCTTCCCTGTGGTCCAGTGGTTAAGAATTTGCCTGCCCATGCAGGCAACACAGATTCGATCCCTGGTCTGAAAAGATCCCACTGCTGCAGAGCAATGAAATAGTTGTGCACCACAACTATTGAGCCTCTGTTCTACAGTCATGAAATCACAGCTATTGAGCCCACGTGATGCGACTACAGAAGCCTGCACACCCTAGAGCCCATGCTCCACAAGAGAAGCCACTTCAAATGAGAAGCTTCGTATTACAGCTAGCACCTAGAGAGTATCCCAGGCAGTCAAAAGTAAATGAATAAATACAATTATTTTAAAAATGAAGAAATAAAGACTTTCATAGTCAAACACTGAGGAAATTTGTTGCCAGTACATCTGGGGGTGATGAGGAAAGGAAACTCTTCATTATATATGTATGCCCTTAAGTAAGTAACTTTCGAGTTTTGAACAATGTGAATACATTTACCTATAAACAAATAAAAATAAGTGATATGTAAATATTAATATAACTTATTGAATGAATATTCTCAGTTACCTAGGCACTGTGGAGTACATAAATAATTAATCCTGAGATTTCCCTAGTGGTCCAGTAGCTTAGACTCTGCGCTTCGAATGCAGGGGCTTCAAGTTCAATCCCTGGTCAGGGAATTATTGTAAATACCACATGCTGCTACTCAGAGTTTGAATGCTGAAACTAAAGATCCTGCACGCTGCAACAAAGATTATGATCTTTTGCAATTAAGATCCAGCACAGCCAAATAAATAATAATAATAATAAAATCCAGTTACTCCCAGTGCTTACACTTAAGAGGATTACAGCCTGCTGCTGCTAAGTCGCTTCAGTCGTGTCCGACTCCGTGCGACCTCATAGACGGCAGCCCACCAGGCTCCCCCGTCCCTGGGATTCTCCAGGCAAGAATACTGGAGTGGGTTGCCATTTCCTTCTCCAGTGCATGAAAGTGAAAAGTGGAAGTGAAGTCGCTCAGTCGTGTCAGACTCTTAGTGACCCCATGGACTACAGCCTACCAGGCCTTTCCGTCCGTGAGATTTTCCGGGCAAGAGTACTGGAGTGGGGTGCCATTGCCTTCTCCCAGATTACAGCCTAGTGAGAGTAAAAAGATAAGTGTGCAAGTTACTATAATACAGTGGATGCAGTGATAATTGGCTATATCAAAGAGAGATGAAAAACTATAGAGGCAAATGTCTCCCAAATGGCTTATTGTTAATTATATGAAAGTGAAAGTTAGTCGCTCAGTCACGTCTGACTCTGTGACCCCATAGACTGTAGCCCACTAGGCTGCTCTGTCTGTGGAATTCTCCAGGCAAGAATACTGGACTGGGTTGCCATTTCCTTCTCCAGGGGATATTCCCAACCCAGGAATTGAACCTGGGTCTCTTGTATTGCAGGCAGATTTTTTACCATCTGAGCTACCAGGGAAGCCCTAGTTAGAAGTGGGTTAGTTATATGATCCATTTGCTAATGGTTTGGGACATCTACTTTTTGTTGATTAGCAGATTTAGGAGCTTAGGCTGATTTGGCTCTGTTCCAGACACCCCTTCCCCTCACTCCACCTCCTGCCCTACCTCATCCTTCTCCTTTCTAGTCTAGTAATTTGTGTAGCCATACCATAATTCAGTTTTAGAACACTTACAACCCCCAGAGATTTCCTTATGGTCATTTGCCTATTGTTTCTATCAGTTTGCCTTTCCTTGTAAATTTTTTAAAGAGGAAAAAATTCTGAATTCATATTGTTATTTTCAACTCAGTTTGTCCTGCAGGCAGCCTCTTCTTTTGCCACACCTTGTGAGTCAGGATAGGTTTGGCTGATGTTGGACCTGAACCTGGGATTGTCGCCATGTTAAATGGGGCATGACCCTCCCGCTTTCCTTTGGAAGAGCTGCCTGAGTGGGCGCTAATACTACTCATTCATCTCCACCTCCAGCTCTCTGTTAATCAGCTTGGAGTGGCCTGGCTCATTTTCCTCTTCATCACCTGACTTTGGAAAAATAAAATGAGTCTCTCCTTTGTAAGTTAGAAGCCAAAACAAATACAATGATGCCGCATTAAAGTTTTCGGATTTAACTTTTATCAGATGCCAAAGCAGAGCACTAAACCAAGTCACTAGCTGCAGGGGATGCAGTGGGATTATGGAAGCTGGGAAATTCTGGAAACAGATGGCACCAGAGCCTGTCTGAGCCCACCCCGATGGTCGAGAGGTAAATATGGAGAGCAGCTTTGGCTCACTTCTGCACTGTGGAACTGCCGATTTCTGATGACAGTCCCTTCTTTTCACCTCTTGTTTTTCAAATTAGCAAACATCAAGTGGAGAATTCAGGTGAGTTGCCTTAAACCTCTAGCAAGGTGGAGCAGAGAACAACCTCGACTGCCCTGGGCCACGCTGCTGCCTGTGAGAGGTGAACGGAGTCCCGTGAGGACCTAAGGCGGTGATGGAAACCATGAGTCCTCTATGCTTCAGTGACACGGCTATGTTACATGTGGGTTATGTCACATTGGGTGTTTAAGCTCTATGCACTGCTGTGCCTTTCTTTCTTATAAAATGGGGGTGGCTGGACTTCCCTGGTGGTACAGTGGCTAAGAATTCACCTACCAATACAGGAGATGTGGGTCTGATCCCTGGGTTGGGAAGATCCCCTGAAAAAGGAAATGGCAACCTACTCCAGTATTCTTGCCTGGGAAATCCCATGGACAGAGGAGCCTGGCAGGCTACAGTCCATGGGGTCACAAAGAGTCAGACATGACTTAGCAAATAAACAACAACTAACCAAAAAGAGACACCAATAAATATTAATGATAATGATGACCCCATAGACTGTAGCCTACCAGGCTCCTCTGTCCATGGGATTCTGCAGGCAAGAATACTGGGGTGGCGTGCCATTTCCCTATCCAGGGGTCGAACTTGGGTGTCCTGCATTGCAGGCAGATTCTTCGCCGTCTGAGCCACAAGGGAAGCCCAAGAACAGACACCAGTAAATATTAATGATGATGATGGTTTCTGTTTCTGGGTCCTGAGCAGTCAGTTTCTAAGTGTACTCTGGCCTCTGCTCTTCTTTTTATTTTTTTCAATTTTATAATGTACTTTATTTATTTATTTTTAATATAAATTTATTTACTTTAATTGGAGGCTAATTACTTTATAATATTGTATTGGTTTTGCCATACAACAACATGAATCCGCCACGGGTGTACACATGTTCCTCATCCTGCACCCCCCTCCCACCTCCCTCCCCATCCCATCCCTCTGGGTCATCCCAGTGCACCAGCCCCAAGCACCCTGTATCCTGCATCGAACCTGGACTGGTGATTCATTTCATATATGATATTATACATGTTTCAATGCCATTCTCCCAAATCATCCTACCCTCGCCCTCCCCCACAGAGTCCAAAAGACTGTTCTATAATCTGTGTCTCTTATGCTGTCTTGCATGCAGGGTTATCATTGCCATCTTCCTAAATTCCATATATATGTGTTAGTATACTGTATTGGTGTTTTTCTTTCTGGCTTACTTCACTCTGTATAATCGGCTCCAGTTTCTTCCATCTCATTTCTTCTTTTTATTTTAATGAAAATTTTATTTTTTACTTAAAAAATATTTATCTATCTGTTTTATTTAGTTGTCTGTGTCTGGTCTTAGTTGCGGCACGCAGAATCTTCTTTGCCACATGGGACCTTTTTAGTTTCACGTTCAGACTCTTAGTTGCAGCATGCAGGATCTTAGTTCCCCAACCAGGGATTGAACCTGGGCCCTTTGTAGTGAGAGCATAGAATCTTAACCACTGGTTCTCCGGGAAGTTCCCTCCTTTCTGTCTCTTGTTACATGGATGGTCAGTGGTGCAGGTCTGTGAGCACAGCGGTGCTGGGCCTCAGCAGTGTGCCCAGAACATTTGGTCTCTTGGAGAACTTCCGGCCCAGTGACTGCCTTCCTGCAGCCCTCCCTACGTGGTTCTGCCCACTCCAGGCCTGCAGTGGTGCCCAAACCCCCTCTGCCCTCCTGTCCACCAGCCTCAGCGGGCCGGCACCCTGGCGAGTTGTTTCCTGCCTGCCCAGCAGTTGTGGACCAACTCTGGTCTGATCAGCCTGGTGAACTTCACCCAATGGGCTGCAATTACAGCTTCTCCAATGAGATCAGAAGCCCAGCCTTTGGCGGGGAGCTCCCCTCCACCTTTGTCTTTCCTTGGGTATTCTCCTTCAGCCTTGAAGTACACTCTAGAGGTCTTTTTACAACTTATAGTTGCACTCCTGTCATAGCTTCATAATTCTTAAAAAAAAAAAAATCTTCTGGCCATGATGCACAGCATGTGGGATCTTAGTTCCCTGACCAGGGATTGAACTTGCACCCTCTGCGTTGGCAGTGCGGAGACTTAACCACTGAACCACCAGGAAGTTCCCATAATTCTTTATGGTAAACATTTCCTGTTGACATCGGTTTTTGCCTCCTAATGGGACCTAGGTTGATATACATACATCTCTTTGACAGGGAGCTAAAATGCAGAGCCTTCTCTTTTACAACAGAGGTTCTTTGTCTCCTGACATCTTGTTTGATCTCCCAGACTAGGATTCCTTTCATCCATGAATTGCAAATATTCAGTTATGGTCTTGAAGGCATCTGCGTACCTGGCTCTCATTCTGCTCCTGTTGTTCAGCAGTTATCTCAGCTAGATTGCCTTCACCAGCTTCTCTTACCTTTCAAAGTTTATTTACATATTTCTGTAATGATTGGAAGATAAATTCTGTGTGGCAGTGAAAGTCTTCTCTCTAGCCAGTTAAATGGTACCACAATTTTCCTTTCTATGAAAGATCAGCCTGACTCCATGATGCAAGTAGTGAGAAGCAAGGTGTTGAGGGAATGCCCTGGTGGTTCAGCGCTTAGGGCTCTGCACTTTCCCCGCCGAAAGTCTGGGTTCACTCCCTGGTGAAAGAGAAAGAAACAACGTTTGAATGTTAGAGAGTGGTTTCAATCAGAAGTAGCTACACCGCCTGTATCGCAGATGGTTGTGAGAAGTAAGTGAGGTATTCTAGGTAAAACACTCAGCCCAGTTCTTGCACTTTGTATTGTGAGTTAACCTCCTCCTTTATTCATTCATTCAGCTCATCCTTAATAAGCAGCTACCTCATACCAGGTGCTTTTATCAGCATGGAGATATGAGGCTGAACAAGATTCACTTTTGCCCCCAAAGAGTGGCTAGTCCAGTCTACTGTTGATAATATTTATTTAGTTATGGTTGTGCTGGGTCGCTGTTGCTGAGCAGGGGCTCTAGGGTTCGTTGGCTCAATGGCTGTGGCTCCTGGGCTCTAGAGCACAGGCTCAGTAGTAGTGGTGCATGAGCTTAGTTGGGCTTCCCTGGTAGCTTAGTTGCTGAAGAATCCGCCTGCAAGGCAGGAGACCCTGGGTTGATTCCTGGGTTGAGAAGATCCCCTGGAGAAGGGATAGACTACCCACTCTACTATTCTTGGGCTTCCCTGGTGGTTCAGATTGTAAAGAATCCACCCGCAAGGCAGGAGACCTGGGTTCAATCCCTGGGTTGTGAAGATCCCTGGGAAAAGGGCATGGCAACCCACTCTAGCATTCTTGCCTGGTGAATCCCCTGGACAGAGAGCCTGGTGGGCTGCTGTCCACGGGGTCACAAAGAGTTGAGCACAACTGATCGACTAAGCATGCACGCGCTTAGTTGCTCCTTGGCCTGTGAGATCTTCCTGGATTAGGGATTGAGTCCATGTCCCCTGCTTCGGCAGGGGGATTCTTTACCACTGAGCCACCAAGGAAAGCCAGTCTACAGTTTAATATGCACCAAAGTCTACGGAATAATTCCTCTCTCATGCTCTCCCAAAGTAAAGACAAAACGGATTTTCTAGTGAATGGAATATAATGAATAAATTAATTCAGTCACAAAATATACAGTGTGGATGTAAAGTCACATGTCTAGAGGAAATTTTCTACTGTGTTAGTTTGACAGGAAGGCTGACAAGCTCGGGTTATTGTTGGACTGTATTCTTTTTCTGTAATTAGCCATGTGTGTGCTCACTCAGTCTTGTCTGACTCTTTGCGACTCCATAGACTCCAGATGGGAAAGGGGGGATAGGAGTCTGGAATGGTAAGCAGGGGCCAGAGCATGGCTTTGTAAGCTGTGCAAGGTTGTTTGAATTTTATCCTAGAGTGAATGAAGAGA
The DNA here is from genome assembly GCF_001704415.2 of Capra hircus. Classification (NCBI taxonomy): domain Eukaryota; kingdom Metazoa; phylum Chordata; class Mammalia; order Artiodactyla; family Bovidae; genus Capra; species Capra hircus. The sequence goes on along the minus strand of NC_030812.1, from coordinate 95,631,051 downwards.
TGTTACAGATTTTAAACACGGGAGGGTGGACCAGATTTGGGATTTAGGAAGGTCTTTATACTGAAGATCTCCAGAGTGGCAGAGACTTGAGGGAAGAGAACTGGAGACAGAGATCAATAGAAAGCTGTGTGGCCCAGGAGAGGGACCTGGCTTAAGGTGACGGTTTCAGGGATGGAGCGAGGTGGCCCTGATAAAGGAGACGGTGCTGGTGAGTGACAGGGCAGGGGCTGAAGCTGCTGACTAATTACACAGGAATTTCCTGCCAGGAAATTAACTTTTTCCGCTTGTTTATTTAGGCACCAGTTAAAAGGGTACAATTTGATAGAAGCAGATGAGTAGCTACAAGTAACTGGGTAGAGATAGTTTAGCTAGGAGGGATAGGTCCCATTTCCACTGCTTATGCCTGCAATTACTGATCATTAATTGATGTATCCTCCCACCTCCATGCCTACCCCGCCGCCAGGGAAACCAAGCAAGCTAAGTATGATTCTCTCTGAAAGAGAGTTTTTTTCCCCAGCTGTACCGGAAGAGTCACACCCTATCTTTCGTAACTGCCTCATCTGTCCTCCTATGGGTCAGACTGGGAGTGTTTATTTGCTTTTTCTGGTTTATTTGGTGTGTAAAACACTAGGGAGATCTGATTAGCTACTCTGCTGGGGCATCCTTGGCCTTCAGATGCTGTGTTTCTCAAATATTCTTTGGGGACACATGTTGGCCGTGTAGCCCACAGTTCTTAGAAGTTCTGGGAACAGCTGGCAACAGGGGACTTCGGTGGCTGCAAAGGGGACCTTGGGCGAAGAATGAGCCTGGTGGTGTCTCATCCACTGAATTAGGGGATGCTGAAGTTCTAAGATTATGCTTCGTTTTATTTTTATTTATTGATATTTATTTGGCTGTGTTGGGTCTTGGTTGCAGCAGCACTCTGGATCTTCGTTGCGTCATGAGATATCTTTGGTGATGGTGCCTGGGCTCCAGAGCTCATAAGATTAGTAGTTTCCGTACATGGGCTTAGTTGCCCCGTGGTATGTGGGATCTCAGTTTCCCAACCAGGGATTGAACCTACGTCCCCTGCGTGGGCAGGTGGATTCTTAACCACTGGACCACCAGGAAAGTCCTAAGATTATGTTTTAAATGACTGACCTCTGACAGGACCCATGCTAACCTCTTGTCCAGGAACACCCCATGCTTGCTCCCGATTCCACGTGGGACCTTGAATGACAAAGTCCACAGCTCATGTCTCAGATCTGCGAGAGCCTCTCCTCACTCTTTTAGCCACTGTGGGTCACTCCCCCAGATCTCCATCCCCCCAACCTTTAAAGAACCCCAGAGGAAGAGTGGGCACCATATACCAGCAGTTTCTCACACCCTGTGTAAATTCTTCATCCAACAGGGCACTACTCTGAGCATCTCCCAGCTTTACTGGAAGTCCCCTGAAGGCTGATGGTTTTCCATCCCTCGTCCCCACAGCTCCTCTCAGAGTTTCCAGGCAATCACTGTGGATGGACAGATCTAGAAGTCTGGAGGAGGTGTTAGCCCCAACCTACAGACTGGGAAGCCGAGGAGGAAAGGGTTAAGCCACCTGCTCAAAGCTGTAAAGGCTGGCCTGGGTTCAGGAGCTGAGCAGAAGGATCCCGGGCAAACAGCTCCCTTCCATGTGTTGTTTCATCTTTCCAGAACCCTGGGCAGCCAGGCCTGGGTTCTCAGTTTGGGGATGTCCATGCCCTGATATGGTTGGCACTTCACAGGTGTAGGCAGAGCAGACTCCAAATAGGGACAATATTTAGCAACTATAGCAAAGGAGAAAAGGAAAGATATAAGCATCTGAATGCAGAGTTCCAAAGAATAGCAAGAAGAGATAAGAAAGCCTTCTTCAGCGATCAATGCAAAGAAACAGAGGAAAACAGCAGGATGGGAAAGACTAGAGATCTCTTCAAGAAAATTAGAGATACCAAGGGAACATTTCATGCAAAGACATCCTGGAATGTGAAGTCAAGTGGGCCTTAGAAAGCATCACTACGAACAAAGCTAGTGGAGGTGATGGAATTCCAGTTGAGTTATTTCAAATCCTGAAAGATGATGCTGTGAAAGTGCTGCACTCAATATGCCAGCAAATTTGGAAAACTCAGCAGTGGCCACAGGACTGGAAAAGTTCAGTTTTCATTCCAATCCCAAAGAAAGGCAATGCCAAAGAATGCTCAAACTATTGCACAATTGCACTCATCTCACACGCTAGTAAAGTAATGCTCAAAATTCTCCAAGTCAGGCTTCAACAATATGTGAACTGTGAACTTCCTAATGTTCAGGCTGGTTTTAGAAAAGGCAGAGGAACCAGAGATCAAATTGCCAACATCCACTGGATCATCGAAAAAGCAAGAGAGTTCCAGAAAAACATCTATTTTTGCTTTATTGACTATGCCAAAGCCTTTGACTGTGTGGATCACAATCAACTGTGGAAAATTCTGAGAGAGATGGGAATACCAGACCACCTGACCTGCCTCTTGAGAAATCTGTATGCAGGTCAGGAAGCAACAGTTAGAACTGGACATGGAACAACAGACTGGTTCTAAATAGGAAAAGGAGTACGTCAAGGCTGTATATTGTCACCCTGTTTATTTAACTTATATGTAGAGTACATCATGAGAAATGCTGGACTGGAAGAAACACAAGCTGGAATCAAGATTGCCAGGGGAAATATCAATAACCTCAGATACGCAGATGACACCACCCTTATGGCAGAAAGTGAAGAGGAGCTAAAAAGCCTCTTGATGAAAGTGAAAGAGGAGAGTGAAAAAGTTAGCTTAAAGCTTAACATTCAGAAAACGAAGATCATGGCATCCGGTCCCATCACTTCATGGGAAATAGATGGGGAAACAGTGGAAACAGTGTCAGACTTTATTTTGCGGGGCTCCAAAATCACTGCAGATGGTGACTGCAGCCATGAAATTAAAAGACGCTTACTCCTTGGAAGAAAAGTTATGACCAACCTAGATAGTATATTCAAAAGCAGAGACATTACTTTGCCGACTAAGGTCCGCCTAGTCAAGGCTATGGTTTTTCCTGTGGTCATGTATGGATGTGAGAGTTGGACTGTGAAGAAGGCTGAGCGCCAAAGAATTGGTGCATTTGAACTGTGGTGTTGGAGAAGACTCTTGAGAGTCCCTTGGACTGCAAGGAGATCCAACCAGTCTATTCTGAAGGAATCAGCCCTGGGTGTTCTTTGGAAGGAATGATGCTAAAGCTGAAACTCCAGTACTTTGGCCACCTCATGCGAAGCGTTCACTCATTGGAAAAGACTCTGATGGATTGGGGGCAGGAGGAGAAGGGGACGACAGAGGATGAGATGGCTGGATGGCATCACTGACTCGATGGACACAAGTCTGAGTGAACTCTGGGAGGCGGTGATCGACAGGGAGGCCTGGCATGCTGCAGTTCATGGGGTCGCAAAGAGTCAGACACTACTGAGCGACTGAACTGAACTGAGGAGAGGAGGGGACTTCCCTGGGGTCCTGTGGTTAAGACTCTGTGATTCCAATGCAGGGGGCATTTGACAGCAAACTAGCGTTTCAAAGTAAGACTCAGACTGATGCTCATGGTCCACCTCCAGGTAGATGACAGTGTTCTTTCTGGCAGGAGATTTGGGGGTTAGGTGGGCCTTCCTGACACAGTTCATGTCAAAGGCTGGCTTTCACTTAGCCAGAGATGGGAGTAGACTTGAATTGGATTATAAAATGCTTAGGCTCGGGAACACCTGCTGTAAAGTGCCCTCCACCCCAGCCGAGATGTTTGCAATGCAAATTGCTTTTCTCACTCCGGGAAACGGGGCAGGGCCCGTGGATGCTTTGACTATGTGTTACTGCCATTGAAGAGTGGAAGACTGGGCGTTTAGTGCTCAGCACCCACGGGTGTTAGATTGGCTAGTGTGAGTGAGTGTTTCCAAGTAGGAGATGCCCCTCTGGGGGGGCAAAACACACTGTGTCTTCTTTGTTATGTCTGGTCTTAGCTTATTCTTCAGCTCGCAAGTCACTTCTTTTTTTTAATTGGAGTATAAATGCTTTACAATGTTGTGTTAGTTTCTGCTGTACAACAACATGAATCAGCTCTACGCATACTTGTGTCCCCTCCCTGTTGAACCTCCCGCCCCGCTCACCCCACCCCACCCCTCCAGGCCATCACGGAGCACCGAGCTGAGCTGCCTGTGCTGCACAGCAGCTCCCCCGAGCTGCCCATTTCACACACGGCAGTGTGTTTATCTCAGTGCTACTGTCTCAAGTCCACCCACCCCTCCCCTTCTTCCTCCCCATGCCCACATGTCCATTCTCTGTGTCTGCCTCTCTGTTCCTGCTCTGTGAATAGGCTCATCTGTACAACTTTTCTAGATTCCACATGTGTGTGTTGATATATAAGATTTGCTTTTCTCTTTCTGACTTACTTCACTCTGTATGATAGACTCTAGGGCCATCCATGTCTCTACAAATGACCCATTTTCATTCCTTTATATTTCAGCTCATAAGTCACTTCTGTGAAGCCTTTCCTGCCTTCATCCCTCCAGGAGAAATCACCCTCTTTCTTTTGAATTCCCAATTATTTACTTCTTTGCATTTAACCCACTGTCTCATAAATCATATGCTTAGATGTCTATCTCTCAGTAGACTGTGAACGCCTTAAGGACCAGGACTTACTTGACTTCTGTCCTTACCTCCAGAGCCTGGTTCCAGATAAGACAATAAATGTTGATTAAATGCATGCATGAATGAACTGAATGGCTAAACAGTGTATCTGTTGACTTAAATTACAATATAAATATGTACGCGAGTGTGTCTGTGTGTGTATCTGTGTGTATGTACTTAAAGCTGCTTAGCTTGATGACTCCTTTCACTCAAGGCAGTCTACCAAGGACACAAGCTAAACAGTGATTTCTGAGGAGTAACAGTGCTTGGTAGCGGTGGTAAAGAACCTGCCTACCAGTGCAGGAGACTCTGAGAGATGTGGATTTGATTCCTGGGTCAGGAAGATTCCCTGGAGGAGGCCATGGCAACCCACTCCAGTATTCTTGCCTGGGAAATCCCATGGACAGAGGAGCCTGGTGGGCTACAGTCCATAGGGTCACACAGAGGTGGACATGACTGAAGTGACTTGGCACGCACACATGCAACAGTACCAAAGGAATGAGGCTAAAGAAGAGATCAATCAGTTTTTGGGCCTTCCAACTCAGTCAAGTGCCTTAGATGGAGTAGCTTGGATAACCAGTCCTTTTGTTCGAGAACAGATTGACGTTCCTCGAGCAGAGGGGAGAATGGAAGCGGGAGAGAGTACTTCTGTTCCTCAAGGTCATGGCATGCCTCCATGATAGATGGCAACAGAGAACAGGGACTTCATTTTTCTATGTGTTTACATATTAGTTCATATGTTACTAATATTAGAACATATTTGTTACATGTATTTGTTCTTTTCACAAAGTATCTTAACATCTGGAGGCTTATAATAAATCTGTAAAGCAGTCATTCTGAATCATGAGCAAGTTGAAGGTCCTCGAAAATCTCAGAAAGGCATGAAACATCTCCGCTGGAAGATGTCAAGAAACATTCACAAACTTTCTGCAGTTTCAAGTTCAGCAACCTCCTTTGTGTAGAGGTCTTTGTGTTGCAAGAATAATATAATCCCTTCATGCAGAAGGTGCTTAATAAGCACCATTGTGTTGTCAACTGAGTTGCTGCTGCTGCTAAGTCGCTTCAGTTGTGTCCGACTCTGTGCGACCCCATAGATGGCAGTCCACCAGGCTCCCCCATCCCTGGGATTCTCCAGGCAAGAACACTGGAGTGGGTTGCTATTTCCTTCTCCAATTCATGGAAGTAAAAAGTGAAAGTGAAGTCGCTCAGTCGTGTCCAACTCTTAGCGACCCCATGGACTGCAGCCCACCAGGCTCCTCCATCCATGGGATTTTCCAGGCAAGAGTGCTGGAGTGGGTGCCATCGCCTTCTCTGGTCAACTGAGTAATGATACTGAAACCATTAGATGTTGTTTAGTTGCCGGGGTCCAGCCCCAGTGGATCCAGGGTGATTCGAAGGTGGGGACAGAGTCGGTGTCTTTGGAAAAATACATATTTAATCACAGAAATAGAGAGATTAGAAATGGATAGTGTAGTAGGAAGATCAGTGGAGAAAAAGAGACTGAATAACTTGGATTACGTGGAATAGCATCCATGCTCCAGATGGGAATTCAGCCAGGAAAATGGGAGCAAGAAAGAAGTGACATGGGGGAATCAGTCTTTCCGGAAACTGATCCGATGTCTTTATTTTTGGGTTGGCTTATATACCTTTTGTTACACATAGGGATGAATACAGAGTCACGTGGGGGTCAGCGGTCCTGACCTTATCAAAATCAGGTGCTTCACATAAATGTATTAAAAAAAGGTCTTAGGGATATTACATCATCTTCTGGCCATGAGTGAGACCTGCTGACATTTTATGATCCTTTCTTTCTGATAACCAAAAAACTTATTTCTTCCAAGGGTGTTTTTTCTTAAACCAGGCACCACCCTCCAAATAAAGTTACATTCCTATAGGGTGAGGGTGTAGTGAGTTACAATCAAGAAAGGAATTTATTTAACCCAAGGTTAACATGATTAATCTTAAAGGTTATTACTTATCTCTCCTATATGCTTAAAGGTTAATACTTATTTCTTCCTATATGCTAGTTATATTCATTATAAGTGTAGGGAACATGGAGATTTAGCAGCAAACATCAGCCCAACAAATGAAAATCCTTTCACCAATGCTCCCCTTAAGATCTATTTAGTCTTAAGATATGATAAAGTTACATTCTTACATAGCAAGGACACAGTGATTTATAACAAAGTACAGTGATCTATTACAAAAGAGAAAATCCATTAACTCAAAAAGTCTAGTATTGCTAACATCAAAAACTACTATATTTCCTTTGCTATATTCCAAATACATTGATTAATATATTCCCAGGTGCCTAAGGATATAGAGGCCTGGCGGCAATCATTGACTCAACAAGAAGAAAAAGCCCTATGCTAATTAAGACTCTCAAAATACTCCAAAACTCTCTGTGCTGTTTACGGTTGAGAGGTAGTAAACAATCATGTGCCTAGTGGCAGCAGTATGGATAATCTTGTCACACAAGCTAGTCTGTCATCAGAGAGGTTTGACCTGAAACATCCTTGTCCCACCCAGAGCAGGGAATTAGCAGCAATTATTGACACAACAAATGAAAAAACCCTTCACCAATATAATTCCTAACCAACACACTATACTAATAATTTCTAACTCCCCAAAAGAATTTGCCTTTAGTAAGTCTAAAACATCTCGTGCCTCTCAGATTTGGAGGCTGTAAACAATCACATGTGGCCGGACGAACCTATACAGGCGGGCTAGATAACCTTCAGAGGAGTCCGTAAGCTGAAACACTCTTGTCACGCCCAAGAATTTTTATTGCCTTGGAGCTGCACGTTTACTCCTTCTCCGAGAGAAACGGTTATGGGGGAGAGCCCCCCGTAAAGTCAGAGGTGTAGGTGAGAGCATAAAACAGACTCTGGCTTTGGGGTTAGATGCTCGGGAACAGGGGGTTTCCTGAGGCTTGATCACGCCTTTGCGTATGCCAAGCCTCCTTCCTCATAACCTTTGCCATGGGCGGAATTCCTCACGCTGGCCCCCGGCATTTAGTGGGACTCCAAAGAGCTCTGGTACCATAGTCCTTTATGTCTCAGCACAGAAAATAATTCAGCAAGAGGCTAAGTTCATTCGAGTATGACCTAAATCAAATCCCTTACGATTATACAGTGGAAGTGACAAATAGATTCAAGCGTTTAGATCTGATAGACAGAGTGCCTGAAGAACTTGGGAAGGAGGTTCATGATATCGTACAAGATGCAGGGATCAAGACCATCCCCAAGAAAAAGAAATGCAAAGGGGCAAAATGGCTGTCTGGGGAGGCCTTACAAATAGCTGAGAAAAGAAGAGAAGGGAAAAGCAAAGGAGAAAAGGAAAGATATAAGCATCTGAATGCAGAATTCCAAAGAATAACAGGGAGAGATAAGAAAGCCTTCCTCAGTGATCAGTGCAAAGAAATAGAGGAAAACAGCAGAATGAGAAAGACTAGAGATCTCTTCAAGAAAATGAGAGATACCAAGGGAACATTTCATGCAAAGATGGGCTCCATAAAGGACAGAAATGGTCTGGACCTAACAGAAGCAGAAGATGTTAAGAAGAGGCGGCAAGAATACACAGAAGAACTATACAAAAAAGATCTTCATGTCCCAGATAATCACGATGGTGTGATCACTCACCTAGAGCCAGACATCCTGGAATGTGAAGTCAAGTGGGCCTTAGAAAGCATCACTACAAACAAAACAAGTGGAGGTGATGGAATTCCAGTTGAGTTATTTCAAATCCTAAAAGATGATGCTGTGAAAGTGCTGCACTCAATATGCCAGCAAATTTGGAAAACTCAGCAGTGGCCACAGGACTGGAAAAGGTCAATTTTCATTCCAATCTCAAAGAAAGGCAATGCCAAAGAATGCTCAAACTACCACATAGTTGCACTCATCTCACACACTAGTAAAGTAATGCTCAAAATTTTCCAAGTCAGGCTTCAACAGTACGTGAACGGTGAACTTTCAGATGTTCAAGCTGGTTTTAGAAAAGGCAGAGGAACCAGAGATCAAATTGCCAATATCCGTTCGATCATCGAAAAAGCAAGAGAGTTCCAGAAAAACATCTACTTCTGCTTTATTGACTATGCCAAACCCTTTGACTGCATGGATCACAACAAACTGTGGAAAATTCTTAAAGAGATGGGAATACCATACCACCTGACCTGCCTCCTGAGAAATCTGTATGCAGGTCAAGAAGCAACAGTTAGAACTGTACGTGGAACAACAGACCAGTTCCAAATCAGGAAAGGAGTACATCAAGGCTGTATATTGTCACCCTGCTTATTTAACTTATATGCAGAGTACATCATGAGAAACACTGGGCTGGAAGAAGCATAAGCTGGAATCAAGATTGCTGGGAGAAATATCAATTACCTCAGATATGAAGATGACACCACCCTTATGGCAGAAAGTGAAGAAGAACTAAAGAGATTCCTGATGAAAGTGAAAGAGGAGAGTGAAAAAGTTGGCTTGAAAGTCAACATTCAGAAAACTAAGATCATGGCATCTGGTCCCATCACTTTATGGCAAATAGATGGGGAAACAATGGAAACAGTGAGAGGCTTTATTTTCCTGGACTCCAAAATCACTGCAAGGTGACTGCAGCCATGAGATTAAAAGAGGCTTACTCCTTGGAAGAAAAGCTATGACCAACCTACAGCGTATTAAAAAGCAGAGACATTACTTTGCCAACAAAGGTCTGTCTAGTCAAAGCTATGGTTTTTCCAGTAGTCATGTATGGATGTGAGAGTTGGACTATAAAGAAAGCTGAGCGCCAAAGAATTGATGCTTTTGAACTATGGTGTTGGAGAAGACTCTTGAGAGTCCCTTGGACTGCAAGGAGATCCAACCAGTCCATCCTAAAGGAAATCAGTCCTGAATATTCACTGGAAGGACTGATGCTGAAGCTAAAACTCCAATACTTTGGCCACCTGATGCGAAGAACTGACTCATTTGAAAAGACCCTGTTGCTGGGAAAGATTGAAGGCAGGAGGAAAAGGGGACAACAGAGGATAAGATGGTTGGATGGCATCACTGACTCGATGGACATGAGTTTGAGTAAGTTCTGGGAGTTGGTGATGGACAGGGAAGCCTGGTGTGCTGCAGTCTATGGGATCACAAAGAGTCAGACACGACTGAGCGACTGAACTGAAATGAACTAAACTGAATTAGAATAGGATGCTTGTGAGGCTTATAAGCTGATGGAAGAGAGGGGTGCCCTGTCCTGAGAATTTACTGTGTTACAGTTTTATAATCAAAGGAAAAGTGGGGTGGGGGAAAAGAACTTCTTTGTCTTTCTTGAGTAGACATCATGCTTCCATCATCAGCTCTTCCTACAGGTTGGGCAGAGGAGTTTTCTTGTCCCTGGGTGGTCAATCTAGGTCCACAAATTATTGTTTTTTACGTGTTCAGAGAGTGTATCCTAGGGATTATTAACCTACTGAGCTCACTGGGTGGGATGTGGGTCTCATGCGTCCATTGTTTTATTGTTTTGGGGGCATGCCTCATGCTTCCGCTGCCTGGCTTTGTTGCTAAGCAAGCAGGCTTGGTTTTGTGGTTAAGCAAGCCTGCTTTCTTGAGTAATCATTAACTTGCAGGGGTCTCCCATATTTTTCTACTCACCATCCCCTAGTGGGATTAACTATTTAATCACCTACTTTGTCCTTCACTCTGTCCCTATCAATACTGAGTCCAAGCTGGCTCTGTCAGTAAGTCTACAGACAAAGTGTTGAGGCAAGGAATAAAGACTTTATTTGGTAAGCTCGCAGACAGAGAAGATGGCAGACTAACATCTCAAAATCACCATCTTGTTGGGGCCTGGATGCTAGGTTCTTTTATAGAACAGAATTGAGGAGGAGGTGAGGAATTAAAGTGAAAACGCCATTAATCTTGCAAATATCTCACAGCAGGTTTCCTGAGGTGGGTCATTATGCATAGACAGTACCGTTTTCATGAACTGAAGCAATGGGAAATGAAGGTTAAAGTAAAAGAAACAGATTCTTCCCTGTAACAATGCTTGCCAAGGGAACAGCCTTGCAAAAGAGGAACAGGTGACCCTGCACCTCATAACATGATTCAGTATCTCAAAGGAAGGCACCTCCCATCTATCAAACTAAACCAAACCGCGCACTGGCTTCCTTAACTGGCTGACAAATACTTTTGTATTTACAAAGGCAGACTCAGCTTTGGCGGAAGTTCTGTTTCCACTGAAGTGTCCCAGGGCTAAATGACCCATTAAACCATATCTGTCTGGTATCCCTTGCCAAGAATGTGTTTATCAGCTTCTTCCTGGGAGGGAAAAAGGATCGAAAGAAGGCCTGTAACGCAACGAACGCTGGGCCTGGCATCGCATGGTTCTCAACAGATGTCAGGTTAAAACAGAGAACAGAGACTACCTTGGTGGTCCAGTGGCTAAGACTCCGCACTCCCAATGCAGGGGGCCTGGGTTCGATCCCTTGTTGGGGAACTAGATCCCACATGCTGCAACTAAGAGCTTACATGCCACAATTAAAGACCCTGCAATGAAGATCAAAGATCCTGTGTGTTGCAGACCCAGCACAGTCAAATAAATGTTAGAAGAAAAACAAAACAAAACAGAAAACAAACAAAACAAAGAGTTCAGAACACAGAGGAAAAACGGGGAAGGATGTGGAATCAGTGGAGAGGGGAGGGGACAGGAGACCCAGGATCAGGAGCATCCCCTTCTCTGTGTGTTCCAGAAGCCCTTAAAGTTACAGGTGAGCTGCAGCTAGGAAATGAGGTCCCTGATGAATACTCAGTTATGCCTCTCAGAATGTATAGAAATATAGCAAGGGTACCAAATCCTAATCACAGAAAACAAGTGGTGAATGGAGGCGTTTGCTACGAGGTGCCAGCCTGGCCCCAGTGAAGTCAATTTGTCAGTTCTTTTCACCTGGGAAGGAGAGAGGAGGGGAGGAGCCACAGCTCCTGCCAAAGCTAAAAAAAGCAAGCTGTATAAGGCCTCAGGGCAGGACCAGCTGCAGATGAACTCAGCACGGCGAGGCCAACAGGGCTCTCAGGGAAAACATGGCAGTTACCCGGCCCTGAGGTCCCTGGAGAGTCAGCCACACATGGGCCGAGGGGCCCAAGGCAGGCGATTCCCTGCAAACGGCCTGACTGTGGAGTGAGGAGGGCCTGGGTGTGTGGACATGGCTCCACATTCTGAAGGTTGACCGATGTGCAGGCCACTTGCCTCTCCAAACCTCCGTCTGTTGTTCTCTTCCTAAGCTGTGTCTGACTCTCTGCATCCCCATAGACTACAGGCTTCTCTGTCCTTCACTATTTCCTGGAGCTTTCTCAAACTCATGTCCATTGAGTCTGTGATGCCATCCCACCATCTCATCCTCTGTCGTCCCCTTCTCCTGCCCTCTATTTTTCCCAGCATCAGGGTCTTTTTCAATGAGTCAGCTTTTTGCATCAGGTGGCCAAAGTATTGGAGCTTCAGCTTCGGCATCAGTCCTTCCAGTGAATATTCAGGGTTGATTTCCCTTAGGATTGACTGGTTTGATCTCTTCAGTTTCCTCATCCATAAATTGAGGATAATAACATCTGCACTGGAGAGTTTCTGGAAACATAAAACATGAGACAGAAGACACAAGTGCTGTGGAAACTAGACTCTGGATGCCAGGTGTCACAATTGTGGAAAAGAAAGTGAACTGGTCGTCCGAGTCTGCTCAGATCGCCTTAGCAAAACACGGCTGATGGGGAAGCTTAAACAACAGAGGTTTATTTTCTCATGCTTCTTGAGGCTGGAAGTCTGGATCAAAGTGCTGGCAAGGTTGTTTCATTCTGAGGTTGACTCACCATCTTGCTGTGTGCTCACATGACCTTTTTTAAAATTTTAATATTTATTTTTATTTATTTGACTGTGTTGGGTCTTAGTTGAAGCACATGGGATCTTCGATCTTCCCTGCGGCATGTGAGATCTTTAGTCCTGGCATGCAAACTCTAACTTCTGGTGTGTGGAATCTGGTTCTCTGACCAGGGATCAAACTTGGGCCCCCTGCATTGGGAGCCCCTTGGCCTTTCTGAACTTCAGTCCTCTTATTGGTCAAGCTTATTCCCACCTAGAGCTGCTAATCACTGAAACTGTATGCATCATGGGCCAGTCATACTATGCTGTTTTCCTCACCCCCACTGATTAACTAATAGTTCAACATTGCAAAGTGTGCATATATGCCTAGACAGCATATTAAAAAGCAGAGACATCACTTTGCTTACAAATGTCCATATAGTCAAAGTTTTGGTTTTTCTGGTAGTCATGTATGGATATGAGAGTTGGACCATAAAGAGGGCTAAATGCCAAAGAATTGAAGCTTTTGAACTGTGGTGCTGGAGAAGACGCTTGAGAGTCCCTTGGACTGCAAAGAGATCAAACCAGTCAATCCTAAAGTAAATCAAGGCTGAGTATTCATTGGAAGGACTGATGCCAAAGCTGATGCTCCAATACTTTGGCCACCTGCTGTGAAGAGCCAACTCATTGGAAAAGACCCTGATGTTGGGAAAGATTGAAGGCAAAAAGAGAAGAGGGCAGCAGAGGAGGAGATAGATGGATGGCATTGCTGACTCAATGGACATGAATCTGAGCAAACTGGGAGATAATGAAGGATAGGGGAGCCTGGTGTGCTGCATTTCGTGGGGTTGCAAAGAGTCGGACATGACTTAGCGACTGAACAACAACAAAATCACATACATATAGTATTAATATGGAGGAGAGCCATATTTCTTTACAATGAGAAAATAAAATTTCCTAAAGTTTCAATCCAGAAATCTTCCTCAAGGGACCCAAGACAAGCCTTGGTTCTGTGAAACTGACTAGTCACCCCAGAAATTCCTGGGGCCTTCATCTTTACCAAAATGAGGTCGGCTTGGTCTTCTCCCGCTTTCCGTTAACTTCATCTTCTTTTCTCAATGCTTACCTTTGTTGGTGCCTGTTTATAGTGTTCCCTCCCAAGGCCACACCTGTCGTTTTCTTGAAAAGATGTTTCAAGCAGCAGTGGTTTGGGGCGGCACCAGGGAAATAAGGAAGTGATGGCAGGCAGCGGTAGGCCCAACAGCAGTCTTGTTTTGCTCTGCACTTGCCTAGGGCCAGGGCGGCTTAGAGGTACCATGGGTGTGTGTCCCTGCTGGCGGGGTCCCCTGGGGTGTTGCCCAGGGCCACCCCAGAGTCTTTCCATAGGAGTTTCGCTCTGGTTTAAGTCTGTGTTTTCCTTGGAATTAGCCACTGATTGAGCAGCATATGGGAAATATGAATGTTTGGGTAACTGGACACGAGGGAGAGACCTGACGAGGGCCAGATACCGACGGACAATTTGTCTAGCTTCACGGTTTTGCTTGTCTTTCTTGCACAGACTCAGGAAGCTGCCTTCCTGTCTTCAGGGCTGGAAATCCACAAGTGAGTGCATGCACATTACTGAATTGCCAGTGCATCACACTAACTCCATGTGATGCTCCTGACAACACCACGAATTCAGTGAAATCAGCTTCCTTTGTTCAGATGAGGAAACAGATCCTGGAGCTGTTTATAAGATTCAGAGCAGATCTTCCCGACCCCAAGGGTCAAGTCATGGAAATTCATTCTAATGTGAGTCCCTCCCGTCACTGACTCCCTGCCCTGGGTGGTGAACAGCCAGAAAGAGAGACAGAGAGAGAAAGGAGAGAGGGAGGTCAGGGCAGATCCACTGCCCTGTGAGGTGTGAGGGAGCTGAAGACGAGACTGGCAGCTGTATTAGGTTTCTCGCCACTGAACCAGTTTGGGCACTTAAGAGGGTTCTCCACTCCAACTTTGGGGTCACTCTCATGTGGCAGCTTCAGCTCATAACTTTCCTTGGAATCAAGACCTTGAATATGAGCCCAATATTAAAGCCAGTTCCAGAGAAGGTGGGCAAGCGTGAGCTACAACCCCTGCATTTTTAATGGTTTGATCACAAGAGGCAGGGCTGGAGGTTGGCCAGCCCACTGGCCGCAAGCTCGGGTTCCCCAACAGGCTGCCTCCTGGGACCTCGAGTGTTGTGTCTCCTGAGTCACACGTGTTTACCCTCTGTACTCGCCACTTCTCCCCGCTTTGACCTCCTGGAGGTGGGAGGACGGAGCCAAGGCCACGTCAAGACAAAGACCTGGGTCTCCTGCTGCGCCAGGTGGGCTCCTCTCAGCATTTCACAGAACCTGCTAGGTGATACACGCTCACCTTCATTCCAGAGTGTTTTGGTTTCCCAGGGCTGCGTAACAAAGGATGCCAGACCAGAGCAACAGAAGTTTGTTCGGGAGGCTGGAAGACTGAAGCCCAGGTGTGGGTGGGGCTGGTTCCTTCTGGAGCACTGAAGGAGAATCTTCTGGAGGCTGTCGTCCATCCTTGATGCTCCTTGGCAGGTGGCAGAGTAACCCCAGCCACTGCCTTCCTGTGGCTCCTCCGTGTCTCTGCCTCGTCTGTACCAGTGTATCTCTCCGTGTCCTCTTCCTTTTTTACTTTTTTCTCCAGGGCACAAGGGGGATCTTTGCTCCCTGTGCATGTGGGCTAAGTCTCTTTAGTTGTGTCCGACGCTTTGCAACCCCATGCCCTCCTCCAGGGGATCTTCCCAACCCAGGGATCGAACCCATGTCTCTTATGTCTCCTGCATTGGCAGGCCAATTCTTTACCACTAGAACCACTTGGGGAGCCCACTTAGTTCCCCAATCAGGGATCAAACCTACGTCCCCTGCAGTGGAAGCATGGATTCTCCACCCCTGGGCTGCCAGGAAAGTCCCCTTGTCCTCTTCTTATAAGGACCCTGGTCACTGCGCTGAGGACCCCAGCAGAGGCTGCCCGTCCCCGCCCCCTCAGGTGAGCCACCTGCTTCCTGCTGCAGTGCCTGTCTGCTTCGGGGATGAGTCTGGCCCTCCACTCGCCCTCTGGCCACTGTCTGCTTGTCTGGCTTCATCGCCTTCTGCCCACACTTGGTGCCCATGCTGCATCGCTGGGCAGGGCTGTCACAACCTTTGTGCCTTTGCAGATTCTGTCCCCTCGGCCTGAAATGTCCTCCCCCTCACTCATCCTCCTCCCTCTCCACCTGGAAAGCTTACTCATCCTTTAAGCCTCTCCCCTCCCCTACCTCTTGGGAGGGCTACTGTGCACGCTGTGGCGTTTTGTGCCCAGCCATGGCCCTGCATGTTTCTTCGGTGACACAATAGCATGTGACACAATGCATACTTTGTTTTTCAAAGCTGTATTTTTTTCTCAATTTATTTATTTTTAATTGAAGGATAATTACAATGTTGTGTTGGTTTCTGCCACACATCAACATGGGTCCGCCATAGGTATACCTATGTATGTCCCCTTCCTCTTGAGCCTCCCACCCACCTCCCTCCCAATCCCACCCCTCTAGGTTGTCACAAAGCCTTGGTTTGAGTTCCCTGAGTCATACAGCAAATTCCCACTGGGCTATCTATTTTACATATGTTAGTATATTTTCTATGCTTCTCTCTAATATGCATACTTTTGTTCCTTATATCCATCTCACCTCTGGGTGGAGCTCGTTCAAGGCAGTTTTCTTATGAATCCCCAGCATGTTATACAGAAGATCATCCCTGGTGGCTAAATGGCTTAAAAAAAAAAAAAAAAAACAAAAAAACACCGTGGAGATTCCCTCCAGGGGTGGAGACTGAGTCGCATCTTTCTCTTACGTTTATTACATTCCCCGCGATGCGTGTGTAGTTGGCTCTCAGATGCTCCTTGTATGGTTTAGCAATTGGATGGAAAAGCCCAGTTAGCAGGAAGCTAGCAGGAGCTGAGGTTCAGTGATCCGTGCTGTTGCGTGAGCGTCATTGACCCGAGGACACAGAATTCCCCTGGGTTCCCCCCACCCCACCCTGCCCCAACTCAGATGCTGCTGCTCCTCCTCCTCCTTCTTCTTTTGACCTTGCTGGGTGGCATGGGGGGATCTTAGTTCCCTGACCAGGATCAGGCCCATGCCCCCTGCAGTGGAAGTGAGGAGTCCTAACCGCTGGACCTCCAAGGAATTCCTCACATGCTTTTTGAATGGGATTTCATGGAGGGCAGGGGCGGCGGGGGCCGGGGGCGGGGCAGGGTTGGCAGTTGGCACCTTCCATCTTGCTGGTGAGGAAGGGTGAGCAGAGAAAAGGGCAGCCCCTGGGCTGAGGTTCTACAGCCCTGAACGCTGAGGGGGCCTTGGTGAGAGGGTCCGAGCACCAGGACACTAGGGAGAGCTGCCTGTGTGACCAGTTCTGTCCTGCAGTCAAGGGTGGGGTCCTGGCGGGGATGGTAGGCCGTGGGGGGGTGGTGGTGAGGGAGGGGTCAGCAGGGACTGTGTCCTTGTGCAAACCCAGGCCCATTCTCATGGAAAATGATCCCTGCCGGCCTTGGGGCTGAATGCAGGTCCTCTCCAACCTTGGGAACAAGCACCCTTATTGTGAGTCTCTCTCTCCTCTCATTTCCAGTCACGTGGGCTTCCCTTCTTGTCCCTCAACAATGCCACCGGTCACTTGAAGCTGGATAACACTCAGGAGCAGAACTCCATTCAGACTCCCTTTAGGCTTTTTTTCTCGCTGATTTCTAAGGGCCTCAACCTTGCTCTCCTGACCATCAGCAAGTAAATTATTTCAGCTACTAGGTCTCTCCCTGTCTTCTTTGGGGACATTGCAAAATTAATCAGCTAGTGACCTCTCCTCAGGCTCCCCCACCTTCCACAGAGCTGGACCGGCAAGGATTCTGGGGCAGGGCAAGGTGCCCAGGGCTCAGCATTTAAGGAGGCACCCACTCTCGGGGCTGAGTTAGTGCTACCTTAAATTTGTGCCCTGAGTGCCTCATCTCAGTCCTGGATGGATGCTGGGCTGGCAATTGATAAGAGCTTTCCAGGTGGCACAGTGGTAGAGAATCTGCCTGGCAATGCAGAAGACGCAAGAGATGCATGTGGGTTTGACTCCTGGGTTGGGAAGATCCCCTGGAGGAGGAAATGGCAACCCACCCCAGTATTCTTGCCTGAAGAATCCCATGGACAGAGGAGCCTGGCGGGCTACAGTCCCTGGGGTTGCAAAGAGACCAGACTGAGTGACTGGGTACACATGGGAAGAGAAAAGGAGGCTAGAAGAGAGAGTGTTGTGATTTCCCTGGTGGTCCAGAGGCTAAGACTCAGCACTCCCAATGCAGGGGGGCCAGGGTTTGATTTCTGGTCAGGGGACAAGATCCCATATGTTGCAACTAAGATCCAGTGTAGCCAAATAAATAAATAAATATGAAAAAAACAAGATACTGTGCATGTTAGTCGCTCAGTTATGTCCGACTCTGTGACCCAATGGACTATAGCCCGACAGGCTCCTCTATCTATGAGATTTTTCCAGGCAAGAATACTGGAGTGGGCTGTCATTTCCTTCTCTAGAGGATCTTCCCAACCCAGGGATTGAACGCGGGGCCTCCTGCATTGCAGACAGACTCTTTACTGTCTGAGTCACCAGGGAAGATTCCAGAGAGATAAACACAAGACACTATTAGAAAAAAAAAAAAAGAGGGGGGAACACTTAGAGGACTAGGTGGGAAATCTGCAGTAAACAGAAGTGTGGAGACTGATGGGCACCAGTGACCAAGGGCAGCGCTTCCAAATAGGCATGTCCACAAGGCTCCCCTGGAGGCAGCCCCGGCTCTGCCAGCCAGCCAGCCAGGAGCAACAGGAAAAAGAAAAAGCACTCATGCTTTTCTCATTAGTTTTCCCAGAATTTCTTGTGGGAGTTGGGGATCTCAGGATGTTGGAGATAGGGAACCCTCAAAGTCATGACCCCCCCTCTGCTTTTACCCCCTCTGTCAACTTGATGTCTTTTTCTTGGTGTCATGAACCTCATCCCAACCTTGGTGATCCAGACCCCTAAAATGCTGGTGCCCGAAGATCCCTTAGAGACCACCAGCCCAGGGCTTTTGAGTACTGGAACTGGAGCTGGTTCAATTTGACCAGGACTGAAAGTATAAAATATTGCACTTTTGAGAACATAGTTTGAAATAAGGCTGTAAAGCAGCTCATTAATATATTTTTAAAAAATGTCGATTACATGTTGAAATGACAATGTCTGGGATCTCTTGGGTTAAATAAAATACAACATTAAAATTAATTCCCCTCTTTTTATTTCTTTTAATGTGGCTGGCTGCTAGAAAGTTTAAATTATACCTGTGGCTGACCTTTGTGGCTTGAATGACACATACACGTGACAAGGATGAGCCACTTTAACTTCCTCCTTTAACAGATGAGAAAACTGAGGTCCAGAGAGAAGACCTGCTTTAGCAGAGAGCACAGGCTAAAAAGCGCTGTCACTTCCAGTCCCTGACAATCACAGACACACACACACACACACACATACACACACATTCACAAGCGCGTGTGCAGGCCTAGGAGCCTGGGAGAGGAGCCCGTGGACTTAGACCTTTGAGCTGCAGGCCTCAAGGGAAGTCTTCCAAGATGCTATACGTTGGCTGTGGTTTCTTGAGAGAGAAATAAAAACTTACAAAGCTGGAGTCACTGTCTCCAAAATACCAGCTTTAAAAAGCCTCTGGAGGGACTTCCCTGGGGGTTCAGTGGTTGAGGCTTTGCCTTCCAGTGCAGCAGGTGTGGGTTCAATTCCTGGCCCAGGAGCTAAGATCCCACATGCCTCCTGGCGGGGGCAAAACAAAAAGCAAACCAGAAGCAATGTTGTAACAAATTCAATAAAAACTTAAAAAGAACAAAACTGGAAAGTTGGGGTGCCAGGAGATGTGAGGAAAAAGTTGGGGAGCCCTAGACCTTCCCTGTTCAGTTCACTTACATGCATAGTACCCCAGGTGTGCTGACCAGGTGTGCTAACTAACCAGCACCTTAAATGCACCCAGCTCCCTCTCTTACATGGCAGTGGGGTAGAGCCTTGCCGGAGGCTGGCACCCAGGAGGCAGCCACTCAGGGATTGTTTGACGAGTCAATAAAGGCAGGTTTCAGTTGTG
Organism: Capra hircus; assembly: GCF_001704415.2. Lineage (NCBI taxonomy): Eukaryota > Metazoa > Chordata > Mammalia > Artiodactyla > Bovidae > Capra > Capra hircus. Next base: position 95,611,405 of record NC_030812.1, on the reverse strand, counting down.
GAGGAGTGGGCAGTGGAGGGAGAGGGAACCAGACAGAAAGGCAAATTCCTTTATTTCATAATTTTATCTGGCATCCATTCTCTTCCACCTGCGTTGTCAAGGCTCTAAGAGGGGGTTAGTGAGGAAATGAAGACCTAAGGCCCTGTCCTCTCCCTCTCTCCGCCATCGGGCAGCACTGGTGGGTCTGGGGACAGTTCTGACCGGGGGAGTTGCCATGCAGAGCTGGATATTTCTCTTGGCCTCCCTCAGCCTTGACTGCCACAGCGGAGCACTCAGGCGCTGGCCAGTTCCTCCTTTCCCTGGCCTGGCTTCCCAGGGTACCCAGGAATCACATGGGGCTTGCGAACTGTCCAGTCCGTGTCCTGAGCGGACTGGAGTGCCCGGCGGGAGGGCGGGGGTGGCTCCCTCCTGGAGGTGACAGCTGGTCAAACGGATAGGGAGCATCTGCTCTCTGGCCCCTTCCTTTACCCTATGCCCTGGGACGTCCGGATGCACGTGGAGCGGAGTGGGTGCTCTGGGTCTCCCCTCCCACCACCACCACCACCCATTCCAAGGGTGACTGTGCCGCTGACGTCAGGCGGCTTTTGGCTCATGCCCTGGCCCGGGGACTTTATTTTCATAACAGCGTGCAGTGCCGTGGAACTGGAATGGGCGTGTCCTCTCCCCCTGACCCTCTCCCGCCCCTTGTCCCTCTGCTCACCCCCTCGCTCTCTCCTCCCTCTGCCGCCTTTATAACTGCTCGGCGCCGCGAGGGCGCGATCCCTGCCCACGGGCTCCCGCAGAACCTATAGGGGCTACAGTGCTCCCTCCACGCGCTCGAAGCAGCGCCAAGTTCACGCGCCAAAGCCGAGGCATCAGGGTAAGTGAGGCGCACGGAGCCAGAGAGCGTTGGGTTCGGTGATTGGAATCCTCGGGGGTGGGGGTTACGGAGTAGGGGGAGGGGCGCAGGGAGTGTTAGAAGCTAGGGATGCAAGAGGAGAGAAACCCTGGTAATGAACTGCAGCTGGCTCGGAGGGGGAAAAAAAATCCCAGAAAAGGAATTCCTGTAGTTTAACTCAACTCAGATTTTTTTTACCTCCCCTGAACTTCCCAGGCTAAGAGGCAGAGAGCAAAAAGATAATCAGGATAAATAGTTCCTGCTCAGATACACTGAACAAACTGAGTAGGTGGAATCCTGGCCCGGCAGGTGAAAGTTCTGGGCTCGGTCTAGGGAAAGAGAAAAGAAGGAGGACGATCTTAGAGGCATGGCAGGGAACTGGCTGGGTGGGCAGCAGAAGGAGATGGTGACCCCTGCTAGTTTACCCAGATGCTGAGAAATGTCCATTTATTTTGTCCTTTCATAAGTGTGCCCTTCTGAATTTTGCGAAGTAGATTCTAGAAGCCACCTCTTCTCGTGACATGAGCGTGGCCATCAACTCTGCAGCATTCTCCCATCTGCTGTCCCTTGAGTTACTCTGGACTCCTGGGTTGAACGTCCATCTGAGTATCCAGTAATAGCCCACCTTCAGGCACCAACCAAATGGGACTCAGCAATGACCCCCAACTGCCGGATATGGTCCCTTGAACCTCCCTGGGGTGGAAGGCAGGGAAAGCCAGCTCAAGTTCAAGGAATTTGTAGGACTTTCCATTCCTGAGTTGTTTCCAGGCTGATGTTTGTACACGCCACACCTGCTGAAGGGTTTGATTGAATCAGCCGGGGCTCTGGACTCATTCCTGAAGGGAATACTTGAGTTACTTGCAGCCCCTGGGAGGGGCGAGGATGGGAGTCAGAGCTCTGTCCTCTGGTCTTTGTGCTGGTACTGGGAAGGTCAACAGAGGTGTCATCTGGGAGACAGGCTCCTCGAGGTGTGGAGAGGTAGATAGGAACTTCAAGGGCACATAGGAATGAGTGGAACTCAGAGCGAGCTAACACTCTGGGAAGTGCTCTTAGCCTTGAGCTAGGAAGCCCAACTTCTCATCCCAGCTGTGCCGGCTTGTAGCTGTGAAAAGGCTGAGCTGGACCGTGAGTTCCTCCTAAGGGGTCTTGAAAGGGTCCTAAGCTCCCTCCCAGGGCCAGGGCCGAGAGCCCCTCTCTATCTATGTATGTCTCTTTGAGCATCCTCTTTGGAGTATGCTTTTTTGTATTCTACTCCTTAATGAGAATTGAAGGTAGCAGGACGTGAAGAATTTTGTCTATGGTTTTATTCTCATTCTCATTCTGGGGGTTTGTCTTCAGGTTCATTGTTTTTTAAAAATCTACAGATTGAGCTGAGGAAATGGGCAGGAAATGATGTGTTGGGCCCTTAAAAACAATGAATGGAAGAATAATTTTGCTTGAGGAGTCTTCGTATTTTCTGAGTAGTTTGGTGTGTTAGTTTCTGCTTATATTCCTATTTTGATTGCCTTGTGGTCAAAATATATGGTCTGTGCATTTCTTATTTTAGACTTTATTGTTATTGTGATTTTTTGTGGTCTAAAATATGCTGTTTTGTAAATATTTCATGACCACTTCAATAGAAGAAATCATATAGAGAAGTTGGTAAACCAGATTCCTGGCCAAAAACATCCCACAGCCTGTTTTTGTAAATAAAGTTTTATTGGAACTCAGCCATGCTCATTTTGTCTATATATCATCTATGGCTGCTTTCGGCTACAAACAAAAGGACTGCAAAGCCTAAACTACTTACTGTTTGGCCCTTTAGAGAAAATATTTGCTGATCACAGATATAGAGGATCTGAATTATATTATTAATCATAGAGATCTAATAAAATATAAAGATAGAGTATATTTTGATTAAAGTATCCATAGAACACTTTAAAAATTTACCTTATTGCTATTTACTTTTTTCTATTTCATTTGCTGAGGAGTGATAAAGAAGTGTTAAAGTCTCCTGTAACTGTAATCAGTTTCTTTTGATTTCTTTTTGTATTCCTGGTAGCTTTTATGTTATGTATTTTGGTGGTATATTATTCACTGCATACAAATTTATGATGGTTATATCTTCAATGTGGAGCATTCTTAATTATTATAAAAAAGTTTTTACGTCAGCATAATAGCTTTTTGCCCTAACTAAACTTTGTGTGATAATAATAACTCAATTCTCATTTTTCTTACCTTGAACAAGCTATTATTTAACTTTGTACCTGATACATAATACTTGCTAAATAAACCTATTTTTTTGCACTTATTTTTCCTTTCCTTTCCACTTTTCTGAATCCTGTTGTTTTAGGTGGGGTTCTTATAGGCATAATATGGTTTGATTTAGTCTTTTCAAAATAAAAAACTTTCCATTTACATTTATTGTAATAATAGTTGCTTGCTATTGTCATCTAATTTTAGCCACATAGTCTGCTCTCTCCATCTTCTCCCACATTAGATAATCTATATTGTATTTTTAGATACACTGAGTGTATGGTAGTACCATTCTTGGGGTTTAGAAATACAGGTTTGTAAGGAGAGATAAGTTTCAGACCATAAATATATCACCTTTATATGTGGAAATAAAACACTTGAAAGAAGGTGTCTTTGAGGTGGTATACCAGAAGAGGACTTCATCTTATCCACCTATTTTCTTGATGCTTTTCACATCCTTAAATTCTGGGCATACGATATTTAATAGTTTCACTCAAAATATTAAGCAAAAAAAAGTGGTTTCCTGTATTTTATTTTATGTTTCAGTAATTTATCGAAAGTTCACATGCATTGTTTAGAATAGAGGAATATGATAATACCCCCCAAAAGTGAAGAAATTGGGATGAACACTGTTCTTATTTTGGGTTGGCCAAAAAAGTTCATTCAGGTTTTTTTGTAAGATCTTATGAAAAACCCAAATGAACTTTCTGGCCGACTCAGTGCTTGTCTGACTCTGCCTATGTGGGAATGATGATTTATTTTCTCCTAGTTACTACTCAGAAACTCAACTCAGTGATGTTACTCAGATGTTGTTCACATGCTGTTGCGATGATGCATCACTTTTGTGTCATCCGAATCCAGGTGGCTTACCTGGAAGAGGGGATCCTGGACATTTTGTTTTAGATACTTTCCATTTACAGCTAATCCTGCACCTAGTACAGAGAAACGTCTGCGGGACTCCACCCTCATCTTAGGACTCAGCCTAGACTAAAACACAAGGATTAGCACCACATATGCAGCTCCCAAAATCTTTCCTTTCCATTACTCACACTTACTAATGAATAACTTGCTTTGAGTTTTATTCACACTCAGTGCAAATCATTTGCTCAACAACCACTGTGCAGAGTACATAGTGAGGGCAATGCCAACGAATAGATTTGCTCTATTTCCTTAAAAGTTTGCTATCTGATAGGTGAGTTAGCACTGATATTAATGTATACTGTATCAGGGGGCCCCAACCTCTGGCATCCAATGCCTGATCATCTGAGGTGGAACTGATGTACTAGTAATAGAAATAAAGTGTATAATAAATGTAATGAACTTGAATCATCCTGAAACCACCCCCCAACCACACATTGGTCCATGGAAAAATTGTCTTCCAAGAAACCAGTCCCTGATGCCAAAAAGTTTGGGGACCGCTGTAATATAAGACGTATCTATGGAAAGACTTGAGTGCTGAAAAATAGTTAATAGTTAATAACTACAATGAGATCACAGATTTAGAATGAGATGGGACTGATAACTAAAAAACCCTCAAGGTAGAGGTAAATTTGGAGTCAAATTTCTAAGAAACATGATACATGAATTGTGATTAGGGGGGAAGGATCCTTCTGGCAAGGAGAATAATGCATGTGGTGAGGAAAAGAGCCACTTTGTCAGAGAAGGTCTTAGATGAGCCCCACTTCCCTTCCAGAGAGAAAATACTCTTGGAAGTTTTTCATAGATGTGAGGATGGGAGTTAGGAAGGCTGGAAAAAGTAAGTGGGAGGACTATTTGGAGAAAAGCCTCGAAGCTCAAATTGAGGCTGAATCTGTTTTAATAGACAAAAAGGAGATGATATGCTTTTTTTTTAAAAAGATGTTTTTGATGTGGGCCATTTTTGAAGTCTTTATTGACTTTATTAAAATATTGCTTCGGTTTTGTGTTTCAGTTTTTTTTGGCCGAGAGGCATGTTGGATCTTAGCTTCCCGACCAGGAGTTGAACTTGCATCCCCTGCATTGGGAGGGGGAGTCCTAACCACTGTATCACTAGGGAAGTCCCCTGGCAGATCCATTTTTTAAAAAACTCCTAAATCCAAAAGTCCATTTCAGGTCTTCTCTTCTTTGCTGTCCTGGGAGCATCTTACTCCATCAACCACCCTGGGAAGCTGCTCTTTGGCTCCTGGGAGACCAGCTGGGCTTATTTCTTGTACTAACGCTGGCAATCTCTTTTGAACAACCTCTGCTGATTCCTGCTTGGTTGAGACGATGTTCTAGGGTTCTGTCCTCGGCGCTCTCGCTGCCATACGTGCTCTCTGTATGATCTGGTATCCACAGCCTTCCAATGCCTGCTCTGACCCGTCTGTGACCCCTCACTTGTGCTCATAGCCCAAACATCTCTTGAGCCTCAGACTCATATGTCTGAGCACAGGGAAGTCAGCACAACCTGGTGTCGTGGAGCCTGGCTTTTATTTATTTATTTTTTTGGTGGCACTGTATGGCTTGTGGGATCTCAGTTCCCTAACCTGGGATTGAACCTGGGCCATGGCAGTGAAAACCCAGAATACTAACCACTAGGCCGCCAGGGAACTTCTAGGAGCTTGGGTTTCTAAAAGTCAGTGATCTTGGGCAAGTTATTTAATGTCTCTGTACCTCTGTTTTCTGCCCTGTAAAAAGGGGGCATAATCTGGCATGAACACACCCACACTACTATATATGAATCAGGAGATAACCAGCAAGGACCTACTGTATAGCACAGGGGAACTCTCCTCAATACTCCATGTTAACCCATATGAGAATCTAACAAAGAATGAATATATGTATATGTACAACTGAATCACTTTGCTGTACACCTGAAACTAATGCATCACTGTACATCAAGTAGACTCCAATAAAATAAAAAATGGGGGCATAATAACAGAGCTGTTGTGAGGATTAAATGATGCCTCCCTGACCAGGGATCGAGGAACGGAATCCGTGCCTTCTGCAGTGGGAGCCGAGTCTTAACCGCTGGACCTCCAGGGAAATCCCCCCAATTCATCTTAGATTCAACAGATCTGAACTGGGCATCTCTTCCCACAAGCCTGTATTTCTAAGCTCCATTGATTCTGCCTTCCTAAGAATCTCCCACCATTCCTTGCCCATCTCTCCGGCCTCATCTCCCTGGTTTCTTCTCTAAAGCCTTTTTTTAAAAAAAAAAAAAACAAAAAACCATTAGGCAGAGTGGGTCACTCTTTCCCGTGTGCCCTCAAGATTCCCCAAACACTCTGTAACCCTTATTTGTGTGCCAGTGTGACTCTGTTGGTCGTCCTGGGGCAGCGGCCACACTCTGAGTCTGAGGGTCTGAGTGATTTGTATACTTAACACAGCACCTGACACAAAGTAGACACTTAAATGTTGATTGACAGGAAGACTGACCAATTGCAGAACTGCTTACTTTGGAGACTTGTCAGATGTTGTTTAAATAGAGAGAGGCTTAAACAGACTTGTGGTTGCCAAAAGGGAAGTGGGGCTGGGGTAGGGATGAATTGGGAGTTTGGGGATAGCAGATGCAAATTATTATATAGAGAGTGGATAAACAAGATGGTCCTATTGTGTAGCATAAGGTACTGTATTTAATATCCTGTAATAAACCATAATGGAAAAGAATATGAAAAAGAATATAAATATGCATAACTGAATCACTTTGCTGTACACTTGAAACTAACACAACATTGTAAATCAACTATACTTCAATTAAAAAAATAAAAATAAGAAATAGAGGCTGGAGTCAGGGAGAAAAGCTTCAGGGAGCGTAATAGTGATTTAGAGATGAAACAAAAGATTAAATTCTAATTAAGACTATTCATAAAGGGATAATCTTCCTGTTACACTGAATATGTAAATTCATCTCTCCAAGAATCAGTCTTATCACCTACAAAATGGGCTGCAGGAATATTAAATGATAAAATAGATGTGCTGCTAAGTCACTTCAGTCGTGTCCGACTCTGTGTGACACCATAGAGGGCAGCCCACCAGGCTCCCCCGTCCCTGGGATTCTCCAGGCAAGAACACTGGAGTGGGTTGCCATTTCCTTCTCCAGTGCAGGAAAGTGAAAAGTGAAAGTGAAGTCGCTCAGTCGTCCCCAACCCTCAGCGACCCCATGGACTGCAGCCTTCCAGGCTCCTCCGTCCATGGGATTTTCCAGGCAAGAGTACTGGAGTGGGGTGCCATTTCCTTCTCCGAAAATAGATGTAAAACCATGTTAATGAGTGAATACACATGGAAACATATAAACTCTCAGCATCGAGTCTGGCTCTTAAGGGGACTCCATATGTAACAGTAGTTGTCATTTACATTATTCATACTTATATTGTGACTATTGTTATTACTACTGATGGAATGTGGCAATTCCAGAATAGAGAGAAAATTAAAATGTTAGAAAATGGTCAATTTGCCTGGCTGGGATGGTATGAAGACTTGGCTTGACTTAACAAACACTTGAGTTATTTTTTATCATTCCCCAGGCAGTTATCCTAAGAGGTCATTATCATCCTCTTCTTTTTATTGAAAGGTTTTTTTTTTTTTTTTTTTTCTGTTTTTACTGGGGTGTAGTTGATTTACAATGTTGTGTTAGTTTCAGGTGTACAGAAAAGGGAATCTGTTATATATATGCGTGCTAAGTTACTTTAGTTGTTACCCCATGGACTGTAGCCCACCAGGCTCCTCTGTCCATGGGATTCTCCAGGCAAGAATACTGGAGTGGGTTGCCATTTCCTCCTCCAGGGGATCTTCCTGACTCAGGGACCATATATATATATATATATACATAGGGGCCTCCCAGGTGATCCTGACCCAGGGATCCAACCTGCATCTCTTAAGTCTCTTGCTTTGGCAGGTGAGTTCTTTACCACTAGCAACACCTGGGAAGCCCCTATGTATACATATGTGCTGTGCCAAGTCGCTTCAGTTGTGTGACTCTTTGTGACCCTGTGGACTGTAGCCCACCAGGCTCCCCTGTCCATGGGATTCTCCAGGCAAGAATACTGGAGTGGGTTGCCATTTCCTCCTCCAAGGGATCTTCCTAATGCAGGGATCAAACCCTGCGCATTGCAGGCGGAGTCTTCACCATCTGATGTCTTCTTTTTAGATGACAGAATGAGATAAATCTCATATAAGGAGGAATGTAAGATCAGCTATGGGCAAAATTCAGGGCCATGGGTAATTCCTGCCCAGATAATCTGGGGAGAGTCGCATACAGCCAGCTAGGCAACCTACTAACTCTGGATGTAAGTAACTCCAGACACCCTCCCCACCTCTCTGGGAAAGGAGGAGTCTCAGAGGTTGGAAAGGAGCACCTGAGAGGCCCTTCACGTGCTGGCATTTGACCTTGCATCCCCGTCAGCGCCTGTGTCGGTCAGGGCCACTCCTGGGTCAGTCCTGACCCTGCAGCTCTGTCTGGCAGGCGAGTGCTCCCCTGGTGTCCTGCAGCGGTACTCAGACCCTTCAACCTCACCTCCAGCCCTGGTCTGCAGTTTGGTTAGGAGTTTGGGGCAGACATTCTTTTAATGACAGGAGATGGGGCAGGAAGCAGGATGAGGGGATGGGAGAAAGAGATTTGGGAATTGTCTACAAATTGTTCATCCCTCTGGGATGAACAGCAGAGCTGGACATGGGCTCAGAATGCCTAGTTTAGCACCCAGGTGCCTTTCTTAGAGGAGAGAACAGAGGCTCCAGGAGATGGTGTCCACACAGAGAGGCAGCTGAAACCCCTCTGTCCTAAAGATCGGAGTCAGTAGAGCCTAGGGACTCCCTCCCTCCCTGCTTCCCTCTCGTCTTTCCTCCCAACCCCCGCTTTGGTTTTTCTTTTCCCTATCTCTTTCCTCCGTCTTTCATTTTTTTAACCTTTCGGTCATGCACTGACTCATCTGAAAAGTGTTTAACAAGGGCTGTCGGGGTCTTGGCTGTGGGTGTTGGTGGATTACTGGATGGGCGTGGTTGGCTCAGCTGCTGTAATAAGTGAAGGGGGTCTCACCCTTATGACTCAAGGTCCTTGCTCGTGTCTGGGGCTATGCTGAAACCTCACCATCTCCCTCCATAGTGCAGGGTTTAGTCATCAGAGAATTGGGTGGGAGCGAATGACTGGATTCCAGTAAAACCTCTGCTTGGATCTGCTTACTCAGGATCCAAGCTACCAGGAGGCACCTGGAATCACTTAGTAGCCCAGCTATGGCCAGACTCCTACCTCAGACCCACCTGAGAAGGATGGGTGAGAGGGAGTTAGAGCTGGGGACGAACACAGCGGGGGCTTATGAGGAAACCCGCCCCACCCCACTGTCTCAAGAGTAGCTCTGCTCCCCACCAGATTCTACTTCTATCCACACGCTCACTCATCCATCCTGGTTAGGTGCTTGCCCTCCCCTGGTGGCTCAGCTGGTAGAGAATCCATCTGCAATGCCGGAGACCCCGGTTCTATTCCTGGGTCGGGAAGATCCACTGGAGAAGGAAACAGCTACCCACTCCACTATTCTTGGGCTTCCCTTGTGGCTCAGCTGGTAAAGAATCCACCTGCAATGTGGTTTGATCCTTGGGTTGGGAAGATCCTCTGGAGAAGGGAAAGGGTACCCACTGCAGTATTCTGGCCTGGAGAATTCCATGGACCATATAGTCCATGGGGTCAAAAAGAGTCAGACACGACTGAGCGACGTTCATTTTCACTGCGTCAGGCGCGAGGCTAGTGGTCAGGGAGAGCATTTTAACAGCTCAATCCCTGCTTTAAGGAGGCTTTGAATTTAGAAGACGAAGACTCACCAAGAGGCCCTACAGGATTCTGTGATAAATGCAGGCGATGTGGAGGCTCTCTGGGAATTCAAGGGATGTAGCTCTCATCAGGGGGCTTCCCTGTTGGCTCAGCTGTAAAGAATCTGCCTGCTAATGCAGGAGACACAATCCCTGGGTCGGCAAGATCTCCTGGAGTAGGAAATGGCAACCCACTCCAGTATTCTTGCCTGGAGAATTCCGTGGACAGAGGAGCCTGGCAGGCTACAGTCTATGGGGTTGCAAAGAGTCATACATGACTTAGTGAGTAAACAACAGCAATCTCTCGTTGGACTAGGGCATCCAGGGAAACATCCTGGAAGAGGGGACCTCTAAGGTGAGGGATGTCGGGGAGAATGTCCCATACAGATGGGGTGGCAGATTTGAAGTGAGATAGTGGGGCTTGTTGGGAGGATGAGAAGCACACATGTGGGGATGGTGAGGCATGAGGCTGGAGAGGTAGGCAGGGGCTGAGGGTGTACAGGTGACAGCTCGTCCCCTGGCCACGAAGAGAGTGACTCTGAGAGCCTGAGCCGGGGACTTCCCTGGTGGGCCAGTGGCTAAGACTCCATGCTCGAAAGGCAGGGGGCCCGGGTTCAATGCCTGGTCAGGGAACTAGATCCCACATACCGCACCTAAAAGAGTCTGTGTGCCCCAACTAAGACCTGGCACAGCCAAATAAATAAATGAAAATAAATATTAAAAAATGATTGCAAGACTTAGACAAGTGAGTTGTATACAACCATGCTTGACCCAATGTGAGAATGAGTTATGAGACCTTCCCTCCTCTTCAGAGCAGGTCCAAGAGTGAATTGTCTCTTTTTGGCCTCGTTTGGCCTTTGTAGGAGCGCCTGCTTTCTTGGTCGGACTCTAGGTCTCTCTGCCCACCCTTCCTTTTTTTTTTTTTTTTCTGCGCTGTAAAGCTTGCAAGATTTCAGCTCCCTGACCAGGGATTGAACCTGGGCCACGGCAGTGACAGCATGGAGTCCTAACCACTGGGCCACCAGGGAAGTCCCATAGGTCTCTCTGCCCTTGACTCTGGTTACGAATGATGACTGCATGACCTCTAGTCTTATTTCTCTTTCTCTCCAGCCCTCAGGTTTTTCTCTGAGGCTGTTGCTTTAGCTCCTGGAGGTTTCTATTCTCAAATGGTGGTACTGCTCTTTTCTTCCTCAAACCCTGCTTTCTACAGGACTTCAGCTCCTCAGAACCCTGTCCCTTTCCCCAGCCCCCATCCTGGCGGCTCATCTGGGCCTTTCCCTGCGTGACCCAGTGCCTTCTCAGTGCAGATCTGCTGTGAGTGAGTTTGTTCAGTTTTATTTCCCTCTGACAAAATGTAAAGTACTAGGGACATTTCAGACCCATTGTGTAATCGCTGTCATGTTAGGGAAGGGGTGGAGGAGGACTGAGAGGTGAAATAGGAAGGAGAGTTTCAAAAAATTAGTCACTCAGATAAAAAAAAAATTACCAGGAAGTTTTCATTTGAAAAGTTTTTCAAATTTTCTCAATTTGAGAGAATTGAGAACCATGAACCTTAATTGGTTATTTGACATGAAAGCGTCATTGTTAATTTCTAAAGTGGGATTAAGTTAAAAAGGAGTTTTGTCCTTTACAAATGTATGCTGAAGCAGCTATGTAGAGAATGATGTCTGAGATCTGGCTGAAAATGATCTAGTGGGGCCTTCCCTGGTGGTACAGTGGTTAAGACTCCTTGCTTCCAATGCAGGGGGCGTGAGTTTGATCCTTGGTTGGGGAGTTAAGATCTCAGATGATGAGAGGTGTAGCCAGAAAAAAACAAAACAAAACAAAACATTAATTGCTGAGACCTATTCAAGGGCAAGTCTTATGGCCAGGCGTAGATCACAAAGTGGTTTAGGCTAAAAATGGTTTCTCTTCGGTTAAGAAAGTCATACCTGGTTCTCTTTCTTCGGGGACCCCCTACCTTGGGTGCTTACTGTGTTGGACCTTGGTCTGTGGGTGCCAGGAGGCCCTGGCACACAAACCCTCCCTGTATAGCTGCACAGAAGTGAGGGGCTCAGAGGTCCAAGTTGGGGGCCGGGTGTCTCTGCTTGACCACCCCTCTGTGCAGCACCAGAATGTTCCTTTAGTGGAAAACCTCATCAGTCTCTCAAGATTGAGAGTTCAGAGTAAACTGGTTCAGAGTCCTTTATAATTATCAGATAATTATGACAACAATGACTTGTCAGCCAACAGCACTGCCCTGAGGGGTGGGGAAGGAGCAGCGCCAGGGAGGGGCACGGAGGGTGAGAGAAATACCTTTCCAGCTGGCAGCCGCCCTCATGATTACTCTGAGGAGTGAGGTGGGGAGGTAGTGAGGGAGGAGAAAGCGGAACCTGGTCCGTTCCCCTGCGGATGCTGCCCTTGAGCTAGACCGGGCCCTTCCTCTTCTGCATCCTGTACCACCCATATCAGACCTTTGGGGGCCTTGTACATCAGGGGTTGCCTGTATCTGAAGCTCATCTGCCTTTCTTTGTCCACTTGCGTCTTGTTCTGCACTGCCTTGCGGAGGTGGGACGTAACCCATTCTTTGCTCTGTGCCCTGCATGCGGTTGGGATGACCCGGGTGTTATATCCCTGGGTTGGAGTTCAGGTGACAGATCCCTGGCCAGGGGAGTCCATGGGAAGGCTATGCAGCAGTGGCAGGTCAGATCTGTTTCTTCTACTATAGCAAGAAACATGTCTGATGTCTGTTTCCCCTTTGCCAGCTGATCCTCTGGAAGAATGATGGACACATAGTGGTGCTGGTTGAATGAATGGCCGGGTTACAAAGTGAAGCTTAGAGGGACTTCCCTGGGGCTCAGTGGTTAAGACTCTGTGCTTCTAATGCAGGGGGCATGGGGTCCACCCCTAATCAGGGAACTAAGATCTCACATAGCACCCCTGCAACATAGCAAAAAGAAAAAAAAAAAAGAAAACTCCATAAACAGCATACAACAAAACAAAAGCTTTCTATTGTGTCATAGAAACTTAAAAACAGTCAAATAATTCAGAAAAAAAAAAATTATAGGTCTGTTGAGAAGCTATTAGGCTCCTCTGTCCATGGGGTTTTCCAGGCAAGAATACTGAAGTGAGTTGCCATTCCCTTTTCCAGGGGAATTCTCCCAACCCAGGGATTGAACCTGGGTCTCCTGCATTGCAGGCAGGTGTTTTTTTTTTTTTTTTTTTCCCGCCATCTGAGCCACCAAGGAAGCCCACAAAGGAGCATCAGCTATTGGTAATATTTTCTGTTGGATCGCCTCCTGTTTTCCAGGATGTCATTCCAGGATGTGTCATCCAGGATGTCCCTCCTTACGAGTAGCTAATTAAGAGCTCACTATGGGGACTTTCCTGGTGGTCCAGTGGTTAGGACTCTACACGCTCATTGCTGAGGGCATGGGTTCGATCCCTGGTTGGGGAACTAAGATCCTGCACGGCCATGCAGCACGGCCAACCCTATGACAGGGAAGACTGGTTCCATTTCTTTGGGGATCAGCAGTGCCATCCTTACAAATGTTAATTAGGGAGGGAAAATAATGTGCGGCAGCAGAGCTCAAGATGAGGGCTCAGTGGCTAAGAGGGGAAGGCTGACACTCTGCAGAGAAATCAGATAACTCAGATAGTACCTATGATTCTCTTGTCTGAGAGATTGGGAGGCTTACAGATAACATCCATGGCTGGGCCTGAGGTAGAGAAAAACTGGAGACTGTTAATACGATTCAAGTGTTAGCTTTATTATTATTTTTTTTTCATGTTTTTGGGTGCTCCACAAGGCTTGTAGGATCTTAGTTCTCTGACCAGGGATCAAACTCAGGCCCTGCCAGTGAGAGCGTGGAGTCCTAACCACTGAACCACCAAGGAATTCACAAAGTATTAGCCTTATGGTTAGATAATTCCATGTTCACCAGTTCCTAAGAAAGTACTAGTCAAAAATATCAGGAACCCTGGCAAGTTCTTTGCGACATTATTTCTTGAGATGTGGCTCAAATACTCCATTCAAAGTTCTGGGTTTCCTGGCTTCAGGGAAAATATTAATATAGTTAAATTGCGGGGAGGGAGGTATGAGGAGTTCTTTCCCTTCATCAGCCTTTAGAATTTGCCGTGAGAGGTGGAGAACAGCTAGCAGCTTGATCTAACGTTGTAAATTCAGGGGTAAAACACTGACTGCCTGTGCTAAGTTGCTTCAGTTGTGTCCAGCTCTTTGTGACTCAATGGACTGTAGCCCACCAGGTTCCTCTGTCCATGGAATTTCCCAGGCAAGAATGCTGGAGTGGGTTGCCATTTCCTTGAGCTTCCCTAGTAGCTCAGCTGGTAAAGAATCCACCTGCATTGAGGGACACCTGGGTCCAATCCCTGGGTTGGCAAAGGGCTACCTCCTCCCGTATTCTGGCCTGGAGAATTCCATGGACTGTATAGTCCATGAGGTTGCAAAGAGTTGGACACGACTGAGCAACTTTCACTTCACCTGCCATTTCCTTCTCCAAAAAACCCTGACTAGATATACAAAATTGTTTCTGAATTGTTTCTGGTCCTCTGTGCCTGAGTTTATGGGAGAGAGTCACCCCCAGCCCAACTTTGCTTTCTTGCAGGGCCAGAATGTCCACAACAGCCCCTGCTGGTTGCCGCTCAGACCTGGACCCCAGGTACTACAGACTCTGTGATAAGAAGGCAGCCTGGGGCATCGTCTTAGAGGCGCTGGCCGGCGTGGGGGCTGTGGCCTCGGTGGCCTTCATGATCGCCCTGCTGGCCCTCATCTGCAAGGTGCAGGACTCCAACAAGCGCAAACTGCTCCCCACGCAGTTCCTCTTCCTCCTGGGTGTGCTGGGGGTCTTCGGCCTCACCTTCGCCTTCCTCATCACACTCGACGGCGGCACGGGGCCCACGCGGTTCTTCCTCTTCGGCGTCCTCTTCGCCCTCTGCTTCTCCTGCCTGCTGGTTCACGCCTTCAACCTGACGAAGCTGGTGCGAGGGAGGCAGCCGCTCTCCATGCTGGTGATGCTGGGCCTGGCCCTGGGCTTCAGTCTGGTGCAGGACATCATTGCCATCGAGTATGTGGTCCTCACCATGAACAGGACCAACGCCAACATCTTCTCTGAGCTTTCCCCGCCACGGCGCAACGAGGACTTCGTCATGCTGCTCATCTACGTCCTCTTCCTCATGGCGCTGACCTTCCTCACGGCCTCTTTCAGCTTCCAGGGATCTTTTACTGCCTGGAAGAGACACGGGGCCCATATCTACCTCGCCACGATCCTCTCCATTGCCATCTGGGTGGCGTGGATCACCCTGCTCTTGGTCCCTACCATCGGCCCCCAGTGGGACGACACCATCCTCAGTTCAGCCTTGGTGGCCAATGGCTGGGTTTTCCTGTTGGCTTACATTGCACCCGAGTTTCAGCTGCTCACAAGGCAACAGAACCCCATGGATTACCCTGTGGAGGATGCTTTCTGTCAGCCTCAGTTTATGAAGCAGAGCTATGGCGTGGTGAACAGAGCTTACTCTCAAGAGGGGATCATTCAAGGTACAGAACCTGGTTGGGTGCAGAATCCTTTGTGGAAAAAATGGATAGAATAAAAGAAAATCGTAAGATATTATTACTGTAGGGAACATGCAGGACATGCTCCTGATAAAACATAAGTTCTCCAAAACTCAGGTCTTGCTTAAAATCATCCAGATGGTTAGAGACAAATAGAACTAGCACCGGCCTCAGGAGTCATTAGTACTTTTTCTGTTTTTGATGTAGGTCATTTTTAGGCTTCCCTGGTGGCTCAGCGGTAAACAATCTGCCTGCAGTGCAGGAAATGGGCGTTCAACCCCTAGGTCAGGGGGATCCCCTGGAGAAGGAAATGGCAACCCACTGCAGTATTCTTGCCTGGGAAATCCCATGGACAGAGGAGCCTGGCGGGCTACAGTCCCTGGGGTCACAGATTCAGGCACGACTGAGCGCACAGACACAGACCATTTTTACAATCTTTACTGAATTTATTACAATATTGCTTCTGCTGTATGTTTTGGCCTTTTGCCCGCGAGGCATGTGGGATCTTAGCTCACCCACCAGGGATTGAACCCGTGCACCCCCTGCACTGGAAGGTGAAGTCTTAACTACTAGACCACCAGGAAGTCCCTATCTAGTACTTTCTATCCAATACCATGTAGGTTTCTCGGAATCAAAACAAGAAAGGAATGGCAAAGGAGTGTTAAGAGAAATTCGCAGAGACAAGTGGGTGAGATGATGGTGTCCTTTATAAAAGACAGTTGGGCAACTTTTATAGAAATGTGGAGACTTTGTGGATTTTTAAAAATATATATTTATTTAATTGTTGGCTGTGCTGGGTCTTCATGGCTGCGCGGGCATTTTCTCTAGTTTTGGCCAGTGGCGGCTACTCTCCAGTTGAGTGCAAGGCCTTCTCATTGCAGGGGCTTCTTTTGTGGCAGACCACGGGCTCTAGGGCACTTGGGCTTCAGGAGTTGCAACACGGGGACTCAGTAGTGGTGGCTTGCAGGCTCCCACGCGCGTTGACTCGTAGTGGCACACGGGCTTAGCTGCTCCCAGGCATGTGGGACCTTCCCAGGTCAGGGGTGGAACCCACATCTCCTGCACTGGCAGGCAGATTCTCTACCGCTGAGCCACCAGGGAGGCCCCTGCTTTTGTAGGTTTGAGTGCACAAAGCCCAGCCATGCAGTGGCCACAGAGCACAAGTGCGGGAAAAACTCTCTTCTCGTAAACCAGCAGGAATCTCCATAAAGTTTCTGAGGATTTCGATGTAGCCTGGGGAGCCTCATTTTCTTGTCCGTCTCTCGCCTGCGGGAGGGAATTTTGCTCTTGTCTGGAATGGTGAGCAGCCAGACTACACTAAGAGCCAGAAGTTGCCTTTACTCATATGCCTCTGTGCATTGGTCTCTTGAGTTTATATCAGTCTCTAGACTTCCCTGGTGGCTCCGCTGGTAAAGCGTCTGCCTACGATGCGGGAGACCCAGGTTCAACCCCTGGGTCAGGAAGATCTCCTGGAGAAGGAAGAGTAGGCTACAGTCCGTGGGGTTGCAAAGAGTCAGACATGACCGAGTGACTTCACTTTCATTTTCGTATGCCTCTGTGCATTGGTCTCTTGAGTTTATATCAGGCTTCCCTGGTGGCTCAGAGGTTAAAGTGCCTGCCTCCAATGCGGAAGACCCAGGTTCTATCCCTGGGTCGGGAAGATCCCCTGGAGAAGGAAATGGTAACCCACTCCAGTATTGTTGCCTGGAAAATCCCATGGACGGAGAAGCCTGGTAGGCTGCAGTCCACGGGGTCACAAAGAGTCGGACACGACTGAGCAACTTCACTTTCTGGGCCTAATCAGGGAAGGGGAGAGGGTTGGGAATAGGAGGGAGGGTCCTCCAAGGCCAGGTTCATAGCTCCAGCTAGTGAATTTTTCTGCCCTTGGAGCCTATGGTACACAACCTGCTGGTATTATTTCTGTAGCCCTGGTTCCTCTCCTGTACCCCGGGAAGTCTGAAGGGAGGGGGAGAGCCAGGGGGCAGGGCAGAGGGGATATTTTCCCACCCATCTCCTCCTGTCCATTCCCAACGCTTCAGCCTATCACCTCATGCCTGAATCCGTGTTATGGGTTCTTAACTGGCCTGCCTTCCTTTAATCCTTTCCCTTCACTCCATGGACCACTATTAGCTCCCTCTCCCTGAAATACTTTTCTGCCCACCCCCTTTCCTGCCTCTATGCCTCACTGGCTCCCCAGGATCCACTGCATTTACCAAATCCTTGGTGGGCTTCCCAGGAGGCTCAGTGAGTGATAAAGGATCCGCCTGCCAATGCAGGAGACATAAGAGATGCGGGTTTGATCCCTGGGTCGGGAAGACCCCCTGGAGAAGGAAATGGCAACCCACTCCAGGATTCTTGCCTGGGAAGTCCCAGGGACAGAGGAGCCTGGTGGGCTACAGTCCCCGGGGTCACAAAGAGTCAGACACGACTGAGCAGCTGAGCGCACAGTACTGGTGAGGCTTTTCACAGCTGGAACCCCACCATTCCCAAAGCTGTGCTCTCCGTTCCAACAAACCAAGTTCCCTGTACTTTTCTGTCTGCCTGTCTGGGCTCAAAGACTGTCTGTCCCTCCTTATTCTCTTTATTCAAAGAGCACATGTCCCTCCTTATTCTCTCGCTTTTCCAGCGTCCCTATTCCCCAGTCTCGCTCAGTCTTTTCTCCACCCATCTAGCTCTAGACCTTTGAGATGCTGTTATCAGAGTCTGTCTCATCTTGGAGTTATTTGCGTAGCTGTCGGATATTCCGGACTCTCCAGTGTCAGCCTTAGGGCAGGAATCGTTCTGATTAATCCTTCTATTTTTCACAATATCTCACATACCGAAGGTGCTTAGCTATTTGTTGAGTAAATTGAAGAGGTAAATTTGGTGGGAAATAAATGGATTGCTTTAAATTGCATTGTATTTGCATATTTATCTGCCCTGTGAAGAGTTGGCCATGACTGAGCATGCACTCAAGCCTGCATGGGCAGCTTGGGAGATCTTGGTTCCCCAACCGTGGATCGAACATGGGCCACGGCAGTGAAAGTGCGGAGCCTGACCACTGGACTGGAAGGGAATCCTTAAATAGTTTCTGTGATGAATGTGTGTGTTTACTGGTCTGTTCCTGAGTTTAAATCCCTCTGATTTTGGGCTTCCCTGGTGGACCAGTGGTTGACCTTCACTGTAGCAGCATAGGTTCAATCCCTGGTTGGATCCTCTATGCCACTTGTCCATGAAAAAAAAAAAATCCCTTTGATTTCTCCCAAATAACAGAAAATGATTGCTCATAGATCCTATCCCTTCACAAAATCATGGAACTTCTACCTTTCCTTGTCGGGCAGGTAAAGAAGTGGATAAATCCTCAGTAAGATTCCCTCTAGATACACCTCTGGTCAGATCTATGTCTGAAAACACTAGCTTCAAATGTGCTTTTGAAGTGGCCTAGGACAAAGAGCCTCTGGACGGTTTTTTTAAAATTAATTTATTTTTTAATTGAAGGATAATTGCTTTACAAAATTTTGTTGTTTTGGGTCAAACATCAACGTGAATCAGCCATGGGTGTGCATATGTCCCTCTGGAGGGTGTTTTGGAAGGCATTTCCCTAGTGATTACACATGGCTGGTTGTTCATTTATTCAGCCAGTTTTGGGCTGACTCTGTGCCTGGTCCTAGGCCTGAGGACAGTTTTCTCTGGCACAAAACTGACCATCGAGGACGTCCTTGGTGGTTTGATGGTTGACTCTGCACCCCCAATGCAGGGGGCCCAGGTTCAATCCCTCGTCAGGGAAGTAAGATCCCAGGTACTGCAACTAAGACCTGGTGGAGCCAAGTGAATAAATCAATATTAAAAGAATTAAAAAGAGAGTAAGAGAGCTCTTTAAAAACAGACAAACAACAAAACAAAACAAAACCCCTGATTCTCTCCCAGGGAAACAGAGAATTAAATGGATATGTACAATGGCACCCCACTCCAGTACTCTTGCCTGGAAAATCCCATGGACGGAGGAGCCTGGTGGGCTGTAATGGGGTCGCTAAGAGTCTGACATGACTGAGCGACTTCACTTTCACTTTTCACTTTCATGCATTGGAGAAGGAAATGGCAACCCACTCCAGTGTTCTTGCCTGGAGAATCCCAGGGACAGGGGAGCCTGGTGGGCTGCCGTCTATGGTGCTGCACAGAGTCGGACACGACTGAAGCGACTTAGCAGTAGCAGCAGTAGCAGCAGCAGCATGACTTAGCACCTGGGGTGAGCACGGATTGGGGCACAACAGAGGGGATCCTTATGTTTACCTATTCCTCTCCATCTGTTTCAGGTACTGAAGAGACAGGGAGCACGCTCTACGCGCCGTACTCCACCCATTTCCAGCTACAGGTAAAGGAGCCCTTTCCCCTTTCTCGTCGGCAGTGTTAGCGCCCCAGGAGCATCTGTCCTTTGGGAATAGATGATATTGCCACTCTGATGGCCTCTGGATGTCACCTAGAAAGGATGATGAGTCTACTTTTCCTGTAATCTGCCTCTTGAGGTTAGGATAGGAGACCCGAGCACAGAGCAGGGGAGGACTGAGAGGAAAGGGGAGGAATGTTAGAATCCTGCCCGGGTTGGAGTAAGAGGTGCTGTGGAAATGGTCGGGAAGTGGACTGAGTTGAACAAGACAAAATGCTTCCTTTTCAGAATCGAGATTCCCCAAAGGATTTCTCCATTCCTCGGGTCCAGACTCGGGTTAGCCCTTACAGTGACTACGAAGGAAGGAAAGATGTCAGTTAACATGACCCAACGGGTGAGATGAACTCAGCACGTCAACAGAATCAGCAGGGAGTCCACAAGATGAAGGCTGAGTCCTGAGTCTTCCCAGGAGCATCACAGGAAGATCTCTCCTCCCTCATCCTCTGTCCTGGGGTTGATGGGGCTGCAGGGACCACAGTTCTCAGCAGCACTGTGGCTGTTCCTTGATCCTATCCCAAGGCTACTTCTCTTGAGTGGGAGTCTCGGGCAACTCAGGGCAACTCTTACCATCCCTGCCATTTTACACGTGACTGAGGCTCTGGTCATCTGACCCACACGCTGACCTCTTCAGCCTCCAACGCCAACTCTTCTGACTCTGGGCTGGCTTTGTGCCAATCGCTTGGCTCAGAACAGAGTTGCACATCTGAGCAAAACCAGCAAAGGATCATCTCTCAGCCCACTCTGCCCACATCTACACTGGAAGCCAACTTACCGGTACCTCCCTTCTTGCCTGGCTGGGACAGGCTTAAGAGTCACCTGAAATTTTCGCACCTCTGTGATGCCGCCTAACCAGGGTCCCTAGCGCCAGCTCTCCCAGACGTGCTATTGGTCCTCAGACTTACCTCCCTGCTGTGCCTTACCAGGGGCCGTCCCTCCAGACTGCACCAGGGTGTACAAGCCCGAATTCTCTTTGCCAGGAGGATGTGTGCTGTTTTGCTCTGAGTTCCCATCCCCTTGCTCCTCAGCCTCTGTAAATAGAAGTATCCTGTGTTCACCCTCTGCATTCTGGAAGTGGGTATTGTCCACACACGGGCAGGGGGTTGTTTCTTGTAAAATAAGTTATTCGCCATTCTTCCCTCCAGATGCAATAAAAGTGTGGCCACAGCCATGTGAGCCGAGGGTGCCTGACATTTGTCTTTATGTGGGAGCTGAAGTTCAAGGTTCAGTCCCACTGGGTGTGGACTTGAACTTTCTCCACGTGTCTCTCCTCCTTGTGTCTACAAGTGTGTGTTGCCCAGTTTTAGGGGTGAGTGACAAAGGTGAGGGGGGAGCTGGGAAGGGTCAAGAATCTGAGGTTTTGCTCCAAGTAAACAGAGGAGTGGCAACTTCAGAATGGAGTTTGGCAGCCAGGGTCAGACCAGGAGGAAACCTCAAAGCCAGTGTCGCATTTCATCTGAGGTTAAATTGTAGGAGGGGTTAAATCCAGATCTCTAATTTAATAGAATTAGTTCATAATCTTTCTCAGAAAAGACAGGCTACCTAACAATTATCATTTGCTTAATCCCAGAAACAGCTTTGTTGGGTAGGGCAGTATAAAATTGCTTTTGGGTAAAGAAGAGAAACTGAATGACATTTATAAGATCGATTGCTGAGTTAAGGATTTACCACCCAAGAGCCTGACGCTCTGCTTCTCATCACAAAGAAAACCCAGCGTGGGGAGAGGTGTGGTGAGGTTGGAGGGAATTAATGACACACTGAATTAGGGAGATGGACATTTCACAGAGATTTAGCTGATTGCTTCTCGCATGACTTTGCACTAATGTCAGCCCAGTTTTGTATTGGAAAGGGGAGTTACAGGGGCTTCTCTGGCTTCCCTTGTGGCTCAGCTTCCTGCAATGTGGAAGACCTGAGTTCAATCCCTGGATTGGGAAGATGCCCTGGAGAAGGGAAAGGCTACCCCTGCCAGTATTCTGACCAGGAGAATTCCATGCATGGAATAGTCCGTGGGGTCCCAAAGAGTCGGACATGACTGAGTGACTTTCACTTCACTCTGGCAGTCCAGTGGTTAAGACTCCACACTTACCACTTGCCCCACAGTGTGGCCAAATATATATTAATACATATATGTGATATATATAATATGTGTGTGTTGGTTGCTTAGTCGTGTCCGACTCTTTGTGACCCCATGGACTGTAGCCTGCCAGGCTCCTCTGTCCATGGGATTTCCCAGGCAAGAATACTGGAGTGCCATTTCCTTCTCCAGGGGATCTTCCTGACCCAGGGATTGAACCCGCATCTCTTATGTCTCCTGCACTGGCAGGCAGGTTCTTGACCACTAGCGCCAGCTTCAATATATACACACACACGCACACATACACACATATAACATATATATATATACATGTAGGGCTTCCTGGGAGGCTCAGGTGATAAAGATCTGCCTGTAGTGCAGGAGACCTGGGTTCACTCTTGCCTCACATGCGGCCAAATATATATTAATATCGATATGTAACATACATATGTATATATATAATATATATACATGTAATATATGTAATATATATGTAATATATGTAATATATATACATGTAATATATGTAATATATATGTAATATCTATCTATAAAATACATTACCCCAAAACAGCAGAATACACATTTTTCTTAAGTATGCATAGATCATCCTCTGGAATGGATCACATCTTACACCACAAAACTAGTATTAACAAATTGTAGAAAATCGAAATCATAACAGGTATTTTTTTCTGATCATAATGGGATGAAACTAGAAATCAATAGCCATCCTCCCCACCCAAAGGAAAACAAAAGAAAAGGGGAATTGCAAATGATGGTTTGGACCCTTCTAGGTTATTCTAGTTTTCCCAAAGAGGCCATAATCCAGTGAGGTTTGCTGTGAGGAGAAAACAATATAATTTCATGCATATTATCTGTCACAGTGTGGGTACTCAAGAAATATATGTATTTCCTTCCCTCTTTTCAACAATTTTTACTTATTTAGCTTTTTCCTTTTTGGCTGTACTTTGAGGCACATGGGACTTCCCTGTCCAGGCTTGGAACCTGTGGCCCCTGCAGTGGGAGCTGAGTCTTAACCACTGGACCACCAGGGACGTCCTCCTCCACTCTCTTCTTTTCTTCTGTGTCTGCGGCCTGTCAGCCAAGCAAAGGGAGCTGCGGGACGGCGAAGCCACCACTCTGGATTTGCTTTCTTTTTAAGGAAAAAATGTGCCAGGCCTTTGTAGCCCCTCAGGGGTCATCCTTAAGTCACTCTCTTCTGAAACACAAGAGGGCACGAATATGGCGCTTGTCGCTAGAGACTGCTTTCTCTCCCGAGGGATAGTTTGGACACACAGACCATCCTGTCTCTGAGTTCTTTTTCTTGCGGGTGGTGGAAGAATGTTCCCCATTCAGGCAGCAATTGTTGCAACCCCCACCCTCCCTTCCAGAGGCTAATCTGACTTCCGGTCTCCGTGTTCTGCACATAATTAAACTCTTTTATTAATAGGGACACCCCAGGGACTGGAGGTTGGGACATCTGAGAATCAGTGTGTGACTGGAGAAGAGGGTTTCACAGCCCTTCCCCTAGGTCTCCATCGCCACCTGGGCTGAAATAGAATGGGCAAATTGAGCCCAGCCTGGTTCTTGAATGATGCCAATTGATTGATGGCTGGGACCCAAGAGGGCATCTCCTTGGAACTAAACGGGTGATAATGAAATAAAGCTCAGCCACCTTCCCCTCATCTATCACTGTCAGATGAAAAACAGACCGAGTCTCATCTCCGCCTCTCACTTCAGGCTGAAGCCGTCGATAGCCGCCATACCCGCTTCTTCCACTGGATGGCGCTAAAGCCTCAGGCATCAGCCCTCAGGGACTCCGCAAACGCCCACAGCTATTCTACGAAGGGCACCAGGCAGGGCTGCAGCTATTCAGCAGTCTTGAGGCAAACGTGCATTCCATTTTAAAAGGCTTGACCGTGTGAACTGTTTGTATCCTCCCTCCCGCCGTCTTTAAAGAATCCGCTATCCATCTTCTTTGCCCGAGCCCCACTGCTCCGTGTCTCATATTTGTGAAACTCTCCAGGGTATTTCCAGCTCATTTGCAGGCAGATATTGGCCTCGTGTGTTAGTCTCTCTGACTCTTTGCGACCCTATGGACTATAGCCCACCAGGCTCCTCTGTCTGTCCATGGAATTCTCCAGGCAAGAATACTGGATTGTTTTGCCATTTCCTCCTCCAGGGGATCTTCCCCACCCAGGGATTGAACCTGGGTCTCCTGCATTTCTGGCAGATTCTTTACTGTCTGAGCTATCAGGGAAGCCCTTATTGGTCTCATAGGCTATTCTTAGTGTCGAAGAGTATTTATGCGGTGAGAACACTCGGTTTTGTCCGGAAATGTTTACCAAAACCAGGAGTACAGTCTGGCCCTGAAAATGCAGCAGTGAAACCCCCACCCGGTGCATTCTGGGTTTTCCACCTTCATTTCTAGACTTGTCATCATCGCAGAGAACTGAATTGCGCCCCTCTGACCTCCCTCTTCGGCCACTTTCCTCCTGTTGCTACTGGGTTTGCAGGTTTGCCACTGTCCCAGCCCCAGCCTGAAACATGGGGTTATTTCAGAACTGGAGGTGGCAGCTTCAGACAACTCTTTCTCAGGTGTTGATGGCTGAGCCCCCGAATCTGGGAGCTCAGCCTCCAGTGTGTAGCCTGCTGCTTCTGGAAGTTCACTGGTCCTCCTCTGGTCACAGTCTCTCATCCCTTCTGTTGGGGCAGATAATGCTTGGTCTCCTTGGTGTCAGGGTTTCCAGGTATGCAGAGGAGTTTGTGTGGCAGAGGATGGGCATCTGACCCTGGTGTCTGCCACCTGCTGCTTGCCCCCACTTCCTTGACTCTTCAGAGTGGGACACTCCAGCGCCTAAAACGGTAGCATTTGAAAAGCTCTCGGAGCTTCCTTAGTTGGTCTCCACAGCCCTCATTTTACAGATTTAAAGGACCTAAGTAGACCCAGGCCCAGATTTCTGGTTCCGTCTTCTTTCTACTGTCACGCTTGTGTGGTCCGTGTTAGACACCTTTTTTTTTTTTTTTTTCCCGAAGAGGGTGTTTGAAGAAAGACTCATATAAAAATGACCACAGTCAGTATGTATCTGAAGCTCTCCTCTCATCTTCCTTACCTGGGAAGTTTTCCTTTCCTGCTCCTGTTTTCTCCCCTGGGCGTGGAAGCTATGGGGAGAGGGACTGGCTGAGGACCGACATTTTCTGGGTCAGCCCAGGTCACTCGTCCACAATCTCCTAGCCACACGAGTCTTTGCCTCCTGGGGAGGGGCTTCAGGGCGAGGCAGAGTTTCCAATCCTCCCATTGCTGTGAAAATTCTTCCACTTCCTTGAGTCTCATCCTCAGTCAAAAACTCATGCATAGAGATTTCCCTGGTGATCCAGCGGCTAAGACCCAGTGCTCTCAATGCAGGGAGTCCGGGTTTGATCCATGGTCGGGGAACTAGGTCCCACATGCTGCAACGAAGCTTGAAGATCCTGTGTGCTGCACCTAAGACCCTCAGCAGCCCCAAAATAAATACCACCCCCAACCCCCACACCCATATCCAGCAGCTTTTTGCTTCTTGTGGATTTACACCCACATCGGCAATCTCTTACTCCTATGGGATTTCTTTTCCTGTTTAAAATTGTTAATTTATTAGGCCGTGTTGGATCTTCATTGCCGCGTGCAGGCTTCTCTTTGCAGTGGTTTCTCCTGTTGGGGAGCCTGGGCTTCAGGGCGCGTGGGCTTCAGCAGTCGTGGCTCCTGGGCTCTGGAGCACAGGCTCAGTAGCTGTAGCGCACAGGCTTAGTTGCTCCACTGGATGTGGGATCCTCCCGGACGAGGGATCTAACCTGTGTCTCTTGCATTGGCAGGCAGATTCTTTACCATTCAAGCCACTTAGGGAAGCCCTCTTTTTCTTGTTTTAAAAAATTACAGTATAATTGCCTTACAATATTATATTAGTTTCAGGTGTGCAGCATAGTGATTCCATACTTTTGTACATTGCAAATTGATCACTGCCCTACGTGGTTTCAAATGGCGTATTTCAGAGGCAGTCCTTAGGAAAATGTGGCAAGGAACTGTTGTGTCCCAAGCACCAGATCCAACCAGGATCTTCAACAGAAAAGATGAAGCTTTAATGGAATTTCGTTACTACAGCTTAACACCAAACTGTCTGGTCTCAGCTGCTTTGTGTCAGGTTCCCTTGCATAATACGATCTACCAAAACTGCTGGATTTTTATCAACTCGATTAGAGCTCCCAGAAGCCAGTGTAGCTACACCCTGAACTCTGGGATGTGGTGGTGGAGGTTAGCACCGTATCATGTGATTATGTAATGCCATTACTTTTCTTTCTTACAAGGAATAATTTGAGGTCAACAGTTCTTTTACCCACAAGGAATCGAAATAGAAAAAACATACATTGTTTCAGCATATCTTTATGAACAAGCTATCTTCGTGAAAAAGAGAAGGATAATGATCATAGGGTTAGGCCAACTCATAAGACAAATATTCAAGAAAAGGTCATTTATTAGCTGGAGGTCCCTAGTGGTTTCCCACAGGGCTCTGTTTTTGGATCTGTTTGGATAACATTTTTACTGACCACTTAGATAAAAATAAAGCATATTTCTCAAATTTTGCACAAGATAAAACCGTAGGAAAGACTGAAATAATAAAACCAGAATACAAACATATTGCAATAGACTGGAACAAAGATCCCAGACCCAGAATTAAGTTTAATAGATGTAAATATATTCATGCCTCCAAAAGAAATTACATAAGTATAGCTTGGAAAGGCTTGGTTTGGCAGTTGTTTTTATGGAAAAAAAAAAACAAAAAAACAAAAAAAACCAAACCTGGTAGTTTTAGGTGTTGATAAGACTGATAAGGACTAGTGATGTGATTGAGCAGATAAAAAGCCAACTCAGTCAAAGGTAGCACTGATACCATTGTGAAGTCTGTGTCAAGGCAGGTGCTATTCCCACCGCGCTGGGGGCAGGTTCTACCACGTCAGAATATCACATCGGTTCCTCTGCGTCTCACTGTATGGAGGAGCTTCTAAGGGAGGAGCTGTTTTTAGAACTACATGATCTACAGCACGGTTGATGGAGCTGGAGATGTTTCATCTGGAAAGAAGAAGACTCTGCAGTGTGCGTGACCGTCATCACGGCTAATATTTACTGTGCTCTCCCTCGGTACCAGGCTCCGCTCTAAGTGCCTTACTTGTGTCATATACTACTGCTAAAACCGTATGAGTTATGACGATTATTACCCCCTGCCTTTATCTAGTTCAGTTCAGTTCAGTCACTCAGTCGTCTCTGACTCTTTGCAACCCCATGGACTGCAGCACACCAGGCCTCCCTGTCCATCACCAATTCCTGGAGTTTACTTAAACTCATATCCATTGAGTTGGTGATGCCATCCAACCATCTCATCCTCTGTCGTCCCCTTCTCCAGCCTTCAATCTTTCCCAGCATCAGGGTCTTTTCCAAAAAGTCAATTTTTTGCATCAGGTGGCCAAAGTATTGGAGTTTCAGCTTTAGCATCAGTCCTTCCAATGAATATTCAGGACTGATTTCCTTTAGGATGGACTGGTTGGATACTTCCTTTATCTAATATCTGTGGAAATGGAAGCACTAAGAGGTTAACTAATGCCCGCGGTGACACAGCTGCCGAGTTGGGGGCTGGGAGTCAAAGCCAGCCCCAGACTGCCTCAACTGTCTGTAACAATAGCAGCACAGCGCACGGCTCCAGAGTTAGCAATCTGGAGCCAGATCCTTTAGGTTGTTTAGTCGCTAAGTCGTGTCTGACTCTTCTGCAGCTCCATGGACTGTAGCCCACCAGGCTCCTCTGTCCGTGGGATTCTCTAGGCGAGAACCCTGGAGTGGGTGGCCATGCCCTCCTCCAGGGGAATCTTCCCGACCCAGGGACTGAACCCGTGTCTCTTGTGCCTCCTGCACTGGCAGGCGGGTCCTTTACTGCTGAGCCACCGGCGCAGAAATCTGAAGGAGACCGACCCTGGAAGAGCTACCTGCAGAGTGGTGGGTCATCTCTTGCTGGAGGTGTTCAAGGTCAAGGGTGCTCTGCTGAGGATGATGTGGGTGACTTCTGTGTTAGGAGTGAGGCTGGACCAGGTAACCTCAAGGAGTCTCTGGACTCTGGACTCTCACTTGCCAAGCTGCCGTTCTTAGGGTTTGATTCCAAGATCCGTGGAGGGGTTATCAGTTTTCCACACCGTTTTCTTCCCCCACCCCTGCACTTCCTTTGCCCTCAAGTGAGAATAAGAATGTCTTCATGGCTTGGATGTGCCCTTACCTTGTAGTAAGTGTAATTATTGGCTGTCATGATCCACCCCTGGCAGGTAGCTGTATTTTGCAGAACTCTTCTTCCTAGCCTTGCTTTAGAATGGACGGTGCCTTGCGAATAGAGTTTGCTTTAGAATGGAAGGTGCCTTGTGAGTAGAGTGAATAGATCCCCCCCTCCCAAAATATTTCCATTCAAATCAGTGGCAAATCAGAAGGCTGTTGATTGAATAACTGACAAGGGATGCCTGCCACCAACTGTCTCCTACTGACCCGTCCCTGTGACTTTGGTTCCCACAATCTCACCCGTCCTTAGGGCTGTGTCACAACGCAATGTCATTACCTCATTTTCTCCAGCTTCCTAGACCCCTGCTTTTCCCAAGGTGTTCCATCAGCCAGAAATGCTTTCCAGTCTGAAAAACTGGAAGATGGTGAAGAGATTTGAGCGTAGAATCTAGATACCTAGCTGAGGTTAACCCCAGGTAGGTTTTTGCAAGTTGGTTTGGTTTGGACCAAAAGCTTTGTGTGTGCTCAGTTGCTCCGTCATGACTGACTCTTTGCGACCCCATGGACTATAACCCTCCAGGCTCCTCTGTCCATAGAATACTCTAGGCGAGAATACTGGTGTGGGTGGCCATTTCCTCCTCCAGGGGATCTGCCCAACCCAGGGACTGAACCTGCGTCTCCTGTATTTCCTGCAGTGCAGGCGGATTCTTCACCACTAACCCGCCGGGGAAGCCGCTGAAGCCTTAAGTAGGGCCTTCCAATCAGTTCACCTACTGGGACACTTGGGAGCTGATATAAATACGTGAAGACACATGGGGGTAAATGGATTCTGCTGGACATTGCAGAAAGAGCCAGTTTGGGCTCTGGTCTTCTCAAACTTGCCTGCTGCCCGTTGCTTAGCCCATCCTTGTCATCATCCCGCTTTGTACCTCTCTCCTATCTCTGGTTCTGATCCTTCCAGTTAGAGTTCTTAATGTTTTTTATTTTTTGTTGTTGTTTTGGAGTGTGTGTGTGTGGCCATGCCTCGACGAATGGGTATCTTAGTTCCCTGACTAGGGATAGAACCTGTGGCCCCTGCATTGGAAGCTCAGAGTCTTAACCACTGGACCACCAGGGAGGTCCCTGTCTTTAATGTTCTAATCATTCACTCTGAGATGAGTTTCTCTCTTAGTCCTACCCTGGAGGGAGCCCAGCTCTACAGGCCTCTCCCTGGAGTCTTGCCCCAGCTCTTCCCCTTTGCAACATTTGCATCTCAGCTCCCATGCTGCTTCCTTAGTAAGGCCTCGCCCTGCCAGTCTATTTAGCGCTAGTGTCCCATTGCAGCTGACCCTCAGAGTCACCGGTCTGTTTGCTTCAGGGCACTTATCACTTACAACTACATTTCTTTCTCGTTTTACTTGTTTTTGGCCCACTATTCTGAAAGTTTTAGGAAGGCAGAGAACTCTTTTGTGTCCTCTTATAGCCCCAGGGCCTAGTTCCGTGCCTGCACACATATGAGAATTTGTTGCATGAACCAATAAACTTTGGGGGAGAAAGGTAATTTTTTTTTTGTTCGTTTATCACAGGCTAATTAGGATGCTGGCTTCTCACTCAGGGGCTTCCCAGGTGGCTCAGTGGTAAAGAACCTGCCAGCCAAAGTAGGAGACGTAAGAGACTCAGGTTCGATCCCTGGGCTGGGAAGATCCCCTGAAGAAGGGAATGGCTACCCACTCCAGTATTCTTCCCCGGAGAATCCCAATGGACAGAGGAGCCTGGAGGGCTACCGTCCGTGGGGTTGCAAAGAGCCGGACATGACTTAGCAACTGAGTACACACACACACCTCACTTAGCGAGCACCACTGTCAGAGTCCCTCTAGTCTGCTCTGGTATCTTTTGGTGTCATTTATCTTTAAATAATTATGATGAATTTCAGTTGATCCACCATCAGATTTTTGTGTGTGGTTTTTTTTTTTTTTTCCGTACAAGAACAACACTTAACTCCAATGTGATAAAAGCTATTCACAAACCTGAGGCTTGGAGGAGAGAAAGGAAATTCTTGACTTTGGGGGCTGAGTTCATTTCATCACATCCAAGTTTTATTTCCCTGAGGCTTTTCTTTGTCAAGCTTGGGAAAGTGCCGTTTCCTAGGAGAACTACATAAGAACAAACTTCGCATATGAGAAAAGCGAAAAGCAGCCCCCAAGGCAAAAATCAGAGAGGCGTTTTAGACTGATCCCCCTGAAGATCAATGGCAATCTTTTATTTTTCAAGTATATTACTTTCCTAAACTGACTTGAACCAAATGGATGAACAAGGACCTTTCAGACTGCATAAACCAAACGGGAAATAGATGAGAGTGCCAGCAAAGAGGCTTGAAAGGATTTGTCTTCCTACATTTCAAGGCAACTGTTGTTTCCAGCAACGGTTTCTCTTGGGAAAACTGGTCAGTGTGTCCTGGATTGCAACTGGGTGGCAGCAGGCGAGGGTCAGTGGGGACGTGGCAGGGATGGGCTCGGGCTGAGCTGCACATTACACTGGAGAAGAGGAGAGAAGAAGATGCAAAGGGAATTTGAATGTTCCCAGGAACAGGACTGACTCATAAAATCTTTCCATTGATGCCATATCAAAGCAATCACTTTCTGCCTTTTTGAGCCAAATTGGAAAAACCTGGACAGTCTTCGCTCCAAACCAGAACACAGAGGAAGTCTTCTCTTGTCTACAGAGCAGCACCTCCCAAACTCACGCTGTCTAAAGAGTCACATGAAGTGATGTGAAGTGAGAAAGTCGCTCAGTCGTGTCTGACTCTTTGCGAACCCATGGACTATACAGTCCATGGAATTCTCCAGGCCAAAATACTGAAGTGGGTAGCCTTTCCCTTCTTCAGGGGAATCTTCCCAACCCAGGGATCAAACCCAGGTCTCCCGCATTGCAGGTGGATTCTTTACCAGCGGAGCCACAA
Organism: Capra hircus; assembly: GCF_001704415.2. Taxonomy (NCBI): domain Eukaryota; kingdom Metazoa; phylum Chordata; class Mammalia; order Artiodactyla; family Bovidae; genus Capra; species Capra hircus. Next base: position 95,580,274 of record NC_030812.1, on the reverse strand, counting down.
GGGAAGGAAGCTTGTTAAAAATGCAGATTCCAGGGCCGTTTCCTGGAAGGTCTGATGTAGTAGATCGGGGTCCAGGTATGAAAAGTTATACTTGCAATAGGCATCCCAGCTGATTCTCCTGACTGGACAGGCTTATTGTTCAGTCACTAACTCGTGTCTGATGCTTTATGACCTCATAGACTGCAGGATGCAAGGCTTTCCTATCTTTCACTATCTCCGGGAGCTTGCTCAAATTCATGTCCATGAGTCCGTGATGCTATCTAACCATCTCATCCTCTGTCACCCTCTTGTCCTTTTGCCTTCAATGTTTCCCAGCATTAGGGTCTTTTCCAGTGAGTCAGCTCTTCACAACACGTGGCCAAAGCATCGAAGCTTCAGCTTCAGCATCCATCCTTCCAATGAATATTCAGGGTTGATTTCCTTTAGAAATGACTGGTTTGATCTCCTTGCAGTCCAAGGGACTCTCAAGAGTCTTCTCCAACACCACACATCTGGGGAAAGGCATCAGAGAGTTAGCCATCTTGGTCCACCTTTCCTAATTCACCAATCTTCCAGGCAAACCCTACTTTTTGCCTTCCCTACCTTTGAACTCAGTCCATAGGAAGCCTCTCAGTCTGTTCTCCCGTCTGGGAGCCATAGTGTGGTTCTGCAAACAAGACTCCAGTTCCCTCCCTGGAGGGATCTTGGTGGAGACCTCCCAGGGTTAAAGGTGAAACTGGACATGGAGACACAGGCACCAGGAGAGATACTCGTTAGGGATGGAGCAGCCTTCTTTGCTGCTAGGCATTCTGGGGCCCCTTCCTTCTGCCCCTCCCCCTCCCGGCCAGGATCACATCTGCTTCATCACCCGCCTCCACCTCTAAGCTCACTCCCCAACCTCCCTTTCTGTCTCCACTGCAACTTCACAGCCTTGTACTCATTCAGGTGCTTCCACTTCCAACTCAGTTGGTTCAAAACCACTGATTTATTGTCCTCTCCACCTCCAGCTCTGTTTCTCCACCTGGACCCTCTACCTGGGGTTCCCTCTTTTGCAAACTGGAAGTGTGGTCCTGTGAGTCACCCAAGCCAGGATACTGGCTCCTCTGTCTTCCTCATTCCCTACATCAAAACCTAAATATCTGTTTAAGGCTGTGGTTTGCAAGCCTGGTTTGCTGCCAAACAGAATCATCTGGAAAGATTTTATAACATACACATGCCTACGCTCCACTCCCAGAAATTCTGATTTAATTGGTCTGTGGTGAGGTCAGGCCATGGACAGCTTTTAGAACTTCCCAAGTGATTCTAACATGCAGCCAGGGTTCCCACTCCAGCCTCTGTTCCACCCTTCCCCACGAGGCAGATCTGATCCATTCACAGGGCTGGAGCCAGGGTGGGGAGATCGAGGCTCTTAGCTCCAGCACAAAATTCAAGGGAGCGCCAAGACCCTCAGTCACCAAGATGGATTACAATATTAAAAAAAAAAAATGAGTGCAGAAAGTCCATGATCCACAACACATAGATGTTTTATAAAAACAGGCTGTCGTGGTTTGTTTCACGACCCTGCTTTATTTCACAACAGCAACAATTATTTCCCATCAGGCTGCGGTCCCTGGGCTACTGTGGCTGTCACGTTCCTCCCAGGGGTTTATGAGGGTTGACAAAGGCGTGTAAACAGATTGGGCAACGAAGAACTCTAGGTTTTTTTTTTTTTCTTTGACTGGAGAGCTTTTAACTTTTTCCATTGGGTTCAAAACATGGGCGGGTTTGTTGATAAGCCTGTGCCAGGGGTACACATGTGTGCCTCCACCCCAGATTCCAGCTTGACTTGGCACAGTGCTGCTGGTCGGCCGGCCCCTCCTTTCAATGCCCTTCACACCCATGTCCGGGTTCCTGCTTTCGGGATCTCAGTCCTGTGTGAGCCCAGGAAGCTCAGCTCTCCAGCCTCAACTCCTATTGCTTTCCGCTTTGTGTGATTCAGTACGGAACGCCTTGGCTTTCCTTGCAGGTACGCTCTTACAGGCGGCTCAGTGGTGAGGAATCTGCCTGTGATGCAGGAGTTGCAGGTTTGATCCCCATGTGGAGAAGATCCCCTGGAGAAGGAAACGGCAACCCGATCCAGGATTCTTGCCTAGGAAATCCCACGGACAGAGGAGCCTGGCGGGCTACAGTCCCTGGGGTTACAGTAGAGTTGGACTTGGCGACTAAACAACAACAGCAACACAGTTACTTGGGGGTGTTTTCTGCTCTGCAAACCTGGGTCTTTGCAGCCAGTCACATAGTTGTTGATTTCTGCACTGCTCAGAGATACATGGCTGAGATGGTGAGTGGGGTTGGAATTCAACCCTGTTCCACTTATGGAGCCCCACACCCCATCGCTCCGCCCCCCTCCCCACACAGTGTGCTTGGCATGAGGCTGTATCCATGGGGGCTGCAGTCATGTCTTCCCATTCATCCACCCAGTGTTAGCTGCTCAGTCGTGTCTGACTTTGCAGCCCCATGGACTGTAGCCCGCCAGCCTCCTCCGTCCGTGGGATTTTCCGGGTAAGAATACTGGAGTGGGTTGCCATTTCCTTATCCATTTCCTGACCCAGGGACCGAACCTGGGTCTCCTGCATTGCAGGCAGACTCTTTCCGTCTGAGCCACCTGGGAAGCCCATCACTCACCCAGAAGGGGCACGTTTTCCTAGCTTGGACAAAGACTCCCTGTTAGTGGTGGCTCTGAGTATCATTCCCCACATCTTTCCCCATGAATTCTGCCCTCCCTCCCTCCCATGTAAGACAGAGCTCAAGCTTTGACCTCCACGGGAAGTCTTTCTTGCCCTCGGTCTCTGAGACAGAGTGACTCTAAGTTACCACTTCATCTTCTGCATGTTCTTATGATGGCAGCTATCCCAGTGAAGTGTAATTACGTGGAGAGCTGTGAAACCACACGCCTGCTGCAGAAGTGTGGCCTGTATCGGTCAAGTTCAGGGTGGTTCTTCTTTAATCTAAGGATGCCTTTGAAGAAAACTGGAATAACAAGTAGTAAAGTCAAACATTCAGGCGAGGACCTCCTTTGTTTTACTTCAAGGTACCAAACAATCGGCTGCATCAATCAGGCTGGGCATGGCTAGCTGAAATAACAACCTGGGGGTTTACAATAAGAAAGTTCTATTTCTTATTCACACCACATGCTCCTCATGGAACCCAGATGGATGGAGCAGTCACTGTTTGCAGCTCTGCTTGCCACTGTGGTGGAGGGAAAAGACTCTTGACAGTCTGGTACCAATAATGAATTGTTTCTTCCTGGAATCAGTTTTGGAAGTGACATAATTTCTGCTCCAACTTACTGGCCAGAATTAGTGTCATGGTCCCACCCAACCTCAAAAGGGACAAAAAGTATAAGCCTACCATGTTCCTGGAGGGCAGAAGAGCTTGGAAACATTTGGCAGACAGCCCTGATGACTCCCAGAGTGGACAATTTCCATAAAATTGACTTTCTTATTTCTTAAATGGCCTTTTCTACCAGTTGTTTTGGCATTCAGAAAAATGCATTATCAACAGCGAGACCTGGCAATAACAACGATAACTAAAACCCAAAGCACAGGTTTTTCGGAAAATTTTCAGTGACATCTCTGCTCATAAATAAGGATTTTTTGGGAGTGTGTGTCTATTTTATTTTATAGTTCAGATTATATTGTAAAAAACAGCAGAATGTAGTGGCCCAAGTTCAATTTTAGATGAGATTCTTAGCGTCTTAGTTACACAAATAAATTGCCTAACCCATTTAATAGATCAAATGAGGTAGGTAGTGGATGTGAAAACCTTCTGTAGATGGTAGAATGCTGAAATGTAAATTCTATTTAAAAACATATTGTTGTTAGCCCAACGGACTAGCCATCCCAAAGACCTTTATGTTCTATTAATAAGATCTTCTCCTGCCACAGGTATTTTTTTCATTTCTTTTCTGTTGATTTTCATGGGCTTTTAAAATAAACCCTTAATAAGAACAGAACCACAGAAAACATTCTTTCAGTATGAATCAGCTATATATTCAAAACAAAACTTGAAAAACTCAATTTTTCCAGGAACAAATTGCCCTGGGAATGACGCCACTGAATTAGATGTTAAGAAATTTAAAAATGAATTGCAGATGAAGTCTATACAAGTTTCTCCTAAATACATGTAAAGTCCACTTTCCCTCTGTAGCATATATTTTAAAAAGCCAGCCCCCTTCTGTATACACTGGTGGAAGATATACACATCCTTAACATTTTCCCCCAAATTTTTAACTCTTAAAAAAACAATAATTAAGAGATGAATTTCACATTAAAAAGAAATTTTAATTTCTCCCTTTAATTTTAATAAGTGCTCCCTTCAGTTCGGTTCAGTCGCTGAGTCGTCTCCAACTCTTGGCGACCCCATGAGTTGCAGCACGCCAGGCCTCCCTGTCCATCACCATCTCCCGGAGTTTATTCAGACTCACGTTCATCGAGTCAGTGATGCCATCCAACCATCTCATCCTCGGTCGTCCCCTTCTCCTCCTACCCGCAATCCCTCCCAGCATCAGAGTCTTTTCCAATGAGTCAACTCTTCTCATGAGGTGGCCAAAGTACTGGAGTTTCAGCTTTAGCATCATTCCTTCCAAAGAAATCCCAGGGTTGATCTCCTTCAGAATGGACTGGTTGGATCTCCTTGCAGTCCAAGGGCCTCTCAAGAGTCATCTCCAACACCACAGTTCAAAAGCATCAGTTCTTTGGTGCTCAGCTTTCTTCACAGTCCAACTCTCACATCCAAACATGACTACTGGAAAAACCATAGCCTTGACTAGACGGACCTTTGTTGGCAAAGTAATGTCTCTGCTTTTGAATATGCTGTCTAGGTTGGTCATAACTTTTCTTCCAAGGAGTAAGTGTCTTTTAATTTCATGGCTGCAGTCACCATCTGCAGTGATTTTGGAGCCCCCCAAAATAAAGTCTGACACTGTTTCCACTGTTTTCCCATCTATTTCCCATGAAGTGATGGAACCAGATGCCATGATCTTCGTTTTCTGAATGTTGAGCTTTAAGCCAACTTTTTCACTCTCCTCTTTCACTTTCATCAAGAGGCTTTTTAGTTCCTCTTCGCTTTCTGCCATAAGGGTGGTGTCATCTGCATATCTGAAGTTGTTGATATTTCTCCTGGCAATCTTGGTTCCAGCCTGTGCTTCTTCCAGCCCAGCGTTTCTCATGATGTACTCTGCATAGTGCATTTATATCACAGAAGGAACATGTTAGAATTCAGAAATGTCAGTTCTATAAATTGAAATATATACACAATGGCACCTTTTGTCTCTTTTCTTTGCCTCTATTTTTAAACCTTTTAAAATGAATATCCTTCTCTGTGTTTATAGTATAGACTTCTTTATCCTACAGTTTGTGGACAATTATAGATCTGTCTACTGATAGATCCTATCAGTTTCATTTGTCTTGAATTCTGTGATGACACAGAACTTGTGTCTCCAGAATTTGTGACTATAATCATGTGAAAATCCTGTTGAAATGAAAAAATTATGTCTAATCTCCAATGAAAGAACTTAAGTGTGAAAGTGTGAATAAATCTCAGATCAAATGTCAAATGTTTAGATGTGAAAGGGTTTCTCCAAGAACATAGAAAAGTCAATATCTTACTGTTAATTTTTACATTAAAAAAAAAAATCTGCCCAGAGGATTCTTTTCCAAACCAGAGTTGATTTAACCACATCCTAAACAGGATTTAAATTCTAATAGTTCCACTAGCTTTAGAAAAATCTAGAAAGATAGACAATAGTATTTCCAAAGTGTACTTATAGTTCTTTGAGCGATGGATGAGATCAGTATTAAAAGTGTATCCTTTTCCTTGGCAAGATGGCGGGGATGACTTGGCTACTAGCATCATACACTTTTTGGATCAGCATCTAGTCTTTCCATTGCTTGAATTTCTCTCTGTAAAGGAGATTAAACAATGAAAAAGAATTGTCACAAGATAAATAGGATCTTCTTAGTGATACCAATGTGGTAGGCTTTGCTATGGAAGTATAAAAATACTTTATTCTGAGGGTAGTCCTCATGCATTGGGAGAAAAAAAGAACCACTATTGTTGCACAATTGAAACAGCTTCAGGTAGAAACTGAACCAACTGTGAAGATGTTAGAAGATCTAGAAACTCCGGGGCAAATGCAGTCAGCCAGGGACGATCAGATGCTGTTTGACTACTTGGCAGACAAGCATGGTTTTAGGCAAGAATATTTAGATACACTTTGCGTGCTAAGTCACTTCAGTCCTGTCTGACTCTTTGTGACCCTATGGACAATAGCCCACCAGACTCCTCTGTCCATGGGATTCTCCAGGCAAGAATACTAGAGTGGGTTGCCATACCCTTCTCCAGGGGAGCTTCCCAACCCAGGGATTGAACCCAGGCCTCCTGTATTGCAGGCAGATTCTTTACCATCAGAGCCACTAGGGAAGATTTACAGGCATACAAAATGCCAATATGAATGCAGAATTACTCTGGAGCAGCAGAGTGTCTTTCCTTCTTTAGAGTGTTGGTTCCAACAGTGGATAGAAATGCTTTGAATTCAGAACTTATGGTTGCAGGAAGAAGGGAGAAAGGATGTGGGGAAGGGATAGTCAGGGAGTTTGGGATGGACATGTACACTCTGCTATATTTAAAATGGATAACAAACAAGGACTGACTGTATAGCAAGGGAATTCTGCTCAATGCTATGTGGCAGCCTGGATGGGAGGGAGTTTGGGAGAGAATGGATACATATATATGTATGACTGAGTGCCTTTCCTATTCATCTGAAACTATCACAACATTGCCTGTTACTCTGCTATACTCCAGTAGAAAATAAAAAGTTTTAAAAAAAGAAATGCTTTGAGTTCACTCTAGGAAACACTGACTTCTGAAATCTTAACACAGAATTGGGATGCATCCATGGAAGACCTTACACAGCTCAAAGGGACCATAGATAATAATTCTGTGCGTTCCCCACGTCAGTCTTTTCAGCCACGAGCATGGCTCATTCATTGGTCTCTGTTTTCTTCCATCACCCCAAAGGGTGCTGTGACATTATTGATCCCCTCCTTTACCAGCCACAGTTGTTGTTGTTCAGTTGCTCAGTTGGGTCTGAGTCTTTGTGACCCCATGACTGCAAAATGCCAGGCTTCCCTGTCCTTCACTGTCTCCTGGAGTTTGTTCAAATTCACGTCCATTTAGTTGATGATGCCACCCAACCATCTCATCCTCTGTCGTCCCCTTCTCCTCCTGCCTTCAATCTTTCCCAGCATCAAGGTATTTTCTAATGAGTTGGCTCTTCGTATCAGGTGGTCAAAGTATTGGAGCTTCAAATTCTGGAGAATTTGAAGAAAATTGGCTGCATTCCATTAAAGAAATTTCACCCCTGAACTCACCTCTCTGATCTGACAGTTTGACCATCCTAGCAACCCAATCCTTCTGATTTTCCTGAGATATTCTTTTTTTATAGGTTACTTTTAAAAATTTTAATTGTATTTATTTATTTCGGCTGTGCTGAGTCTTCATTGCGGGGAGGGCTTTCTCTGGTTGTGGTTAGTGGGGGTTACTCTCTAGTTGTGGTGCACAAGTTCATCATTGCAATAGCTTATCCTGCTGTGGAACACAGGCTCCAGAGTGCAAGGGCTTCGGGAGTTGCAGCAGGTGAACTCAGTAGTTGTGGCTCCCAGGCTCTAGAGCACAGACTCAATAGTTGTGTCTCTCTAGAGCACAGACTCAATAGTTGTGTCTCACGGGCCTAGTTGCTCCGAGGCTTGTGGGATCTTCCAGGATCAGGGATCAAATCTGTATCTCCTGCGTTGGCAGATGGGTTCTTTAACTCTGAATCACCAGGGAAGACTCCAGAGATATTCTTGAAGACAGTCCCTGAAAGGTCCTAATAATGTTTTAAGTAAAGGTGCATGTTTATGCCTTGGAAGTTCTTTGAATAACTAAGTTCCGATATATGTGAAAATGCAAACTTAATTATAACTAGTCTATCTTTAAAGACAGATAGGCAAACAAGATCTCCCACTGGAAGCCAGCAGTTTGAAACTGGTCTGAGCCATTTTGTTGCTGTTCAGTCATTAGGTCATGTCTGATTAGAACATTTTAAACAACTCCAAGAGAAAGTCTTTCTTTATTCAGATGTCAAGCATGACTTTTTAGAAGTTAAGGATATTCACTCCCATTCAATGTTAATTGAGAAGCATTCCTTCATATGCAAAATACAGAGGCTTTTGTATCAAGGAAGCAGAAAAAGACTTTCTAGTTTATTTCTCATGAATTGCGCACTTTTGAAATACATGATTAGGCTTATTCTGAGGAAGAGGCTACAGAACGATTTTATATACCATCTGAGTTTGAAGGAAAAAAGAGACTTTCATTCTGCCACAAGTTAAGTAAGGCTTCGTGTGAGACTGTCCTGTTGGTCCCATGTCTTCAGAGAGTTTCTGGGAAAAGGTAGATTTAGAACTGGTGGTGGAAGGAGGAAAAGAAGGCTGCGAAGTCATGAATCTGGCCAATATGAAGTAAATAGAATTCCAAGAAAAGGGAGCATTTTTTAAAAGAAGAAAGAATAATGGCTATAGCAAATGAGGAAACTTCATCAATGTTGTGGTGCTTGGGCTCCAGACTCAGTAGTTGCAGCTCGCAGGCTTAGTTGCTCCACAGCATGTGGGATCTTATTCCAGACCTGACCACAGGCTAAAATAAGGCATAAGACCTTTTTAAAGAGCCGGCTTAAGACTAAATAGTAAAAAAAAAAACTAAGATCATGGCCTCTGGCCCCATTACTGCATGGCAAATGGAAGGGGGAAAGGTGGAAATAGTGACAGATTTCCTCTTCTTGGGCTCCAAAATCACTGCAGATGGTGACTGCAGCCATGAAATCAGAAGATGATTACTTCTTGGAAGGAAAGCAATGACAAAACTAGACAAAACTTTCAATACATTTCTGTATCGAAATGCAGAGACACTCTGCCAACAAAGGTCTGTATAGTCAGGGCTATAGTCTTCCCAGTGGTCACATACAGTTGTGACAGCTGGACCATAAAGAAGGCAGAACGCCAAAGAATTGATGCCTTCGAACTGTGGTGCTGGAGAAGACTCCTGAAAGTCCCTTGGTCAGCGAGGAGATCAAGCCAGTCAATCTTAAGGGAGATCAACCCTGAATACTCACTAGGAGGACTGATGTTGAAGCTGAAGTGCCAGGATTTTGGTCATCTGATGCGAACTGACAACTCATTGGAAAAGTCCTGAGGCTGGGAAAGATGGAGGGCAGAAGGAGAAGAGGGCATCAGAGGATGAGATGGCTAAACGACATCACCAATGCAATGAAGATGAACTTGGGAAAACTCTGGGAGATGGTGAGGGACAGGGAGGCCTGCCGTGCTCCAGTCCATGGGGTTGCAGAGTTGGACACAACTGGGTGACTGAACAGCAACAACAAGGACTTTTCAGCTTATGAGGAGTTCATGAAATGTAATGTGGAGGGAAACAAATCTCTGATGCTCTGGATCAGGAAAAAAAAGCATCAAGATGAAAGATATCAATTTTACCTGGGAAGATATTTCATTAGCTTGAGTATATCAGCCATGCTCCACCAGAAAGATGTTTTATAATGAATTTTTTCACTGATACACTTTCTTTTGGTAAATAAATAAAATCAGAAGATGATCTAAAATATTTAAGAGAATAGATAGCTTTCACATCCAGTAAGTGAGTTTATTTATTTTGTGTATGGGCTTCCTCGATGGCTCAGCAGATAAAGAATTCCCTTGTAACGCAGGAGACACAGGAGATGTGGGTTTGGTCCCTGGGTCAGGAATATCCCCTGGAGGAGGAAATGAAAACCCACTCCAGTATTCTTGCTTGGGAAATCCCATGGACAGAGAAGCCTGGTGCATCATAGTCCATGGAGTCGAAAAGAGTCGGACACGACTTAGCACGCACACACATATTTTCTTTATTTGGCTGTGACAAGTCTTAGTTGCGGCACATAGGACATTTGTGCGTCATGCAGGACCTTTCACTGTGCCTCACGGACTCTCTAGTTGTGGTGCCCGGGGTCTGGAGTGCACAGGCTCAGTAGCTGCAGCTCTCTGGCTTAGTTGCTCCTTGGCATGTAGGGATCTTAGTTCCCCCACCAAGGATGGAAACTTTCTCCCATCCCCTGCATTGCAAGGCAGATTCCTAACCATTGGACCACCACGGAAGTCTCAGTAAGTGTGTTTAGATTTTCAAATACTACTTATTGAATTGATTAATTGACTGCAACATGCTAATCATGGGCTTCCCAGGTGGTGCTAGTGGTAAAGAATCCACCTGCCAATGCAGGAGCCACAAGAGATGTGGGTTCAATCCCCGATCCAGGAAGATCCCCTGGAGGAGGAAATGGCGACCCACTCCAGTATTCTTGCCTGGGAAATCCCATGGACAGAGGAGCCTGGCAGGCTACAGTCCATGGGGCCACAAAGAGTTGGACGCAACTGAACAACTAAGAACACAAGCCAATCATTAATAGTTTTATCTGTTCAAGTGGTTCCTCATGGATCCCAACTCAGAAGATGATTGGGGTGTTTAGCGTTATGTGAATTGCTACATAAACTCAAAAGAATTGATCTTTTCATAAAGATATTCTATAATTTTCATGAAATTATATTTTCCTGGATTCATCTTTCTGGAGTTGGTCACTCACGATGCATGTTATTGCTCTCTAGCTGCCCAGAGCATAAATCGCTGCCCATGAGTGTCTCACTGAGGAAGCAGTCAAGTCTACCACACGATCACGCCAAACACAGCTGAAGGGACCAGGGGTGAGTACTGGGCCCAAGGACAGCCAATCCACAGGGTGATTATAAATTAACAGGTGGGCAATGCAAAAGAGCACCCAATCAGAGACACGGCGATCAGCTGAACCAATCAGAGTCTCTCTCAGGAATCTGAATTACACCCTACAGGGAGAAAATGAGTCGGCTGGATAAGTAAAAGTACCACAAAAGGAAATAGTGAGGAAAGTGTCAAAGTGTTAGGAGAGGAGTGGTTGTGGGAATGGGGTGGGAGAAAGCAGGGTCCCCTCAACACCTGACAGTGTTCCATCTCTATGAAGCTGGCTGAGGGACTGTAGAGGGTTCCCAGGGAGGGTTTTCTCTTTCCTGAAAGGTGTAACCTTACAATTCCTTTCCTCAGACAGCCTGAAGGAGACACTTTGCAGCTTTTCAAACCCGCAAATCTAACTAACACATGGTCCAAATTTTGATAAAATGAGGATAAACCTCAGAGGCAATTTGGTACAAAGAGGTTTAATTTTACCTTTACTAATTTTAGGGGAAACATCTTGGGAAACAGCATTAGCCATCCTATATGTCTTTAATGGGTTTACTGAAATTTGTTAGCTAACTCAAACACCTCTCACCTTTGAAACTAAACAAACCAAAATTATGTTGAAGGTGTTGTTGTCATCATTTTGGGGATAAAAACTAGGAGGATGGGTGACGATGCTGAAATCCTTTATGAGCATCAACTTGGGTGGCTCTTACCTTTCTGTTACTGGTTCATCAAAGCAGGTCACTGACCTCAGTCATGTCTACGCCATACTTGCTGTCATGGGAGTTCTTAAGCTGTGGGAGAAACCTGCGGGATTGCAAGCCCACGAAATGTACAATTGTGGAGATCCTGAGGGTTCTGCTATGACATTTGTTGCAAATTTTTGGTCAATCATATTTAGGGGCCCCTTTTGAAAAAAGTGGCTAGAGGAGTAATCCAATAGTAAGTTGCTACTGCCATCTGTATTTTGTCACGTTAGCATGACTCTAAGTTCATCAAACTGAGGTCTTTTGGTCTCATTAGTAAGAGGTGCCAATTTGTCCTGGCATTGCTGGGGAAGAGAATCTTTCAGTTACATGAATGAAGAAAGAGACACATAGTCACGGTAGGGTGGCCAGAAAGATTGTAATTGTGCTTGAAGGGCAATGTCCTGATGCAGGGCCCCAGATGGATGGAGAGGACCAGGAGGCAGGGAAGGAAGGATGCTTTGTTGGCAGACAGGCTTTCCACTTGCCCATCGGGACAACATTAGGATGATCTTCTGGGTTTTCAGGACTCATGTTTTCTGTGGACTTTATAATTCTGCATCTTGCTGGGGGCTTCCTTTAGCCCGTGGAATGAGATATTTCTGTGTGGCATCAACAATCTGCAACAGAAGAAATGCCATTAATAGCTTTTTCAGCCAACATAGGAGATGATACTCTGCAAAACTATGCCCGAAATATTATCATTTCACCATCATTTAATCCTTTGTTAATTAAACAAAAAAGAAAAAAAATGTTGAGTCTACCCACATCATTTTTGCTCTTAGCCATTAATAAGAATCTGTTTGCAAAATTACTGGAAGTTGAAAGTAACCCAAGAAGTTCTTGGCGGAGATAGTGAAGATTTTCTCATCGTGTAAATACCCTCTGGAGGCTTAATTACAGCAAATGATATAGCTATGTCCTGGCCTGTGTGTCATTCCAGGAAAAGGCAACGTCAGATAACAGACCAGAGGGATTAACCTAGTTACAGTTGCCTAGTACAGTTCATTGAATGAGCAGTCTGGGCATGGCTTTCTCTCTTGGATCTTAATGACTTCTGACCCCATAATCCAAATGTGTCCCAAAGTGGTATTTTTGGCTGTTTGGCTTTGTTGTCTTCAAGTCATCATGGCACCAATGTAAGTTACCTCTGGTTCTACTCAGCGGTGTCCCTGTTTTTGCAAGCATAAAATGGGTGCACCCATCTGGGCGTCCAGATGATCCTGACAGACCCGGCCCAGTTCTTGGGGTGGCCCAGACAGTGACTCAGAGAGGCAGCCAGCATGGTCCAGGAGATGCGTTTAGACAACTGATGCTAAAAACAGTTCCTACACTCATGCATATTTCTAACCTCCCTCCTCTTTGTTCCCAAGGCGAAAAGCACTGAGCTTGCTCCTCTTCACTCTCAACATGAACCCTTCAAGCTGCCTTTTCTTTCAGGGACATTCACCTGCATCAGAATTTATTGTCAATGGCAGCGGCAGAGGGGGCTTGGGAATGGTTTGGGAAGAAGCAAAAGGCACGATTTAGCTTCATCGCACTGCCCTGGTATGGATTCGGTCTGGATGGCTCAGGCTCCGCATGTCTGGAGGAATGACCTGCCCTATCTGTCCTCTCTTGGGTCAGGAAAGCCACTGGAGAGGAAGCCTGACAGCTCGCCTGAGGAAGGCGGGCTTCCTCCGTCCCTCCTTGGAGAATGCAGATGAGCACATTTACCTGCAGCTGAGTGGGGGCTACCATACGCAGTTAATGCCACATCCTCCTCAGTGCCATCACTGTCTCGGGCTGAAAGCCAAAGGAGGGAAGGTCTGGGTTAGTGTCAGAGGTTCACCTGGAAACAGCACCTGAGGAGGGTGGGGCTCAGTGGCTTGCAAAGAGGCTCCTTCCTTTAAAAATAAATTCTCCACTGAGGCTACATTTTTTTTTTTTTCAATTCGTGATTTAAAAAAGAGCATTGTTAAAGCTTCGGAGGAAGGTTGCATACAGATCACAGTTGTGTACGCAGAAGTACCTCTGTGCTTAGTAATTGAAGGGGCTGAAGCCTCATCACTTTCTATGCTGAGCAAAAGCTGGTATTTGCGGTAAGGAAAATAATCTGAAGGGCTTGTGTTGGCAAGAACGTTTTTCTCCTGTTTTCCATCATTTGCTATTCATTGACTCATTTTTCACATTGCATAGCCTCGTTTCTGTCTTAATACCTTCCAAAAAATCATACTAGATTTGCCTGTAGATGTTTAAACAAGAGATAGAAAAAATGCCCACAATAAGGTGATTCTTTAAAATGCACATGGGTCTTGGTTTTAGCGAACTTGATAAAACAATATTCTAAGCAATCTAAAACAGATAAAGTAGGCACTACTAGAACAGGAGCTTTCCTTTCATAAAAAAAGGTTCATGGCTGATATTCTAGATTTTTATTGCTTTTTTTGCCACATCCCGAGGCATGTGGGATCTTAGTTCCCTGACCAGGGATCGAACCCCAGCTCCCTGCTGTGGAAGCATGGAGTCTTAACCACTGGACCACCAGGAAGTCCCCCTGATAGTCTAGGTTTAGGATCTTTGCAAATGATATCAAACTAAAAATTCTCAGTTAAAAGAGCAATTGATTTTAAAAATTCAGTTGATATGCAGTTTTTCAGGAACATGTTTATATCTCAGGGTACAGACTTTTTATACCCATTTGCTTGGTGTTTTGTAGGAATATGCCTGACTGGATTTTTATTCTTCATCTAGATGTTTTTATATCTTTGAACTAAATCCATACATCACTTTAGAGAGAATCTTTAAAGACTAATGTTTTGAAAGACTTCCAGGGAAATGAAATCCTTAATCCCCTTTGCTGATTTATTTCAGTGTACCAACTCTTTGCATTTAATCTGAATGCTTCGCGCTTCCATTTGGGTCTATTTCTACCCTTCATCTTTCGCTGGAGACAGAAAACAGGACAACAGCCTCTTGGGGAGAAGTTGTCATATGTGTGAAATTCCTTGCTAATCCCCTCTTGTCTTTACTCTTCTTTTAACTGATTAATTCTGGTCTCAGAACCCAGTGGTAAATCAAATAATTATGTGACTGCAATCACAGCTATAAATCAGAAGAGTCACAGACTGGAACAAAATGTGTTTGGGTACAGAATTTAGAGAGAACCTGAATGTCGGTGAGAAAGCCAGCTAAAGCTTAAGAACTACCATCTCACTTTCATCTTCTTAACCTTCCCATGTAGGTCTAATGATATAACCCCTTCATCATTTTTGAGGTTTTCCACCAAACCTCTCCAGATCCCCACACTTCTCCTCAGTGGATCCCTTATCTTATCTTGCTGAGAACAAAGGCCTGACTGTTCTTGCTGACCACACATCTGTCCGCACAGCACTGCGATTGTTTCTTGAGCAGACACAAACAAACACAGCTGTGAGCTGCTTTCCCACTGCCAGCTCTTGACCTACAGCAACACTTAGAATCTTTTGCATTATTGTTATTACATTGTACTGCTCTGATTCTTATCTCTTTTGCATCTCTTTGTATGTTTTTTCCAAGCTAGGTGTCATATTGTACATTTTCCTAAGTTTGAATCATTCTTCTAATTTTTGACATCTGTACTTTTTTCCAGGTAACCTCCATCCTGATTCCCTTCTCTAAGGTTAAGTTTCTGGTTATTCTGCCCAGTTTTGGAGAGCAATCTACACGTTCTTTTCTACACCACCGAATTTTCTTCCCACAAAATATCAAATTACATTGACAGTGACTATCTCTGGCAGAAATGGATTTTCTATCAATGCTCTAGTAATAAAGATAGTTATAAGGAAACGTTGTGCTTTTGAAAGCTCTTGTTTTTCCATAGGACATTTCTTAGAACACTTTAAATACCTGCCTAATCTTTGGGGGGTATGGAAAATTGATCGTTACAAGCCCCAGTGTGTTTTGGGTATTATGAAACACTAAGAACTCACTCTCTGATTTTGTTTCCTAGAGACATATGACAGCAAACAAAGCAGACATAGAAGTGTTATCCTATTTTTTGGTGAGAACTATGAGAAGTCATTTCAAGAAAGACTGACTCTGCAATTCTGCCATGAACCTCACGTCATCAAAAGCAATGAGAAACTCCTTTAGGAAGGATGTGTAATGTCAATTTCCTATTCATGGTCAACTGAACTGAACAGAATTAATAGATGCAGCTATCTGAACAGGAATTAATTTGAATGTGTAATTAGCCATAGATTACAGCTCAAAAAGTGTATGACTTAACAGGAAAGCTTCTATTAATTTTTTTGAGCCTGGTGAACATAATGTGCCCTATGCAATATGTAAAATAACATCCTCTTTGCACATTAGAAATACATTGTGAGAAATCAGATGCCTATTAAGACACAGAAATGGATGCAAAACTGTGATATTGGGTTGTGAATAATGGGCCAGATGTTTCAGAAAGGAATTAATGAGTTTTGACGTATTTCCAGATCACTGATATTAGCCATTTATTCCCCCAGGTTATTGGGGTCCAAGTCAATTGTTATCATGGATAATACATTTTATTCTTTAAGGATGTATAGTCAGGTGACTTGGTCTTACATAAGGATTCAAAACTGACCCAGAAATTATTATGAAAATGTCACATAAGCAAGTTCTTTATTTCTATTAATGATTACACATCTGAACCTCTGCTCAGAATTCGCACTTAAAGGCACTTCCTGTCACTCTTTGTAAATCTTGAAGGCTCTCAAGAAGTGAATGGTTTGTGAAGCAGACATCCAGAAGTTATTGGGCTCTGTGACTCTAATGAGATGATGAGTCGTATGTATCAGTCTACTATGATGTTTGGGGAAGTTAGTTTTTAGACTTAAAATTTGAAACTGTCAGTCACTGCTGCCAGGGGTGACTTTTGCTCTTAATGGCCAGAGCATCTGGACTTAGCATGCTATGTCATACAAGGGCACAACCAAAGCCTAATTTGGGGCTGGTAAACTCATTTTATAGTGGGTGCCTTTCTTTATCCAGTAAGAATCCTCAGAGCTACACCCTCTTTATTTGAGACCTCTGAGTCATTTCTGTCTTGGCCTCTGCTCATGAATCTCTGTATTCTGGATGAACTGATTTTTCAGAAAAGTTTACCCTTGACTCTGCCTCTCTAGGCTTGAGCTATTTAGTCACCTCCATGGGTCTTCCCTAGTGGTCCAATCAGTAAAGAGTCTGCCTCCAATGCGGAAGACCTGGGTTCAATCCCTGTGTCAGGAAGATCCCCTGGAGGAGGAAATGGCAACACACTCCAGCGTTCTTGCCTGGAGAATCCCGCGGACAGAGGAGCCTGGTGGGCTACAGTCCATGGGGTCGCAAAGAGTCAGACACAACTGCGCAACTAACACTAGATCCTGACCATTCCCTTTTTGTCTTTCCTGCTTTATCCTCTGGCCCTGTTTTCCCTCTTGCTTTGCTCACAAGAGAGCCTCCCCGAGTTCCCCAGAGAGTACCTCTTGAGAGCTCCTGGTTCTCTGCTCTGAAGCTGCGTTCGTAAGTCGGGAGTGGGCAGGCATTGCCTGGCAGGGGGCAACCCTGCTGACATGATCGGTAGAGAATGCACAGCTCCGGGACAATGTACAGCAGCAGGAAGACCCAGGCGTTGGTGACCAGGGCGATGCAGATGACGGGGTCGTCCCACTGGGGCTGCCGCTGGAGCTGTGTGTTGCCCCTCATGAGCATGGAGATCCACACCACCCAGATGATGATGGAGACGAGCACAGTGGCAAAGATGAGCCTGCCGTGCTGCTTCCAGTTCTCACAAGGGCCACAGAAGGTGGTCTTGGAGACAAAGAACGTGAGGGCCATCAGGAAGAGGACGTAGACCAGGAGGACCACGAAGTCCACGTTGAGCTGATAGGGTGTCATGTGCACAAACATGCCACCCCTGGTCATGATGAGAGTCACGTACTCAATGGCAATGATGGTCTGCAACAGGCTGACCCCAATAGCAATGCACAGAATTGTCGTCCAAGAGAAGGAGACTCGACCCCGGACCAGCTTCACCAGGTTGGAGGCGTGAGCCAAGAGGCACGAGAAGCAGAGAGCAAAGAGGACCCCAAAGAGAAAGTAGCGGATGGGGGCAGTCTGCTCATTCAGCTGGATGATGAAGGCAAAAGCAAGGCCAAAGAGCCCCAGCACACCCAGGAGGAAGAGGAACTGGGTGGGGAGGACACTCCAGTGGGCGCAGTCGTGGACCCTTCTCATGAGGAAGAGAAACGCCAGGAGCAGCATAACTGTAACCACTATGCCAACTGCTGCCAGGGACTCCAGAACAATGCCCCATGCCCCCTCAGTGTCACAGAGGAAGTAATAGTCCCCAGTGGACTCCTTGCAGTCCTCATACATGTTGACTTGGTACCTCACTAGAACGATCTTCTGTTCCCCTGCAAAACAAAAAACAAAAAAACCCAAGATGAAACAAACACGACTTTACCTTCACCCACAAGAATGTCTTGTCTCTTGGGTAGTCCTGGACAGGACACTGTAATATCTCTGATTCCCAGATGAAGATGCCTGGATACATTGAATGACATAGCTCAGAACTATCCACCCCTCAAAACTTTCCTAGCTCTGTCCTGCTAGGAAAGGAGAACCATCTTCACTTGAGGACTCTGGATCATTCATGAATTTCATGTCGTAATTTCTACCAAGGCTTTTTGAAGCCTAAGGCAGAATTTTTTCATAAAGATGGGCTGTGTGACAACATGTGTATGATTGCTGGAATCCAGCTATAGCAGGCTCCAGAACAAGGGTTGTCAACATTAATGGACCATTTGATCATTCAAGACATGAGGTGCTCCTCAAAGGAGACAGGCTCTTCCCAGTCATTTTAATGACTGTTCCTTCTTTTAATTCAAGTCAATCCAATACATTATGCTTAAATATCCACTGTTCATTTGTCAAAGAATATTACAAAGTGGTCTCTGCCCTCAATTAATTTTTTGGAGAGTGTAGCACCAAACTCTGTCTTGAGTAGCATTGTCTAGGAAAATCACATATATTCATTTGGAAACAAGTACCTAGCAGCTGAATACCCCTAGTTCCACTCCCTTCTGGGTATTCCTGAGCCAGCTGGCTTGAGTGACCCAGGCTGACAGCTGAAGGCATGGTCCCTTCCTTCCCACTTACCTCCTCTGTGTCCACGCTGGAGGCTGAGGCTGTACTGGCTGCGAAGTTGTAACTGCCAATGAGTAAGAAAGAGACAACCTCAGCGTCTTTAATCTCTCCCCAAATGGGCGGAAGGATGGAGGCACCCACTGGGGTTCCTATAGCGCCTATAAAAAGAACCGGAAGGTCAGAAAGACACACCTATTCAAGTTTCCCAGCAGCTTGTCTACAGAGATTTCTTTGGTGAGAACAACTGTTTTTCATTTTACTGCTCACTAGAGGCACCTTGACCTTAGGGAGATCCTGAAGGGGGTGTGGCTTTAGGAAAGACCACCTCTTCCCCACAGGTGCCGATGTGATGGGGGCCTGCAAAAGGCCTTCCTTTAGCCACATGAGGACACATCATTCTTCTTCTGACCTACTCCCTACAAAGAGCTTCTCAAGTGGCTCGGTGGTAAAGAATCTGCCTGCAATGCAGGAGACTCGGGTTCTATCCCTGGGTCAAGAAGATCCCCTGGAAAAGGAAATGGCAACCCACTCCAGTGTTCTTACCTGGAAAATTCCATGGACAGAGAAGACTGGAGGGATATAGTTCATGAGGTTGCAAGAGCTGGACACGACTTAGTGACTAAACCACCACCACTCCCTACAAAGCCATCTCCAGAGTCTTTCCCACATCTTGATTTTGATCTTAAGATCCAAAGGAGCATCCTTTCCAAAGGAATCAAAGGTTGGCTGAGCCATAAAGGATTAGAAGGATCATGCACATTCAAAGGTCCACTGGCTGCCATCTCTATGACTTCAGGGAAATGTGACTTTCCTACTCTGCCTCTCCTTGGAGGTCCTTCCTCAAGCTTTGGCTGCCTATAAGGTGGGGGCTCTACCTGGACCAGCTCTTCCGGGATTGCCAAGGCCTTTGGTATAACTTCCGTCTCTCCTTGCTCCCCTCACCCTTATCAGAATGCACTCTTATTGGGTCTCATTCCATTGAGGATTTCCCAGGGCCCAGGACAGAAGAATGAGCAATTAACAGTTCCAGCTCATATTGGTATAACATATTCTTTTTCTCTTGTGGTGATGTATAATACAGCATGCAGGACAGGGTCCAGGCTATCTGACCACAGGCCACCCCTAATCCCCCCTTCAAATTTACTTACTCTTTGGTTCTTTTCCTGGATATTTGCATTAAAAAAATGTTTGGAGCTTTTAGTTTCATTGTTAAAATTAATAATTTTTAAAATTTTAATTTAGTCAAAAAAATTTTATTGGGCTATACTTGATTTACAATGTTGGTTTTATGTGTGTAGCAAAGTGAATCAGTTATACAGATACCTACATCTTCTCTTTCTTTGGATTCTTTTCCTGTATAGGCCATTATAGAGTATTGAGTAGAGTTCCCTATACTGTACAGTAGTACTTATCTAAAATTCATTTTAAAAAATTGAAAATATAGTTGATTTACAATGTTGTGTTATTTCATGTCTGAACCACTTGACTTTGTATATATATATTATTTTTCATATTCTTTTCCATTATGGTTTATTATGAGTTATTGAATATATGGATATTTGCTCCTAAACTATTATTTACCTATTTATTTTTTGGCACGTGGTATCTTAATTCCTTGGCCAGGAATTGAACCTGCACCCCTGCAGTGGAAGCATGGAGTATTAACTGATGAGCCACCAGGGAGGCTCCAACAGAGGGCTTCTGAAGACCCATGCAGTACTTTATAGTGTGGCTTCAAGTCTCCCCATGGTCCGGCCCCTCTTTCCACTGTCCAACCATATTTCTTTCTCCTCTCCAGGCCTTGTTCTTCATCCAGGTCAGTTTTCTCCCTCCCATCTGCTCACCTTTTCTTAGAGGTTGTCCCTGTCCTGAACTGCCTTTCATTCTATTCCCATTTATCCTCTGTGCTCGATTCTCATTGATCCTGCTTCTTCCCCAGGTACTTTCTCTGCCTTGGAGATCTAGTGCGTCTTACCTTCTCTGTGAGCACTCCTTCCTGCCCTCACCACTCTGGCCCTCACTGATCATTCCCTCAGGGAACTTCACAGTCCGTACTGTCCAAAGTTATGGAAATAATGTTTTCTGCCCATTTTATTTGTATTAGTCGATTTATGAATAACCATGAGAAATAAAATGAATTTAAGTAAATAATAATAAAACAGAAACAGACTCACAGCCTTAGTGAAGGAACTTATGGTTACCAGGGGAGACGGGTGAAGGGAAGGGATAATCAGGGAGTCTGGGATCGACATGTGCGCACGGCTAGATTTAAGACGGATAACCAACAACGTCCTACTGTAGAGCACAGGGAATTCTGCTCAGTGCTGTGTGGCAGCCTGGATGGGAGGGGAGTTTAGTGATAATGGATACATGTATAGCGTGGTTTCAAGTTCCCTCGTGATCTGGGCCATGTGGGGCTGGGTCCCTTTGCATTCCACTTGAAACTATCATAACATTGTTAATCAGCTATACCCCGACACAAAATAAAAAGTTAAAAAATCATAAATAAAAACCATTGTCGTTGTTCAGTTATTAAATCATGTGTGACTCTGCAATCCCATGGACTGCAGCATGCCAGGCTTCCCTGTCGCTCACCGTCTCCTGGAGTTCAAACTCATGTCCGTTGAGTTGGTGATGCCATCCAACCATCTCATCCTCTATCATCCCCCTTTCTAGCCCTCAATCTTTCCCAACATTAGGGTCTTTTCCAATAAAAACAGTACATTTATTAATTTCTTTTATTTGTAATTCATCCCTTTGGTTAGATTTATAGCTGCTTGGGGGTTAGGCCCCACCTTTATGTCCTCATAGCACCTGGCCCTGCAGGGAGCACCTCCTCGGTGATGGATGAGCTGACTAATGGAAGGGTTCTAAGGGTAGAATTCCAGGCCGCATGGAGTTACTTTTTAGTAGTGTATTTTTCCAACCCATGCTTTTAAATGGAAGCCGCCTGAGATAAGAATCTTAACAAGCCCTGGACAAATTCATTCTGAAGTGGTATTCTATCATCTAGAATCTCTTTAACTTTAAAAAGCCGTGTCTACCCCTCAGCCCCTGCCTTTAAGAGAAGACTATTTTAGGGAGAAGTGTCCTCCCCTTTACTCACTTTGGGCACAATCACAGTCTGTCTGAAGCTGTAAAAGCTTTTCTATAAAGTTTACATTAAGGGTACAGGGATTTTCCAGATGCTGAAATATGACATCTGGGAGGATTCACCCAAAGACACGTGTGAATGGCGAAGTTGCTATTAGACCAGCAGGAGAGGATTTCCCATTGAATTCTTCCAAGATGACCATTTTGGTGACCTTTGGAGGAGAGACAGAGAAGGTCAACCCCTTTGGCTTTAGTCACGGGCATTCCTCACTGTTGTGAGGTTAGAGTTCCTGGCATACTTGTCTTCTAAGGAGATTCCTCCTGACCCCTTGATGGCTTGAGGCAGGTGAATTAATGGGTTAATGACCACAAAGCCCTTTGAGCACCTTAGATAAAAGAACTGTCTCAAGTACTAATTATCCTTATTTTAAAATCTAGGGTAATAAAGTTAGCCCATCTCCTTTAGGCCCTAAGGAAAGAGGGCTCCCTTTGCCTACATACATTCAAATTACTCACATCTCCTTCCTTTCGTCTTTTATGCTGTGACAACATCACACCAAACAGCTCAGGCTTTGATGAATCAAAGTATATTGATTACAACAAGTCCATTAAAAATGGAGATAAAACTGTCAAGAGGCCAAACGCCTTTTGCCAAACATCTTTGTGTTGTTCCCTTCTCCTAGAAACAAGCTGGAGGGAATGTTAGAGATGACCTAATCTAACCCTTTCATTAATAAGAATAAGGAAGCCACTATGATAATAGGAGGATTTTAACAACAGGGAGGCAGAGACCGAGAGATGAAGGGAGGTACCCAGGGGGTGGGGTGTTAGGGGAGACAGCCAGCATTGTCTGACTCCTGGTCCCATTCTTGCTGCTATACCAGGTTACTTTCCTGATATGCTTCATATTATGAGGACAAGCCCTAAGAGGAATAAGCCCTTAGATGTGGCAAATGGGTCAGTATCAGAAAGAAAGAAAAATGTTGATTAGGAGAATGCATCATATACCCTTTATCCCAAAACAGCTGTTATTGTTGTTCAGTTGCTCGGTGGTGTCCAACTCTTTGTGACCCCATGAACTGCAACATACCAGCCTTCCCTGTCCTTCACTATCTCCCGGAGTTTGTTCAAACCTATGTCCATCGAGTCGGTGATGCCATCCAGCCATCTCATTCTCTGTCGTCCCCTTCGCTTCCTGCCTTCAATCTTTCCCAGCATCAGGATCTTTTCCAATGAGTCAGCTCTTTGAGTCAGGAGGCCAAACTATTGGAGCTTCAGCTGTCATGGTAAACATGTGAGGACCAGCTATATATGATGGGTTGATCTGGCTGGGAGGAACCTCACTGATTCTTTTGCTCACTGGCCTTTCCAGGTCTGGCTTCATGGGATTGTCACCAGTGTAGTTGTTTAGGACACAATACACAGAGGGCTCCTGTGCTTAGAGTCTAATGTCCCGCCATCACCATCTTGAAATTCTTAATAATTTAATCTTGAATTTGTGTTTTATTTATTTATTTTTAATGAAAAAGCTATTGGCTTAAAAAAATTTTTTTTAAAGAAATATATTTATTACATTCGAGATTTTAAGTCCCCAATGTGGGCTTGAACTGGTGTCTCCTGCAGTGGAAAGGTGGAGTCTTAGCCCTTGAACCACCAGGAAGTCCCTGAATTTGTTTTATGAGTGAAGTCAGATGGTGCTTGGAGCCTCGGCTCATGCATGATCCTGTCTCCCTTCTCTTTTGTGTCTCATTACCTGCCTGTCTCCCTGGGACAGGTTCTTGGCCACCCTCTCTCTGCCACCCCTTGGGGCCCTAGGGGCCCTGGTTTCCCCATTTCTGCCCCTGTCCCTAGACTCCCTCCACACTCCGCCTGGGCTCACCTGTCTGACATGGGTTGGGGTGATAGACCCTTGTAAAGGGGAGATTGATTTATGTCCAGGCAGGATACTACATTTTCATTTTGCACTGGGTCATGCAAATTATGCTTTTGAACTGTGGTGTTGGAGAAGACTCTTGAGAGTCCCTTGGACTGCAAGGAGATCCAACCAGTCAATCCTAAAGGAAATAAGTCCAGAATATTCATTGGAAGGACTGATGCTGAAGCTGAAACTCCAGTACCTTGGCCACCTGATGCAAATAACTGATTCATTGGAAAGGACCCTGATGCTGGGAAAGATTGAAGGCAGGAGGAGAAGGGGATGACAGAGGATGAGATGGTAGGATGGCATTACTGACTCAATGGACATGAGCTTGAACAGGCTCTGGGAGTTGGTGATTGACAGGGAAGCCTGGTGTACTAGAGTCCATGGGGTTGTAAAGAGTTGGACACAACTGAGCGACTAAACTGACTGATGCAAATTATGTAACTAGCCCTGGTCATCTTCAATTTTCTGGCATATGATAGCTAACTTGATCAATTTCTTATCAGGATATTAATATTGTAGAGTTTAATTGCATTTTATAATGTGAAGTTATTAATAGTTGTGAACAATTGCAGTATATTATTTGGGTCAGGAAACTGTGAAAACTCTCAACCAAGCCTTATTTAATTAATAGGGGTATTTGGTGGCTCAGAGGTTAAAGCGTCTGCCTGCAAAGCAGGAGACCTGGGTTCAATCCCTGGGTCGGGAAGATCCCCTGGAGAAGGAAATGGCAACCCACTCCAGTACTCTTGCCTGGAGAATCCCATGGACAGAGGAGCCTGGTGGGCTACAGTCCACGGGGTCACAAAGAGTTGGACACGACTGAGTGACTTCATTCACTTTGGGGGAGGGAATTTATCTGACATTTTTCTCCAGTTTTTGCATATTATAACGTTTTAATGGAATGAATATGTTGTTGTTGAGTCACTAAGTTGTGTCCAACTCTTTGCAACCCCTGTCAGGCTCCTCTGTCCATGGAATTTCCCAGGCAATAACGCTGTAGAGGGTTGACATTTTCTTCTCCAGGGGATCTTCCAGACCCAGGGATCAAATCTGGGTCTCTTGCATTGGCAGGCGGATTCTTTACCACCAAGCCACCAGAGAAGCCCTAATTAATATACATTGCTATTATAGTGGGTTGTTTTATCATTATTATAAGAAAGCAGATGATGGGAAAAATATAGAGGTATGTTCCAGTTCAACTTCTGGATCTGGAAGTGTAAACATGACAATACTGAGAAAAATGTTGATTAATAAAAAAATTTATTTTATTTGAGCTGTATTCTGAAAAGGAAGAAGTAGATGCAACATTTTATAATGAAGATTATTTAAATGTGATTTTAAAAATATGCAAAACTTAACAGAAGTGAGACTCAACATATAATTTATAACAAAATCTTTATAAATGAAAACTTAAAATCTTCAAAATTAAAAACACATCCAGGGAAACAACATGGTATCTTGTCACTAAATCCCACTCATATTTCCAAAGGTAAAGTACATGAATTTATCAATGATTTCTAAGTTATCTACTATTAATGAAATAAGCTTCTAATCATCTATTTAGCAATATACTGTGTGTGTGTGTGTTCAGTGGTTAATTTGGGGCCGACTCTTTGCAGACTCCACGGACTGTAGTCCATCAGGCTCTTCTGTCCATGGGGTTCTCCAGGCAAGAACACTGGAATGGATTGCCATTTTCTTCTCCAGGGGATCTGCCCGACCCAGAAATCAAACCTGTGTCTACACTGTTCAGTTCAGTTCAGTCACTCAGTTGTGTCCGACTCTCTGCGACCCCATGAATTGCAGCATGCCAGGCCTCCCTGTTCATCACCAACTCCCGGAGTTCACTCAGACTCACGTCCATCGAGTCCGTGATGCCATCCAGCCATCTCATCCTCGGTCATCCCCTTCTCCTCCTGCCTCCAATCCCTCCCAGAATCAGAGTCTTTTCCAATGAGTCAACTCTTCTCATGAGGTGGCCAAAGTACTGGAGTTTCAGCTTTAGCATCATTCCTTTCAAAGAAATCCCAGGGCTGATCTCCTTGCAGTCCATGGGACTCTCAAGAGTCTTCTCCAACACCACAGTTCAAAAGCATCAATTCTTCGGCGCTCAGCCTTCTTCACAGTCCATCTCTCACATCCATACATGACCACAGGAAGAACCATAGCCTTGACTAGACAGACCTTAGTCAGCAAAGTAATGTCTCTGCTTTTGAATATACTATCTAGGTTGGTCATAACTTTTCTTCTAAGGAGTAGGCGTCTTTTAATTTCATGGCTGCAGTCACCATCTGCAGTGATTTTGGAGCCCCAAAAATTAAAGTCTGACACTGTTTCCACTGTTTTCCCATCTATTTCCCATGAAGTGATGGGACTGGATGCCATGATCTTCGTTTTCTGAATGTTGAGCTTTAAGCCAACTTTTTCACTCTCCTCTTTCACTTTCATCAAGAGGCTTTTTAGCTCTTCTTCACTTTCTGCCATAAGGGTGGTGTCATCTGCATATCTGAGGTTATTGATATTTCTCCTGGCAATCTTGATTCCAGCTTGTGTTTCTTCCAGTCCAGCGTTTCTCATGATGCACTCTGCATATAAGTTAAATAAGCAGAGTGACAATATACAGCCTTGACGTACTCCTGTTCCTATTTGGAACCAGTCTGTTGTTCCATGTCCAGTTCTGTTGCCTCCTGGCCTGCACACAGATTTCTCAAGAGGCAGGTCAGGTGGTCTGGTATTCCTATCTCTTTCAGAATTTTCCACAGTTTATTGTGATCCACACAGTCAAAGGCTTTGGCATTGTCAATAAAGCAGAAATAGATGTTCTTCTGGAACTCTCTTGCTTTTTCCATGATCCAGAGGATGTTGGCAATTTGATCTCTGGTTCCTCTGCCTTTTCTAAAACCAGCTTGAACATCTGGAAGTTCATGGTTCATGCATTGCTGAAGCCTGACTTGGAGAATTTTGAGCATTACTTTACTAGCATGTGAGATGAGTGCAATTGTGTGGTCGTTTGAGCATTCTTTGGCATTGTCTTTCTTTGGGATTGGAATGAAAACTGACCTTTTCCAGTTCTGTGGCCACTGCTGAGTTTTCCAAATTTGCTGACATATTGAGTGCAGCACTTTCACAGCATCATCTTTCAAGATTTGAAATAGCTCAACTTGAATTCCATCACCTCCACTAGCTTTGTTTGTAGTGATGCTTCCTAAAGCCCACTTGAACCCTCAGGGGAGCTCAATAATATATTAGGTGGCAAAAAAGACAAAAAACCAAAGTGGGACACATAGCTGCTAAAAATTCATTCTTTTAGGATATATGTTGTTTTTGTATTAGTTGCTCAGTTGCGCCCAAGTCTTTGTGACCCCATGGGATCACACCAGGCTCCTCTGTCCATGGGATTTTCCAGGCAAAGATACTGGCATGGTTTACCCTTTTCTTCTCCGGGGGATCTCCCCAACCCAGGGATCAAACTCGTGTCTCCTGGAATGCGGGCAGATTCTGTACCAACTGAGCTACCAGGGAAGCCCCATGGAATAGTAGATATGATTTTTGAGGATAAAAATGATAAATCAGCTAACAGTGAAAAATTATACCTCTTAGTATCCCATAACAGTTCATCAAATCTGCATTACTACAGAATACAGGGAAGCAACGTTTTAACGCAATTACGGTATGATGTAGAGTCTGTGATTCAGCTTGATAAAAGCACTGTTGAAAATTACCAGCACTTTTGGTAAGATTCAAAATGAGTGAAAAAAAACAATTTTTATAGAGGATTTCTTGTGCTGTTTAATTTCACTCACACTGGATTAGATATGATCTCTGAGTTGGAAAAATATATTGTTAATTCAACTGTTTAAACTAGAAAAACTGAAAAGGAGTTATAAACTTAGACAACAAATATGACCAAAAATATGGCAGAGTTATAAAAAATGGTTGAAAATGGCTAACAACCCTGGTTTATTCATCATGAAGCTTTGCAACCTAAAGATATTTTACTTGAACCTCATGAATTTCTTGAAATCAAAAGAAATGCCAGTGAGCAAAACTTTTAGACATATTTTGTTCACATGTTGGAACTGACTATATCCGCTTACTGCACATGGTGGAAATCCTGGTTGCCAGAAGGTACTAAGCTGAGCATAATATATAAACTCAGAAATAAGATGTCAATTTCTTGAGTTGAAAAACTATCTCACTTGGCAGATATTTACATGATATTTGGATAATAAAGTGGACTTTTAAATGCTTTTTTGAACATTCTTGAGAACAGTTTTGGAAGAAAACCATGGTATAGTTTAATATGTCAAACACATTTGAAGATTCCAAGAAATGCGGCAGTTTTAAAAAAGGGCTGTAATTCATCAAGAGATGGGGTCTAATTCCCCTCCACTTGAAGCTCTGGCTGGCCTTAGTGATTCGCTTGTAACCAATAAAATGGGGTGGAGGTGATGATATGCGATTTCTGCCAAGGCTAGGTCAAAATGTGCCTTCCAGCTTCAGTTTTGGTCCCTTGGAATACTCTGGATTCTTTCTCCTGAGACACAGCTTCCTTGTTCTCAGAAGCCCAAGCCAGACAAGCGACTACATGTAGGTTCTCTGGTCAACCTCACCAGCTGACCCTGGCCTCCCAGCAATCATGGTCGAAGGACCAGACATGGGAATGGAAGTTTGCTGGGAAATGGATTCTCTTGTTTCAGCAGTTCAATCAAATCTTCGCTGAACAGAATTTATGTATTTGTCAAATGCAAGACATACTTGCTTTCCTATGAGTTTTCTCCAAGTTCAAGTTTATTTCCAAAGAGTTCTAAAACAGTCTAGTTGAATCCAAAGGCATGTATCCCTGAAGGATCAGGTAATCTCAGAGGCACCAGCATTCCATCGAAAAGGACCTTCATTCTAAAATCTTTAAATTTTCTTTAGAATTGGAGTAATTCTAGCTGATGCATATTTTCAACATGATTGCAATACATAGAATGGAATGTTATAAAGTCAGTTTGAATGAAATAAAGTTAGAGATATGCATTTTTACATCGCACTTTTCTCTCGTGGTCACAGTCACACTTTTTAGAGGAAAATATGAAGCTTGAATGAAAAACGTGAATAAAAGATACTTGCTTTTCAAAACTGTAAATCAATAATTGAACAAGGAAGAGAATAAGTGACTTCATTTAA
Organism: Capra hircus; assembly: GCF_001704415.2. Classification (NCBI taxonomy): domain Eukaryota; kingdom Metazoa; phylum Chordata; class Mammalia; order Artiodactyla; family Bovidae; genus Capra; species Capra hircus. The sequence goes on along the minus strand of NC_030812.1, from coordinate 95,551,384 downwards.
TTCTTATACTGATATTATGTTTATCATGTAGATTAAGATTAAAGAAAAATTTCCAGTGCTAAATATTAAAGATTACTATATTACCAATCACAACAACCTATTTGGGTGAATTTTTAGGGTTTTCAATTTTGGTTGGATTTATTTATTTATTTTTGACACTTCCAAAATTTTTATTTTTGGTTAGAATTATAACAACTCAGTTTAGAAATTCTGGTATCTCACACTGATTATTAAGGTCTTTAATTTTCAAAATGAAACAAAATTTTATATAAGAAATCTAATTTATCAAATGAATTACTTCAAAAGGGGTTTATCGACAAGTGATAAAATAGATTGAAACCCCTCATCTAGACTCACAGGATTAAGACCTGAAAGAAAGAAAAGGCAAAAATATTATCTGTGGTTTTAGAGACAAAGAACAGAATGAGCAAACATTTCACCCAAGATTTCTGGATGATTTCTATGATGATTCCGTTGGGTACCAGCTGCCTCTGAACACAGATCTGCCTGATGGAGTCATAGGCACACTCCTTGAAAACCACAGAACACTCAAAATGACAATCATCAGGATGGAGATACCTAGAAGAAAACAAGCCAAGGTCAATTACAGCATCTTGGATTTGAATGACTACATGGTCATGTAAGAAACTGTCAATCCAACCAAAAAAAAAAAACTACACAAAACGATTTCTACTCATTTACTTGTAAATCTAAAGAGTGACTAAGTGCCCTAGCAGTCAGGCATCAACAATGAGACTTGGTATAAATGAATTAAAAAGTTTATTAGCCATGGAAAAAAATTGATTCTTTAATTCTCATTAAGTTCCCTATAAAACAGTAAGCTTGCAGAAAATTTCTTCCTCATGAACAGAAAATCACTATGTTTTTGGTCCAAAATATGTTGGGATTTTTTTCCTTTCTTCTTCAGATGACAGACAGGTGGATGTAGCCAAATCTATGAGTGAGTGTACTTGCCCCAAACGTGCAACATAAATACAGAAGCGACGAGCAGAAGTCTCCTAACCAATACTGGAACAGGGCCCACTTTGAGCCCTGGTGAATCCTCTGTGTAGAATCGCCACATCCCCCCAGTGCCTGCTGAGGTCTTACGGCCTGGGCTCCTTGCTCCACAGCTGGCGTTCTTCCTCTGCCGGACGGTGGATCCCGCCGCCCGGGCCGCCACTGCTTTGCTGGGAGAGCGCCCTGAGGAGCCCACGTTAGTGCCACTGGGGGCCGGGCCAGGCATGTTGAAGACAGGAGGGTGGCAGGGAGCTGAAGTGAACTGCAGAGAGAGAGCTTGGTTGGATTTAAAAAGAGAAAGAACCAGGTCCAATGGTGTACCAGATGTATATGCTATTGTGTCTTCGGGTAGTCCACTGGAATGAATTTTACACACAGGTAAACACATCCGTTCACTCAATAACAATCATGTCTAAATTTTTGTTTGAGTTATTTATTTAGAATTTTTATATTCTCTATGAATAGCAATAAAATACTATGCAGTGTTGTCTCTGTCATGTTCTTTTTAAGTAGACTTAAATTTAAAAAATTATTTATTTGTTTATTTTGACTAGGCTGTGTGGCTTGTGGGACTGAACCTGTGCCCTAGGCAGGCAGTGAAGACACGGAGTCCTAACCACTGGGCAGTCAGGGAATTCCCAATAGACTTTTTTTTCAGGAGCAGTTTTAGTTTTACAGAAAAATTGAGTATAACATACAGATTTCCCATTCTCCCCCTTTCTTTCTCCCTACCCTTGTTTCCCGTAGTATTAATATCTTGAATTAGCGTGGTACATTTGTACTATTGATGAACTAATATTGATATATTATTATTTTCTAAGGGCTTCCCTGGTGGCTCAGATGGTAAAGAATTTGCCTGCAATGCAGAAGACCTGAGTTCGATTCCTGGGTTGGGACTATCCCATGGGAAAGGAAATGGCAACCCACTCCAGTATTCTTGCCTGGAGAATTCCATGGACAGAGGAGTGGACTCTGCCTTCTGAGCTACCAGCGAAGTCTCCTCTGTCCATGGAATTATCTTCTGAAGTCTATGGTGTTCACACTTGTTCTTTCTGTTGTAAATTCTATGGATTTTGACAAATGTATAATAACATATATCCATCATTACAGGGTCATATAGTATTTATTGTTCCACTACTCTAAAAATCACCTATACTCCATCTATTCACCCCTCCTTCTCTCTACTGCTTTTACTTTGCCATTGGTAGTAATGGAAAGTATTGCTTCATAAAACATGTGTTACACATGCGTGAGTGCTTGTACTGGGCTGAAAGGCAAAATATCATTCTGATTGTGGATCGGGGTAAGAAAAAACTTGAAAAATACTAGCCTTATTAAATGAGTTCTTGCTTGCACTCCAACTTGAGTCTGGCTGTTTGCTATGAACTAGCTCTCTGGTCTTAGGCAAATGTCTTGATCTCAGGATGATTTCTGGCTTTTTGACTAGAGTGAGTTTGTGAATAGCGGTGCTGTTCAGAGAGTCCAGGAAGATGGAGGAAGAAAAAGATTTGGGGGGATTAAAGAATCGGAACCAAAAGTTCCATTCTGGTTGTGTCATCTGAGAAATCTGAGTTACTTATGTGAAAACGTCAAGCAAGTCATTGGATCCATACATCTGGAGCTTATAGATTTATTTCTGCCTCTTTGTACTTTTAAAAAACGTTTAACTTCCTGTTGTCATTGTAGACGCATACCAAGCTGGATGGCAAACAGGTGGACTGGCTACCTCTCTCCATCCCTCATTTTCCAGCTTGCTTTCAGCTGCTGCATGAATTGGGAAACACATTAATTCATCCCACATTCATACACTGAGCTTTTGCTGGGAGCTGAGGGTACAGAAATGAGTAGTGTTTTCTGTAAATGGGAAAAAGAGTTTGAAAAAGAATAGATATATGTGTTTGTGTATAACCAAATCACTTTGCTGCACGCCTGAAACTAACGCAAACAGTAAAGCAATCATGTTGTTGTTGTTTAGTCGCTAGGTTGTGCCTGACTTTTGCAACCCCAGCCCGCCAGGCTTTTCTGTCCACGGGATTTCCCAGTCAATAATACTGGAGTGAGTTGCCATTTTCTTTTTCAGGGTGTCTTCCCTACCCGCTTTGAAGGATCAGGATCCAACGGGGAGAACCCGTGTCTCCTGCACTAACAGGCAGATTCTTTACCATTGAGCCACCAGGGAAGCCCTACAAAAGGATAAATATAACTCACACTGACGTCTGTTATACAGGAAATCCTAACAGTTATCAGTTGAGTGTTTTTCCAGTGGTCATGTATGGATGTGAGAGTTGGACTGTGAAGAGGGCTGAGCACCGAAGAACTGATGCTTTTGAACTGTGGTGTTGGAGAAGACCCTTGAGAGTCCCTTGGACTGCAAGGAGATCCAACCAGTCCATTCTGAAGGAGATCAGCCCTGGGATATCTTTGGAAGGAATGATGCTAAAGCTGAAACTCCAGTACTTTGGCCACCTCATGCGAAGAGTTGGCTCATTGGAAAAGACTCTGATGCTGGGAGGGATTGGGGGGCAGGAGGAGAAGGGGACGACCGAGGATGAGATGGCTGGATGGCATCACCGACTCAATGGACGTGAGTCTGAGTGAACTCTGGGAGTTGGTGATGAACAGGGAGGCCTGACGTGCTGCAGTTCATGGGGTCGCAAAGAGTCGGACATGACTGAGCGACTGAACTAAACTGAACTGAACAGTTATCATCAAAAGGAAAAAATATTTTCTATTTGTTTAATGTTGTTTCTTTTTTCTTCCTTCCTGTCTTTGTTTTTTTTTTTTTTTTTTTTTTGTCACACTCTGTGTGGGACATTCCCCAACCAGGGACAGAACCCAGGCCCTGGCAGTGAAAGCCCAGAGTCCTAACCACTATGCCACCAGGGAACTCCCATTTAAAGTTGTTTCTATATGAGATGATTGATGTTCACTAAACTTATTGTGGTAATGATTTAATGACATATGGAAGTCAAATCATTATACTATACACCTTAAAGTTATACAGCGCTGTATGTCAATTATGAAGTGAAGTGAAGTGAAGTCGCCAGTCGTGTCTGACTCTTTGTGACCCCATGGACTGTAGCCTACCAGCTTCCTCTGTTCATGGGATTTTCCAGGCAAGAGTACTGGAGTGGATTGCCATTTCCTTCTCCAAGGGATCTTCCCAACCCAGGGATTGAACCCAGGTCTCCCGCATTGTAGACAGACGCTTTACCGTCTGAGCCACCAGGGAAGTCCATTATGTCAATTATATCTCATTAAAACTGGAAGGAAAAGTCCCTATGTTGTAGACATTGTTTAAGGAGGGATGATGGTCCTCTGTTAGTATTGGGGTCACAAGAACTTCTTTTATCTGACTTTTAATCAAGAGAGAGGATAGACAGGGTTGCTGATTTGACAGGTGGTAAATAGGTTGCTGCTGTTCTCTGTGCTGTTTCTAGAGTAATAACCTCATGGAATTTGTTCATCTACACTCCAGGCAGCGGCTTATGCTCTAGAGACACAGGGATCATAGCACTGCCACACTGGCTGAGCCTCAGAATAAATGATACAGGGAGGAGGAAGCATCCACCTCGTACACTCACTTGTAGAGTCACATTCTGCCTCATTACCTTTCTTGCCAGACAAGGGAAACAGACACTAAACTGAGAGTTCAGTGCATTTGGTCTTGGAGTTAAACTGCCTAAGTTCAAATTCTGGCTCTGTTGAGTATCATCTGTGTAGCCTAGAGCATGTTAATGAATCTCTCTGGGCTGCCCTAGTTTATCTGTAAATGGGGTATTGCCTCTGACTCCCTCATAGGATTGTGGGGTCTAATAAAAAGGGAATTCATGTAACAAGTTTGCGTAATGGTGAATGCTTAATGTTAGCGATCAATAACTCTGATTTTAAAAAACTCAGCTGATCTACATTAAGACCGAGCATCTATTGTACACATACCCTTGTAGACTTAAAAAGTATTCACAACCTAAATGCTGAGTTATGTTTTATTCGGCAGGAATTTTTAGGACTTCAAACCCAGGAGGCAGTATCTCAAGTAACCCTGAGAGAACTGGTCTGAGGAGGCAGAGGAGCTAGGTTACACAAAAGTTTTGCAACAAAGAGCTGGTAGTCTGAACAAAGGGCAGGTCGTCAAGAGATTATTGTGAATTAAAAGGAAAATAAGTTAAGGAATTTAGCATTGTTCTTTGTATGGGAAGATGCAAGAGTCTGGGCTCACTAAAATCATTTACTTGATATGCACCTCAGCCATCTGGGGCCATCGGCCTGTCTTTTCACATCCGGAGTGTCCTCAGGGCTCACCGTAGGGGGAGGCTGCAGTCTGATGGCTGCTGCTGCTGCTGCTGCTGCTAAGTCGCTTCAGTCGTGTCCGACTCTGTGCGACCCCATAGACGGCAGCCCACCAGGCTCCCCCATCCCTGGGATTCTCCAGGCAAGAATACTGGAGTGGGTTGCCATTTCCTTCTCCAATGCATGAAAGTGAAAAGTGAAAGTGAAGTCGCTCAGTCGTGTCCGACTCTTAGCAACCCCATGGACTACAGCCCACCAGGCTCCTCCATCCATGGGATTTTCCAGGCAAGAGTACTGGAGTCGGGTGCCATTGCCTTCTCCACTGATGGCTACTAGATGGCAGGTATTCTCCTCCTTCCTGAGTTCCCCCAGGGCTCACTGGCTGATGACCACGACAGCCTCTGTTTACTGACATGGCAGGCAGTATCCCCTTTCTTGCCCTTACTCTGCGGGGTGACCGGGGACTGTAAGTCACTAAGGAAGAGGGATGTACCTGGAGACCGTGTCACAGTGATAGTGTTACAGCTCAGTTTTATTTAGAAAATAAAGGAAAATACATCCTCAAGGCATGATGGCATGCCAACCCAATAGAAGAGAGAGAGAGAGAGACCCCTGGCCCTTTGGCTCCTCTTTTTATATGTTTTTTTCTCCCCACCCTGGGCCTTCCCTATGTAAATTGGGCTAGCCGGGACAGCTGTTTCTTCTACCTGAGGTCCTCACTCTGGTCGGGCTTTCCCCTTCCTTGTCTTTTAGCCACCCCCATTCTGGACTCCTTTGTCCTAGTCTAACAGATTCAAAGACTCTTGAGCTGGGACTTGAAAGATGGGTAAAGGACAGATACGGAGGTGGGGGGTGGATTCCAGGTGTGCGAGGCAAGGTAAGCAAAGTCATGGAGCATGAAAGTGGGGGACATTGACATTGCAGGGGAACCAGCATTTATTCTGGTTCTGCTAGAGGGAAGGGAACCCAGGAGAGAGGAAGAGGCATGATGTAAGAAAAGGCTGTGTTTGAGCCAGCACATAAAATGACTTTTTGATGAAAGTCTGGGCTTCCCAGGTGGCTCTAATTGGAAAGAATCTGCCTGCCAATGCAGGAGATATAAAAGACAGGTTCAATCCCTGGGTCAGGAAGATCCCCTGGAGGAGGGCATGGCAACCCACTCCAGTATTCTTCCCTGGAGAATTCCATTGACAGTGGAGACTGATAGGCTACAATCCATGGGATCGCAGTCAGACATGACTGAAGCAACTGAATTAACTCATTGCCAAGAAAGGGTGATTCAGATTTTACTCCATGTTTGATTATGAGATGACTCTATGCAGCCCACACCTTCAGTCTACCCTGGCCATTTTCCACCTTATATGGATTGGTTTCTGATTCTGCATGTGTAGATACTGCTTCAGTCTATCTTCTTATTCCTAGAGGATTATAGTTGCTATAGAAACCAAATACTTTAAAGGAAAACCTAGAGCTTGTCAAGAATATAAATTCGAAGGCAAACTCTATGGCATTCAATCAAATAAATACCCATCTGTGTGGCATGCTATGAACCTTTAATTACAGTGCTCAAGATCAAAGTAACATTACTCAAGAGTGGAGAAGCCAAATGTAAATGAAGGAGGTCTTAAAAATGTGATGACCCTGAGCTCCGCCAAGCATTGCACAGTATAGACAATCACCTGATGGCCCCTAAGTATTTGTGTAAGCAGGAGAGTGTGGAATTATGTTGTGGTATATGCAGGACAAAGTTTATTGGGTGTGATTACAAAACATACAAGGATAATTTTTTTTTCTTGAGGGATGTTTTATTTTTCTAATCATTTTTTATTGAAGTATAGTTGATTTACAGAAATATTAATTTCTGCTGTACAGCAAAGTTATTCATTTATACATATATATGTGTGTGTGTATGTGTTAGTGGCTCAGTTGTATCTGACTCTTTGCAACCCCGTGGACTACAGCCCACCAGGCTCCTGTCCATGGAATTCTCCAGGCAAGAACACTGGAGTGGGTTGCCACTGCCTTCTCCAACATATATATGTATGTATATGTAAATGTATACTTTAAAAAATATTCATTTCCATTATGGTTTATCATAGGATATTGAATATAGTTCTCTGTGTTATACATTAGGACCTTGTTGTTTATCCAGTCTTTAGCTTATATCTGTTAACCTCAATCTTCCCACTCCATGCCTCCCTCAACTTTCTCCTCCTTGGCAACTACCAGTCTGTTCTGTTAGTGATTGCTTGTTTCATAGATAGGCTCATTTGTGTCATATTTTATATACCATATATAAGCGATACCATATGGTATTTGTCTTTCTCTTTTTGATTTGCTTCACTTACTATGATAATCTCTAGTTGCATCCATGTTGGTGCAAATGGCATTATTTCCTTTTTTATGGCTAATATTCCTGTGTGTGTGTGTGTGTGTGTGTGTGTATACACATCACATGTTTTTTTAAACACTAGTTTTGCAGTTAAAAAAAATAATTTTACTCAGTTTTGCTGTGCTGGTTCCTCATCGTTGCTCAGGCTTTCTTCCTAGCTGTGGTGAGTGGGGGCTACTCTCTGGTTGCGCTGCCTGGGCTTCCCATTGCAGTGGCTTCTCTTGTGAAGCACGTGCTCTCGGATGTGAGGACTTCAGCAGTTGCAGCACATGGGCTCAACAGTTGTGTCCTCTGGGCTCCAGAGCACTGGCTCAATAGTTGTGGCTCACGGGCTTAGTTGCTCCACAGAGGGTGGGATCTTCCTGGACTGGGAGTCAAACCCGTGTCTCCTGCACTGGCGGAGGATTCTTTACCACTAAGCCACCGGGGAAACCTTACCACATCTCGTTTATCCATTCATCTATTGATGGACGTTTAGGCTGTTTCTGTTTTAGCTTTTGTAAACAGTGCTGCTATGAACATAGGGGCTTTTAAATTTTAGTTTTGTCTGGATATATGCCAAGGAGAGGGATTGCTGGATCATACGATAATTCTACTTTTAGCTTTCCGAGCAACCTCCTTACTGTTCTCCAAGGTGGGTGCACAAACTTACATTCCCACCAACAGTGTAGGAGGGTTCCCTTTTCTCCACACCCTCTCCAGCCTTTGTTATTTATAGACTTTTTAATGATGGCCATTCTGACCAGTGTGAGGTGGTACCTCATTGTAGTTTTGACTTGCATTTCTCTAATAATTAGTGATGTTGGACATCTTCTCATGTGCCTATTGGCCATCTGTATTTCTTCTTTGGAGAAATGTCTATAGGTCTTCCATCCATTTTTCGATTGGGTTGTTTGCTCTTTGTTGTTGAGTTGCATACAAGAATATTAATGGCATGGGAAGAGGGTTTGTGGTGGAATGCAGAGCATCCTTGTATGTGCAGCTCCAGAGAGCCTGCAGCCTTAAGGCTGTGAACCCAAGCGTTCCATCTAGAGCACAGTTTGAATATTTGCTAATATCTCTACTGTCTACTGTTTTGCAACTTAATCACACAACAATCTAAATCTAAAATACTGGCCACATGTTCTA